>NC_056529.1:4600572-4811683 GCF_019175285.1 Sceloporus undulatus | reverse complement strand
TCTAAGTGAAGTGATGGATAATGTTATTAGGCAGATCAGGAATGAATGCCTCTTTGTTTTTGTTCGCTATTATGTTTTCACTTGGTCTTCAGAAAAATAACGTATAGGTAGTGACAGTGACAATCATGTTGTTATCTCCACTGTTTTGCCTGTACAAACTTAGTTTGTCGTTGGTGTTATTGTGTATCTTCGAGTCGTTTTTGACATATGATTTTCTTGGCAAATTTTGTTCAGAGTGGGATTTGTCTTTGTTTTTCTCTGAGGCTGAAAGAGCACGACTCGCTCAAAACCATGCATTGGGTTTCCATGGCTGAATGGGGATTCAAACCCAGGTCTCCTGGATTCTTAGTCCAACGCTCAAGCCACTAAACCACATTGATTTGTGTCACTCCAAATCTCTTTGATCCTTAGTGCCAACCCTTGGAAACCTCACACCAGGCTTCACCTAGATTTCCCATATATCTTCATATATAACTTCCCATATTTTTGTAACAGACGTTGTGCCGGAGGTAAATAAAACTAATCTAAATCTGTGTCCCAAAATTGTCTATGTGGGTGGCTGAGAGAGTGACACCTTTGCTTTCCGATAGTTCTGTGTACACAAGCTTCATTTCATGCACAAAATTGTTCAACATGTTGTGTATAAAATTACCTTTGGGCTATGTGTATAAGCTGCATACGAAACATAAATGAATTTCACGTTTAGACTTGGGTCCCATCTCCAAGATTATGTATAGGCACATATTCCAAAATCTGGAAAACTCCAAAATCCCAAAGGCTTGAGGGTCTCAAACATTTTAATAAGGGAAACTCAGCCCTGTATCAATTTTGGGGTAACTGATGCCCCATTGTTTCGTTTTATAATATGCCATATTCAGTCTAATGACCGAAACCCTCCTCCTTTGCTTTTTGTAGGCAAATACATTCAAAGTTAAACAGTAAGCTAAAAGCATGGTTTTCCAAGTATGGCTGTTTGTGACGTATCATAAAGTCAAAACCTATAGCACATGCTGCACCGATTTCCTTCTCCATCCCCAAACCTGCGCTTCCCTTTTGCTATCTGCTTTCTTCCGGGGATTGAAATGGCTGCCAGTTTTAAAATCATTCTGAAGCATATAAAGAAGATGCCATCTGGGGAAGGGATTGATTGATAAGCAAATAATTACAGACAAGGCATGGAGCGTTCTCGAAACCTCTGCACTGCATTAGCCAATGGAAAACTCATCACATCAAACTGAACATGATAAAAAGGCATTAGTGCCCTTAGTGCTCAGTAACGAATAAAACAGGAACCTTAGAGAGGAAAGTGAGAAAAATGGGAGAGGAATATTGCTTGCATAGCGGCGAGCTTCGATCTTTCTCACCCATTGGGCAAATTTGCAGGTAAAGCGGAACCATAACGTTGCACATTGCATACATGAGCAGTAATATGTTCATGCAGAGGACAAAGTTCAAGCACATTACTTTTTAAAATTGACTTTCCAAGCATTGACTGCCACAGTTTCTTTTTCTTTTTCACTTTTATTGTAGGGTTTGCATAGAGGTTAACATACAGCAAGGACATTTTCGTCAATAGATGCAAATCGGTTTCAGTGTAGAATGAACTATCACAACAGCATTAATGGAAAACAGTCCTTTTTTCTTTTTCCTTTCCTTTTTAAAAAACAACTTTCTATATTCTGGTTCAGAACAGATCCTCTCCACTCCAACAGTGATAAAATATCAAGTACTCTCAGTACTCCCAGGCTATGCTTGGCTGTTGAAGAAACCATGATGACACCTGTCCATCACCATGACTGATTCCAGGACGTCTCCTTTTTCCAAAGTTGTCCATCCCACACTTTGCACTTGGAGGCAGGCTATTCCTGCATAGAGAACGTGTATTTCTAGTAGCTGTGATGAGCATCAATAATCTCACTTTTCTGACAGCATCATGCTTTCATGCATCAAAACCATGTATGGAATAAAACTTGAAGGACAACATGTTCTTCTCCCTGTGTGCCTTGTGTGTTGTGTCTTAAATTTATAATGTAATCCTGAGGCTTGGGACTGTCATGTTGTGTATCTTTCTAAACACACTGGGAGCCTTTTTGACTCTAGATCACAATAGAAATGGGTTGGAATTTGATTCCAATTGGGAAACTTTGACCCTTCAGGTGTTTGGAGTTCTGTCTTGCTGGGTGGACTAAGGGGCGGTCTTCAGCTGCACTGGATCAGGGTCACGGCAACCGCACACCATGGCCCCGATCTGGCCTTTCCTGGGCACAATAGTTGTGGCGCAGTGGCTTTAAGGTGCTCCTTTGAGGCTGCATCATGTGAACGCAGCGCCAGAGGAGCACCGTGACGCTGTGCACCATGTGGCACAGTGTGCGGCATCACATTACCCTGGGGGCGGAGTTGTGGCATGCGTCATGTCAGTGCCATGCCCCCAGACCAGCTTTTATGGCCGGTGTGCACATCCCCTAAGTGAATGTAGGGGGAAAACGTCATTCAACTACTTTGAATGAATGACTCAATGCCCAGCATGACCCACATTCTTGGTTCGGCTTGGGAGAGCTGAGAGAGTCTCTGCAAAAGGCAATTTTCTTTTCCCTAGGACAACAGGACATTCAAAGCGCAGGAATGAGTTTGCATCACTGGGTTTGCATTACTTCCTTTCAGCCATAAGAACTACTGCTGGTTTTAACAAGGCTTTCTGATTGTACATCGGAACAGGATACATAGGCCTGTTACAGACTGCCAAAATAAAGCTGCTTCGGGTCTCTTTGGAGGTATGCTGTTTAAATGATGCATGAATCCTAAGAATCTGGAAGCTGCTCCAAAGCTGCCCTCCAGTGCTTAGGAATGGAGTGTGGCTTTGGCGCGACCGCCGGACTCTTAGGACCCATGCATCATTTAAATAGCATACCTCCAAAGAGACCCGAAGGAGCTTTATTTTGGCAGTCTGTAACAGGCCATAGTTTCCTAAAAAGAGTTACACAACTGTGTTCTTAATGTTGAAGCAATAGTGTGTTGGGTAATTCCTTGAACTGTCTGAGTTGGATTTAATGACATTTCCATCTCTTGTCAGTGCCTGGATGCGCAAGGAATCATGACATTGACCCATCTCCTGGCAGAGTTCCCATATGTGGTCCTTATTTTCTCTGTGCTCCCCAGATATTTTCTTTCCTAATGAATGGCCAGCAGCTGGCTCAAAGGTTACTCGCTTTACAATACCTGTATATTACCTGTGTTGCAGTACTGTACCTCTGTTACATCAAGTCCTGGGACCCATCCGCAATACAGAATTATAGTGCTATTATTCTACTTTTAATGGCCATGGATTCGCCCTGAGGTTTGTAGGGCTGAAAAATCCCTAATCTTCCAATCCCAGGATTCCTTAGGATGGAACCATGGCAACTAAAGTGGAATAATTGAGCTATAACTGTGGTGCAAATTGGCCCCAGGTAAAATTGAGATGTTGCCACCTTTCCTGATGTTTCTAAGATTGAAGTGTCCCCTGATCCCTGAGTTTCAGCAGCTGGAGGAGGAAGGATTCTGTAACTTAGACCATTTGCAACATATGAACCATCCTTGATAACAGAAGCAGGATTGATTCTTTGCAAATTAATGTGATAAATCTATGTTGGCATCATCAATAAAAGAAACACACAAAAATTTCCAATTGGAAAAGAAAGTGAATGGGAATTGCCTCCCGTTCTCACAGATAAACGTAACCAAAGGGTGGTTCTGTCCATGTTTATTGAGAGCTGGGTTCCACAGTGTTGATGTCAATGTGCATATGACTGTAGTTCAGACTGCTTCAATAGATAGAGATTTATCTTGATTTTACTGGTGCCTGGCTAGAATGATCCACTTTTTAATGAGGCTATAATGTCATTTATCTTTACTGTGACTTTGTAGAGCGGAATATTGGTTGCATACTATTTAGGAAAGTGTAACTAACACAGGTCCCGTCTGCATAAATGCAGCAAACCAGATGGATAGAAGGAAAAGCACAGTTATTACCTCTTAATTGAGCCTTATCCATCTTGTCTATCTGCTATTTTGTCCATCTGTATCTATCTGTTCCCTAAAACTCTTAGGAAAATGTCCTGTAATGTTCTGTTGTGTTAAAAAGCAAAATAAATTGATAAACTCAAACTTCCTTATTCTTTCTAGGCGTCACCGCATACACACTTTATGGAGCTCTAAGCAGCTGGGAAGCAGCTAGCTTGCATTTCCCCATTATTATTTCTGTTATCTAATAATTTAACTTAATTGTTTTTCACTCTAGAAAAAGATCTACAAGTACAAGAAGGTGCTGAGCAACCCAAGCCGCTTAGAGGTAGTTTTGAAGGAGATCCGCACATTGGTAGACATGGCGCTGACCTCTCCTTTGCAGGACGAATCCATCCATCAAGCTCCTCTGGAGATTGTTTCCAAGTTGCTCTCAGAGGTAAGCTCTTGGTGACGTTGGCCTGTTACAGACTGCCAAAATAAAGCTGCTTCGGGTCTCTTTGGAGGTATGCTATTTAAATGATGCATGAGTCCTAAGAGTCTGGAGGTCGCGCCAAAGCCACACTCAGTTCCTAAGCACTGGAGTGCAGCTTTGGTGCAGCTTCCGGATTCTGAGGATGCATGCATCATTTAAACAGCATACCTCCAAAGAGACCCAAAGCAGCTTTATTTTGGCAGTCTGTAACAGGCCGTTGTCTCCTTGTTTCTGTTACCAAATAATAAAAAGGTGTGAATATTTGGATTGCCTAGAGCTGCTAATTTTGTTAGACACCAGATTTCCAATCTGTTGGTGACCCAAAGCTTGTGAGCAAGCAGAAGGGGAATATCATTTCACATCTTTATCCTCTTTATTAATGCATTGTGTAGAAGGCGGTGGGAACAACAGAGAGGTAAGGCGTGCATAGGATGAAAAACTCATTTGAGAAGCTATTTCTGTGAGCAGCTGGCGAAACATGTTATGTGCTGAATTATTTTTAAATGAAGTTTCCTGCCTCCTTTCCTGTTAAAGCAGAACTGCCAAGCAGCTGATCAAACTAGTAAATCCGTGTTTGATTAAATAGATATGTATTAGCATACTCTCTGCAAACATATATACCTCCTAAAGAAGGAATAGGCAACACACAGCCTACAATCTCTATCCCTCTAATGCCAGTCCTGCCACAGCTGAATTTGCCATCGTGCCACTGAATTGTGGTGATGCTGGTCACCAAGTTTTTCCTTAAAGCAAAACATGCTGGAAGTATCCAAGAAGTGCAGTTTTGTAGTGAAACAAGATGTGTTTCAAACACCTTATTTTGAAAGGGAATTGCAGGGTTTTACTAATAAACCACCAGCAAGTAAGTGCAGGTGCTTGAATGGCCAAGTCTTATGGACCATCCTTAGTGTTCAAAGCAATGAGGTCTGGGATATAACTTCTAATGGGCTGCTCTTTCCATAGTCTTCCATATTAAACTGTGCTGGGAAACATGAGGTTTACAGTAGAAGATCTTTTGATGCATTTAAAAAAACTGATTTATTCATTGGTATTTTCTTTTCAGAATACAAATCTAACCCCCCAAGAGCATGAAAATATTATTGTGGTAAGTATGGAGTAACATCTTTTTACTGACAACTTCACTGAGGTTTACCTTGCCATGTTTTTTTTTCTTGTTTAATTTTTCTGTATTACCGTTTCTGCTCATTTCTACTGCCGTAATAAATTGGCCGTACTCTGAAGGTTTTCCACCCGTTCATGAAATTGTGAAGGGTTGTTTCATGAATTTCTTAACACAAATACAGTTCACAGGATATTTGGAGAGACAGATGAGGGAGCCATGCTCTTTAAATGGGTTTACACTGAGAAGTACAGATATGCCCTAAAACCTGTGGTTCTCCAGATGTGGTTAGACTGATACATTTACCATGCCTCACCATTGACTATACTGGCTAGTTGTTGTGTATTTTAACATTATTACTGACTTGTAGAGACCCTAAGGTAAACCTACAACAGAGTCTGTGGATATGGAGGTTCGACTGTGGAATCCTGGGATTGGCAGTTTAGAGAGGGACATTTACAATTCTCTGCCAGAGAGCACCAGTGGCTTACTAAACTATTAAATCCTAGGATTCCATAGGACAGAACCATGGTAATTAAAGTGGAACGATAGCACTATAATTCTGTAGTATGAACAGGCCCCAGACAGAGTTGGATTTTAATTCCTGCTTGGCCTTAGACCTCATACCGCAAACTTGAATCCACATCTACTAAATCCAAAACTCTGGATACGTTTCTAATCCAAAATGGTCAATATATTTCCGGTTGGCTAATTAAATGACAGGAGATGTCGATATCCTTCCTCTCTATCATTCGTCCGTCCCAAGGATGCCAGCAATTTATCAGAGAGGCGAAAATTGCCTCCCCATCGCTCTAATTCGATTTCTGCCACCGGCAATTTCCAGGAGATTTACTCAGTAATCTAATCTCGGGTGCCGCTGTCACCTGATCATGTCATGTCTCAGCAAATCTCCCAGCAAAAGTGTCTTGATGGTAACGTGCAGCTGTCACCGGGCATAAATTTCACTTAACCGTCCCTTGGAAGCCCTCTTGAGCCGAGTGGTCACCATGACACTCTGTTTCCAAAACCACGGTTGCCTTTCCCTTTTCAATTCCATGGTTAGAACAAATAGAAATCATCACTTTCAACTTAGTCCAGTAACTAACAGGTAGCCATGCAGTTGTCTAGCACTAGTATAATAGTATAATATGCGCACAGCTCAGTGCTATGCTCAGCATACTATATATTGTCTCCTGCACCAGCTGTCATTTCTGCGTCAGTGTATGTTGGCTTACATGATAGCATGCATTTAAGGTGCATTTAGTAAGAAAAGAGGAGGACTTCGTTACAAGTGGATGGATTCAATGGAGGAAACCACAGCTGCCCTGAATTTGCAAGACCTGAGCAGGAGATCTCTGATTTGTGGGTCTCCATAAACCAAATCCAGCTTGATAGCACATAACAACAACAATGCATTTGGATTGTGTGCATTGCGTTTAAACATTTATGAATGTTTTAGTGTTTGAAGCACAAGTTTGACAGGAGGAAGACTCTGAAGTTCCCGAGCAAGCGATGTTTCAAACAACAATGCTGGTGTTAGAAAGCTTTAATACAAACTGTCCCAGTTGTTGTGCTTGAAAGGGTTCTGCTGTATAAATCTGATACCAGGAATCCCGTAGCTGAGCTCTAGGACAGAAAAGCCCCAGGGCCTTCCCTGTATACTGAGAATCTTTTGTTCCAGCAACACTTTGTAATTTACAATTGAGGCAGCGGTGACATAATTTCATTACACGCACCGCGGTGGTTATAACCTCTAATACATTTACCACCCGTAACCTCTTTGGGTTGCCTAGTGATGGTCAAAGAGGTGATGGAGAACAAGGAGTCCAGAAAGCAAGAAGCTCATTTGGAAAAGGAAAGGAGGAAAGCTCAGATGTTTCAACAAGCAAAATTTGGAATGGGCCGTATTTTTGTTGCAACCAGCAGCCCTGGAGCATCTTTTACAAATAAGTCTTACTAAGTTGTTTGCATTTAACATGGTTAAAGGTTATAGGATACCATCTTAATTAATGGGTATATAACATATAGGACTTTTAATATGTTGTTTTTGGACCAACACAGAATTATTTTAAGGATTCAAAGACATAGCCGTGTTAGTCTGGAATATCACTGTGCAAAAGGATTTCAAGCACCTTTGAGACTAACTAAGACGAAGACACAGCATAAGCTTTTGTAGACTTGGTTTACTTCATGAATCTAAGGAAGTAGTCCTAGTCTATGAAAGCTTATGTTTATTTATGTAATACATGGAACAAAAATGCAAACTGGTAAAGTTTACATTTATTGCATCTGATCTGGAAAATGTCGAATGGGATTCTTTTTAAATATAGCATAATAGCGATGATGCATGTTTTAACTCTTGGTAACAGCCAAAATCCAACTATAAATCTTTACCCTACTATTTTTAGGCACTCGCTCCTTTGCTGGAAAACAACCACCCACCTCCTGACTTGTGTGAATTTTTTTGCAAGGTATTTCTGGCTCTTTTGTGTTGATTATGTTGTTTTGTTAAAACTGTTTAAAACCCTCTTTAAATCTGGCAGATCTGGACTACAAGGGCCCAGTTAATTTCTCCATTGGGCAGAGGCAACAGTGCGGCCAATGCCATGTGGATTAGACCACTGTTTTAAATTCCCAGTTGCACTCCAGAGTGGCATTACATCAGAAGCATTATGGAAAATTAAAATGACTGTCACCTGGCATAGAAAGGCTAGGGTTGTGTTGGGCCCTGGCAGCTATTGGGGTAGAGGGCACAACGGTAGATCTGTTTCTGAGCCAAAGCCAATTTTGTGGACCTGTCTATATAGAAGAATTTATATGGGGATCAGTATAGAAAATCTGAGAGGAGGGAGAGTGGATTATACAGTTGGTGCTCCATGTCCACAGATTTTTTTAATCTGTGGATTCAAGCATCCATGGATTGAAAATATTCCCAAAAATATAAATTTCCAAAAGCAAACCTTGATTTTGCCATTTTATATAAGGGCCATCCTTTTACTCTTCCATTGTATTTAATGGGACTTGAGCATCCATGGATTTTGGGATCCACAGGGGATCCTAGAACCAAACCCTAGCAGATACCAAGGGCCCACTGTAATCTTCATTGATAAATGACATTTCATGGTAATGAATATTTGGCTTGTTTTTGTGGAAGATCATCTCCTCATACCCCATTGTAACAGAGGGTAAATTGATGTCCTTTTGGTTTTGTTCGTTTAAAATTTTATATTTGTAATTTTTTATATTTTATATGTTTTCAGTTGTATGATTTTAATTGTTGTTTTAAATGTCATTAGCCGCCTTGGGTCCCACTTTGGGAGAAAGGTGAGATAAAAACAAATAAATAAATAAATAAGGAGAAATATGATAAAGCAAAGTTGGGAACCCCTTGTCCCAGCTGGACTACAATTCCCAGCATCTCTCTTCAGTGCCATTTGATGAGAGTTTCAAATACATAATTCTTGGAGGGCTAAAAGTTAACCCCCACTGCAATTGAACTTTGTATAATTATTAATGTATAGGGAGATCTGTGCCACGCTCCTTCTGAATGCCGTGGTCATCCAACAACACCGGTGCGCAGGAAATTCAATTTCCCCCCTTTTATGAAGTATACATATTTCTTTTCTTGCAGCACTGCAGAGAACGCCCTCGGTCCATGGTGGTCATAGAAGTATTCACTCCAGTTGTACAAAGAATCCTCAAACACAACATGGTGAGTCAAGATGACATCTCCTTTCACCTTAGTTTTTGTAGCAGTCCCATTTTGCCTTGCTGACCATGTCCATATGATATTTTGGGAGGCCAGGGTAGGAGGAATCATAGACTCACAGATACTGAATTCGCACTGTAGAAATAATTCGGTTTGACCCTACTTTAACTGCCATGCCTCAGTGCTGTGGAAGTCTGGGGAACTGTAGTTTCTTGTTCTAGTCAGTGGATCAACAGAAAACCATCTTGCTCCCTCCACTACATGACATCTAGATATTTAAAGATTAAATATTTTCCTTCCTTCCTTCCTTCCTTCCTTCCTTCCTTCCTTCCTTCCTTCTCTTATATTCTGCCTTTCTCTCTGCACAAGTCAATCTGTTTTGGTTGGAGAAGGGACAAAGGGAACCCCAGGGTTTCAACCAAAGGGTTTACAAGGGAGGTGTGGGTGGGAATAGGTGTCTAGTTGCTATTGCAGCATTTACATATCAGTGGGACTCTTCTCCAGGACGTTGATGCTCCAGGGTTACCAGAAAGGTCCAGGAGGTCCACACACAGGAGCAGGTCCCATGCTGTCGAGGTAATATCCAAACTGGCCTCCAAGGTTTCTCTGAATTAGGGCCGAAATACTTCCTTAATTTAAATCCCCCTTTTCCCTGATGTCATTGGCTTACAAGCTCCCATCATCCCCTACCAGCATAACCAGTAGTTGGTGTGAGATGGAATCTGCAGTCCAACAATATATAAAGGAGCCCAAAGTAGGGAGAAGTTGAGTTTGATTGATCAGGTAAAGCAGCAGACCTCCTTATCAGCTGCAAAGTTGCCCTGATGCAGGTGGGATGTTTTCAGTCAAAACCTTTATTCTTTAAATACAAATGACAAAACCTTAAAAGGAAAAGAATCAGTCCTAAAAAGAGAAGCCCCAGTCCCCCTAAATCTGGAGAGAATGCCTCATTGGAGAGCATCTTTGGCATCTCGAATGTGTTGTGATTCTTATTTCATCCAGTTACTTTTGGACTGTAGCTCCCTAAATCTTCCAGTGGGCTTTAATTAGAAAGGAAGCTGAATATAAAGGGCAAAAAATGTTCCACCATATTTTTTCATTAAATATGTCAAGAGCTGCATCCACTCTGCAGCAATAACCCAGTTTGGGACTGCTTTAACTGCCCTAGCTCAGGACTATGGAATTCTGGGAACTGGAGTTTGTTGTGGGCCACAGAATAGACTGGAGATCTCAAACCAGGTTATTGCTGCAGTGCAGATGCAGCCAAGGTGAACTACTATGATAATGATTTTATTAATTTATTCTCATTTCTCCCAATGAGACTCAAGACAGCTAACATGTCTGCACTGTATGACTGTGTCCTCTTTCTAGGTCTGCCTGAAGCCCAACATCCATCCTTTCATGGCTTTATTGTTCCTCTCTTCTGTTTTGGACAGGATTTTGGGAAGTGCCCACGGTTGCGGCTCTTTACTCAGGAGTATATTCTGGCTTTGAATGAATTGAATGCTGGCATGGAAGTGGTGAAGAAGTTTATTCACAGGTCAGTGGTTGCCTGGCGCAAATGTGTGCCACTCTTTGAGGATGTCAACCCTTTAATTCTCTCTTCTCCATTCTCAGCCACCTTTTCATCATCTGAAGCTGCGGTGGCCAGCGCCAGTTTTGCAAATTGGTTTTGTTTTAAGTGCTGTGCTGCGTCTTGTTCCCATGGACAGCCTTACCCAACCTGAAAGCCTTTAGCTGTATTGAGCTACAATTCCCATCCAGTGCAGCCAAGAGGAAGGCTACCAGAGACTTTGCCTTTGTTTTCTTTAGTGCGACAGCATTGCCTTGTGTTTATCCCCTCATCCATTGATGGTTTTGTTGTCGTTCCAGCATGCATGGCCCTACGGGACAGTGCCCCCATCCCAGAGTCCTTCCAAATCTCGTCGCAGTCTGTTTAGCAGCCATTTATTCTTGCTATGAAGAGTTCATCAACAGGTCAGTTATTGTGCCTCTGAACTGATGGCCTTCTCTTTCCCTTTGGTGGATTCTTTTTCATTTTTGATTTTGGTTTTGATTCACACCAGATGTGAAAGGTACCTTTATTTTTAAACGGCTCAGCTTCTGCCTAATGATGGCAGATATGAGTACGACTGCTGCATCAGGTGGCAGATGCTGCAAGGAACATGTCCAGTTTAAATTTCATAACTAGAGTATACATGTCATTTTATTTCATGTGTGTCATTTGTAACAGTGTTTTGCCACTTGGGGGGATGAGCTGCATTCTTTCCTCTTCTGGCCAAATTCATAGGCTGCCACAAAATGAAACCTGTTCTATAAATTATTTTAGGAGATGTTTGTTTTCCTTTGGCATAAAGTGACAAACAGTGGCAAGAGACAGAAAACAAAGATTCTGTTGCAGGGATGACTGATCCCTGGTATTTTTGCTATGGCTGGCTAGTACAGTTGGCCCTCCATATCCATGGATTTTGCATCCATGGATTCAGCCATCCATGGCTTAAAAATGTGTTTCATTTTTTTTCTTTCCAAATAGCAAACCTTGATTTTTCCATTTTATGTAAGGGGCACCCATTTTACTATGCCATTGTATATAATGGGACTTGAGCATCCACAGATTTTGGTATCCACAGGGGATCCTGGAACCAAACCCCAGTGGATACCAAGGACCCATTGTACAGTTGTTGTTCTGCTGCTGTTGTTGCTGTTGCTGTTTTTGCTGATGTTGTTATTGTTCTTGTTAAAAATGTAGCCGGGACAATTCTCCAAGTCTGAAGGAAATTCGGAATGGCTGCCAGCAGCCGTGCGACCGTAAGCCCAATTTGCCTCTCCGGCTCCTCCACACAAGTCCTGACCTGGTGTCCCAAGAGGCCACATTGAATGAGTCTCGCCTGAAGTCAGTCATTGTCACGTCGAATGAGATCCACGTGGAGGTTGAACGCAACAACACGGCCAACCAGAAGATGACGGCCAATGTGGGCAATGACAGTGAGCCCAACCTGATAGACTGCTTGATGGTCAGCCCCACCTGCAGCACCATGAGCATTGAACTCAGTGCCCAGGCAGACCGTACCCTCGGCTGCTATGTGGAAATACTTAAGATGCTGTGAGTAGCTGTTTCCATGCCTTTCATAGCAGGCCCTCCTGAGCCACCAGGGAGTGGGGGTTGAGATGGCTTTCAGCCAGCCTTCTCTTTTTCAACATCTGTAGGCATCTAGGGAGATGTTCAAATAGCAGAGCAATAAATCTAAGGCTGCTGTTAATGTCTGCAGCAGGCATCCGGCCAACTCGTGGAGCTCCAAAAATAGCATCCAACTGATGAAAATGGGTAGTTTTTGTTTGTACATTGACCCTTGAGCATAGTTTACAAGACTGGGATGTTGCCTGGAATTCTGGGCTGTTCTTTGCTTGCCAGTGATTCCTCTGCTTCTTCCATTTGAGGATTATCTAGTGGGTTTGTTTTGGGGAAGTGCCAGCTCAGAAGCGACTGGTGAAAGATGGAAATGTAGGGCTCCCGGTATGTATTGCAAAAGCAATCAATACATGAATTTCTGAATACAGTGGCACTCATACAAGTCGCTCAACTCCATATGCCGATCTTAGATTGATTTTAGCCCTCTCTGATAACATATATGGGAGAGGGACCTTAGCTTAGTGATAGAGCACATTTTTACACACACATGTTCCTAGTTTCAGTCCTTGTCCTATAAGTTATCCCTGCCTTACAGTACGCTGAAGTACCTGATGGATGAGGTAAAAGGAGAATTGGTTTTGCAATTGCGTGCCTTTTTCACTTTAGAAACTATGGAGAATCTACAACACATACAACTTTTTTTTCTCCACTGAAATCTGTTACTAAGCTTGCCTAGTTGCAGTCTCTCACAGTGGGCCTCTCTCCTTATAAATTTTCATGAAGTTTAAGGTTGGACAGTGAGGTACTGGTTCATATTTTAATCTGTTTGGAAACAGGGTTGGCTTTCATGCACACACAAAAAGCAGAGTCTTTTTATTAGTAGCTCCAAAAACCCCTGCAATAGACTGCTCACTTATTTTGCAGTGGAATAGAAACCTTTCTTTCTTGTTCAGCTTTTGGAAGGGAGCCCTTTCTGATATTCCTTGTTATTCTGGCTACCTTCACTGTTTTGTTGACAGGTTTATATTGATTTTGGTCTTGCTGCTGTTGTTTTTAACACTGATTGTAACAAATTGGTTGTTATGTAAGTGTTTAATTGGGTTCTGTTTTGGGGAGCAATAATGCCCAAAAGCAATAAAGAAATAAATGGGCCAATTAGGGAACCACAAAAGGTTGTTATCACGTTGCCAGCTGATGTCTTCTGCAGAGAAGGAGACCAGAGTAGAGAGGACTTGGCTGCCTAAGGCCCTCTCTTCCAGCTTGCCTCCACCTCTTCTGCATTCCTCAATAGGTCAGTCCCATACCCCGAATACCCCCAGCGCATTCTCTGATGGCATGTTTATCAGGGTTGCCCCTGGCTGCTGATAACATCTTTGCAGTCGCTTGGGGTCTACGTGACCAGCTGGGCAGCTTTTTCCTTTGTACTGAAAGACGACACTGGGAAAGGGGGAAAGGCCATGGGTTGTGTCTAAGAGCAAAGAAGAAGAAGAAAAGAAGCCCACTTTTGGCTCACGTTGGCTGCATTTGTCACTGGCCAATGTGTGCTACACCTTTCAAGCAGGAAAGGAGAGCTTACTGTATGGTATGCAGCTATTTAGAGAAGCTTTGCATGTTTAGCAGCCTGGCACCGTGCCACTCACAAGCTTTCCCAAACTCCAAAGATACAATTGCACTGCAAGGAATGTACAGGTGCTCTTCATTGGCATGTGTGTGTGTGTGTGTGTGTGTGTGTGTGTGTGTGTGTGTGTTAGTGTACAAATTTTAAAGAGAAGTCCCTGCTTTGTAGCCATAGCCAACTGAATTGGGGATAGGAGGCATTCGAAGAGGAGATGCACTTGGATAGGGAATTTTCTTCTCCTGACTGTTGCTTCCTTCGGTATAAATGGTGAATCATGCTTGGTTTTTAAAATAAGAGGTACCAATCCTGGAGTACTACAAGCATTCTAGCATTTGTCCTACAAATATAGGGTTTATAAACCTGGGTTCGGCCATGTCTTTGTTTTTGTCCATCACTCCCAGAGCTTAAGAGTGTTCCTATTTTGGACTATAGCTCTCCAAATCCCTGGCCATGGTGGCTGAGGGATTCCGCAAGCTGTAGTCTTGGCTTGCCAAATACTGTCAACAGCTGGAGTGGGAAGTGTGAGGTCCTCCAGAGGCTGTTGGACTGCATCTCTCATCATCATTGACTAGAAAGGCTCTCTACCTACTTGACAAGTGAATGGGTGATTAGCAATAGGATTATTCTTGGTGTCTCAACAAGTGAGTTGTACATGGTGTTTAGGCCATAACAGCAGTTTTCTCATTGCAGGTCAGACTATGATGACTGGAGACCAGCTCTTGCCAGTTTGCTGCAACCCATCCCATTCCCCAAAGAGTAAGTTAATGTCAACTAGTTCCTTTTGAGCAAGATTTGTGTGCATCGTTCTCTATCTCTGGCAGAGTTTGAGATGAAACTCCCTCAGATCTTGTGATGGTGAGAACATTAGCTGAAAGATGCCAAACATTTTCTAAACTTCATTCAGAGATTTCCCCCCCCCCAAGATCTAAGGAGGAAAAGAGTTAGGCAAAAATTAGACTTTGAGATAAAAATTGAGCTTGAGGCAGGAATGAATCCTAGAATCCAAGAGTTGGAAGAGACCACAAGGACCATGAAGTCCAACTCACTGCCATGCAAGAATACACAATCAAAGCATTCTCGACAGAATGTGAAGAATGCATGGCTCTCCAGGTGTTGCTAGACTGCACCTCCCATTATCCTTTACCCTGGGCTATGCTGGCTAAGGCAGTCCAGCATCTTGGAGGGCCACAGTTGCCCATCCCTGCCTATAAGGGAATACTTTAGCAGGAGCATTTGTTCTTCATAGAATTGAAACAGACTGGCTCAAATATATATATATATATATATAGAGAGAGAGAGAGAGCGTCCTTTAGAGCCACTCTTTTTCTAACTTCCAACCTCAACTGACAGACACAACAGTAAATCAAATATGATCCGAAGCTTCTGTGCACTGGCTCTGCCACATACGTCTTCCTCTGTCTGTGGGATGCTTCATTTGCTTTCCCCAGAAAAGGAGGAGAGAGTCACAGATGCAGGAACAAGAGACAACATCAGTGAACAGTGAAACAAATGGAGAAAGCCAGAAGAGGGTGAACAGACGTCATAACTGTAAAGGAGGGCAAGGCACCACACAATGTAGAACATTCAAGAAAAATGCAGGACGTTACACTAATATAAATGTAAATCCATGCTAAAAATGGAGGACATTTTGGAATTGGAACAGAAGGTTGAAATGAAAGACATGTCCAGGAAAAGGAAGATGTCTGGTCACCTTGAGCCAGAACCAGAGGACTTCAGATGTTCAGTATGCCAGTGTTTTTCCCCTTGTGGTTTGAAGGCAGCTTTGAGGTGCATTGGAAGAACATGTCCTGAATTCTCTGTCTGTTGCACCTTTGGCCTAAGTCCAGAAAAGCCATGGTTGCACAGCTACTTTTACCTCCCAATGGGGCAGACAGATCCCATTTGCTGCGGCTCATACTAGACTTGAGATTATGCCCCAGAAAGTAAGAGGTGAACAGGATTGATTGTCACATGGAATCAAACAAGCGATTGTGCCAGAAAGTATAATAGGACAAGGACACCCCAATGAAAAAAACAACAACAGAACCATACATTGTTCTGTAAGCGGTGTTTGAATGCAGCTCCAGAGTTGCTGTTGGCCTCCCTCTGAAACCCATTAATGTTTATGAATAGCAGATCTCAGAGGGCAAACATTACCAGCCTGTAATTGTCCAATTTGCCAGCTTATTGTGTCCCCCAATGGCCTGGAGCCATAGATGGCTACTCTTTCACAAGGGCTGGGGATGAATGCAAGGACCTGCCATCGTTTTGCCCTAGCGAAGGACCCTGGACTGGAACGCAGATCGGTGTCATGGCATGACGCAAGGCACTCTGCGAGAGTGACCGCTAATTGCTTGACTAATGGGCCACGCTAATTAGATGCGACTGTGCCTTAATTGCAGTGCAATTAATGAACACACCTGGGACTTGGACAGAGCAGAAAAGCCTGTTTACAAATGTGCCGTTTGTGTCACTATCTCTTAAAAGTTTCCATTAGCTTCTTTGATTACAGCTTTTCCCTGCAGATCAAGTTCTGTGTTGACTTTCTTTCTTTCTTTCTTTCTTTCTTTCTTTCTTCCTTTTTGTTTCTATTTATTTACTGCTAGACAGCGGAGCAAAGCACCCCTAGGATGAACCCTCAACAAAGCATCTCTTGTCCCCCAAATTGCAGATTTGTAAATACTCTGTGCATCATATACAACGTAAAGCATAAGTCATTTTTCAGTGCTTCTTGAACTCATGTACTTGTGATTATTTTGGGGGAAATCTGTTCAAAGGAAAGGAAAGGAAATCACTCATCATTTTGTTTGTTTTATTTCAGGGCTCTTGCACATGAGAAGTTCACAAAGTAAGTACCTGTTTGCTTAAAACAATTTTCTGTGGTGAGATAAATAAGCCAGGCATAGCTGAGATTCTTTCTCACATCTTTCAGCGCTGAGGTTTTGAAAGGTATGGATAGAAGCAGAACTGTAGAATTAAAAAGGACACACAAATTTCTCAAATGAATCTCGACAATTCCCTGTATTTGGGTCAGAGATATGTTTTCTAATCTAGTTCTTTAGCTGAAGCACACACACACACCCCAAATTTGAAGTTGCATAGTCCCAGCAAAGTCTGTGCAGTGTGATTATTGTGAACTAGTTATAAGAAAAATGGCATGCACGTCTTCTGCTTGGCTATGAAGAAACAGTTAGTGCTGGAAATGAATCAGGAAGGGATGGAAACTGTTAAGAGCTGCAGGCCGAACAACTGGGATTGCTTTCCTGTGCTAGAAAGTGCAAGATGGATTGCCCCAGTTGCAAAATCCTTTCCTAGTCCATACGCACCGCCTTGGCAACTCTTAAGAGCTCATCATTCCTCCCTGTGAAATTTTCTCTCCACTCATCTCCTTGTAACCTCTCCAGAAGAGAGGTATCAATCACTTAAAGTGTAACTAAAATGAAATGCAACAGCTGTGTAAATTTTGGAAGCAAGTGGGACGGCCAGTCATCTTTCTCCTTCTTTTTTCCCCCCTCTGTTCTGTTTTATCTTTTTGCCCTTTCAAGGGAGCTGAAGTACGTCATTCAAAGATTTGCAGAAGATCCAAGGCAAGAAGTAAGTCTCTTTGCAGCATCACAATCAAAGGGAGAGGCATGTTCTGGCTTTTATGTACCTTTGAGTTCCAAAGCATACTCAGCTTTTTTAGATCAGTTCCTTGATCTTGCCGTTCCCCCTTCCCTCCCATGCATGCGAACATAAGACTCTGTTATCCTATTTAAAGAACCTAGATTCCTTACATTAAGTCAGATCTTAATTCTTTCTAACCCATTGTTGTCAAGTCTGACAGACAGTGGCTCTTCGGGATCTCAGGTGGGATTCTTTCCTAGCCTTTCCAGGAGATCTCTGGTATTCTCTAGTGGTCTCCCATCCAAGTACTAAGCAGGTCTGATCCTGCTTAGCTTCTGAAGTGAGACAAGATTGTGTATGTTACAGAGATAATATTTCTGAGTGAGTAAATACAGAATCTACCCCAGAGAAATGTGACCAGTTATTGATTTCACAGCAATGTAGACCCACAGCAAGAAGTGAGAAATAACCGGAAGCCTCATTTTGCAGGGAGGGAGATTACTGCTGTTGTTGAACAGTTGGGAGGCGAACATCCTCTATGATCTTTCGCAGATCTCCCAGAGGATCTCCCAGTAGATCCCACCAGCCATGTTTTGCCCACCAGCCATGTTTTGTTGATGCGCTCCTCACTTCTCCTTGTCTGTGTTTTCTTCGGTAGGTCCATTCATGTTTGCTGAGTGTGCGTGCTGGCAAGGACGGTTGGTTCCAGCTCTACAGCCCTGGTGGGGTGGCATGTGATGATGATGGGGAGCTGTTTGCCAGTATGGTATGTGGCTACTGTTTTGTTTGTTTACTTAATTTATAGTCTGACTGGTGGTAGTGGGGAGCTCAGAATGGGGAACCCACTGCAAGTTGGGACTTGGCCACTCATGGGTCAAGGGAAGCAGTGGTGGTGGGAGACACAAAAAACGCTGGCCACAGCACACATCCACATCTGGATGTGTCATGGAGCTTCCAGGAGAAGGAGACTGACAGGAGGAGGCCAGGAGAAGCATCAGAGGAAGCAAGGAATGGAAAAGAACTAGGAAGTGGAGAAGAGGAAGGATAAGAGCAAAGGATAGGGAGAACTAGGCTTGAAGCATCACAGCAGTGGTGAGCCAATATGCTCAGACCACAGGAGAGAGGAAGCTATGGCTGGAAGGTAAGCTTAGCATGGCTGAAGAGCCTTCTCAGGTGGCCTAGCCACTGGCCAGTAGAAAGAAGGGATGGGGAAACTGGAGAGAAGAGCAAGGCAGCAAGCCTAGGACTGGGGAGGAGGATCCCTGATGCATGAACATCTGCCCCTGGCATGCCAACTCAGGACCTTCCAGAGGAAGGGAAAGGGACCCGAGAAGGAAAGGGATGGAGAAATATTCATTATTTATTTATGGAGTGAAATTTCCTCTTGGGCTGTAGCAATGCGTTCTTCTGTTTATACAGGCATCATTTTAAATGCCACATAGCTGTTTTCTCTCTAACCTGGATCTCTCTTCTGCTCTTTCAGGTTCATATTTTAATGGGCTCTTGTTATAAGACGAAAAAGTTCCTGCTTTCGCTGGCTGAAAACAAACTAGGGCCATGCATGCTGCTAGCATTGAGAGGCAACCAGACAATGGTGGAGGTACAGCCAATCTCTTCCATTTACTATGATGTAAATAAGTAATATTAAATTCTGAACCAAATGGACTTATCTCTCTTTCAAGCTTCTGAAGATATGGGGTGTAATGCATAAAAACGTATGCTGAAATGAACTGGTTACGTTTAGAGGTGTCAAAAAACTGCTTTTTTTATTCCAGCTTGTATAATGAAACAGACTGACACAGTTATCTTTTTCAAATAGTAGAAATAAGCGTCAGTTATGATATAATTGGTGTTGTTACAATGTGAATTGGCAGTAACATGGATAATGAATAGAGGAACAGTATAAAGAAAATCATCTCATGTGAGATGTGGTTTTGGCAAAGAGCGCTGAGGGTACTGTGTACAGCCAAGAATACAAACAAATTACTATACTGTGGAGGTGTTTTTAGGAACACAACTGTTGCATTATAGCAAAGCATACTGTGTGCCAATAGTATCGGAAGTATTTATTCTGCTGCTTGGGAGAATTTCTCAATTTCTGTTTAAATTGGCGCCAAAAAAGGTGAGAAAATGAAGATATATTTTCTTGGAACACAGAAAGATTTCCTATGTCAGTGTAATGGACATAATGTTGGAGCTGGACTAGGGAGACTTATGTTGAAAGGTCCACACTGCTGTGACATTTACCTAGTGGTCTGAGCTAATTACCTCACAGGGCTGTTGTGAAAATAAACTTGGGATCAGGCTTTTTAGTTTCCGGCTTGGCTTAAGGCTCCTTTTGAATACACACATCCACTCTTTGATGCATTGCTGTAAAGACGTCTTGGACAGCTGAGCTGCAGAGTCAACTTCTCTTCCCTCCTGCCAGATTCTTTGCTTGATGCTCGAGTACAACATCATTGACAATAAAGACACCCAGCTGCAGATCATCTCAACCCTTGAGAGCACGGATGTGGGGAAGAAAATGTACGAGCAGCTTTGCGACAGGCAGAGGGAGTTAAAAGAGCTGGTGAGTCTGTGAATTGGCAGCCCCTTTTCTGCACAAAAGCAGAGACTGAAGGATTTTTTTTGACAGGCCCTAAGACAAAATGGGTTTTTTAAAGACAGATTCTAAAACTCTCCATGTACCCTTGGGGGAGAAGTTTCAAAGCACCTCCACATTGGGATTTGCAGTTCAGCTCCCCATGCTCTGCTCTGAAGAGATACTAGTTAGCCTTGAGCAAATCATATCTTCTGTGCCATTAACCTCCACCTCACAGGAGGAGAGTGAACCATTTATTGATCCTTCATGGATCAATTGCACATGGATCAATTTTTAATTCCACATGGCTGCCATATAGAAAGGTGACTGGGTGAGACTTCCACACGACGGGCACATTCTTGTTGCCGTGCATAGAAAACAGCATTTTCTGTGCGGAAAATAGTATTTTAGTGCACGGTATTTCCTATGCAGGAAATGTTATTTTCTATGCAAACCACCATGCATTAATTTTGCTCAGAATAGATCCCATATTATGAACGGTCTTTGAAAACGGTGCAGTTTTCAAGACTTTTGCACAGCAAGAGGAAAATGGCTGAAATTGCTTTTTGCTTCTTTTGAAAAGAAAATTTCTTTTTGCTTCTTTTGCAAAGAAAGTGGCTGAGGATTTACATCTCTAGCATGAAATGCTAATGGTCCAGGAGGACTTGTACTGGATTATATACATGAAGATACAGCTGCATTAATGAACATTGTTGATCCTTGCAGGGGTGTGTGTGTGTGTGTGTGTGTTAAGGACTGTCAGTCCTTAGATAAGACCAAAGGTTTTTCTGTAGTTCTTGTGTCCAAAGTAGTGAGCCAGATGCTACAGTGGGAAGCCCACAAGAAATACATGTGTGTACTAGCTCCCTCCTGCTTGTACATTATCTCTGACCCTGGAGCTAAAATGTAGCTGTCATGACTATTAGCCACTGATAGATGACATGGACTTAATGAATCTGTCTGTAACAAGGGTAAAGAATCTTTGGCCCTCCATATGTTGATGAACTATTAATCTCATCATATCTTGTCACTGGCCAGATTGTTTAGGGCTGATGGGAACTGGAGTCCAGTTGCATCTGGAATTCTACATGTTGCCCAGTCTTGGTTTACAAAAGTACAAACACAGAATCCTTATATAGATAGGAGGCCCCTGAATGCATAAGCATGGAGGTGGAGACATTCATATGCAGATCTTGCTGGATTAGTTTGTCTCCTAATAGAGGTGTACTGCCTCTATACACAGAGAATTAAGAGATGTGTTGGTGCCCTAAAGTTTTTTTAACTGGAGATATCTGCAGGCAAAGTATGTGGTCTCCCACTTGCTCTTGTTCCTCTGATTTTAATCATTGCTTGCTTTCTTTTGCAGCAAAGGAAAGGAGGTCCTACCCGGTTAACACTGCCATCAAAATCCACAGTGAGTTACCCTTTTCTTTTGCATGATCCCATACAGCAACTCTGCATCAGATGCATTGTGACAATAGCACTGATAGCAGTGTTACTACCCAGTGTTGCAACTATCAAGTGCACCTTTTGGTGTCCCCCATCATAAGAGGGGAATGACTGACTTTGACAGCTTCTGGAGTGAGTCTAGATGTGAACTCCTTTGACTACTCAGGAATCACAATATATACATGTTAAATATTATGTCTTAATGGAGCTTCAGTTGGAATTAAAGAGACAGAGGTTTTCTTTATGGCTTATTCCCAAAAATCTCCATTTGAAACTGGTTACTGCTCTGTATTACTATAAAAGAGGACTAATTGGAGATGTGTCACGTAAATCGACAAACCAATCACCTCTGTATCCGTGTTTTGAACAACGCAACTTTTTCTAGGGCTCCCTGCCATCATAGTAGGTGGCACAGTTTCAACATATCAATGGTTTCTCCTTTGTGGAAACCCAAAAAATGCCATTAAAAATGTATTTTCCCATATCCTAGTTAATTCAAAGAAATCTAGTTCATTCTGTGTATTAATGTGCACAGACGATTAAAATGCTCCCAGTTTAGAAACTAGTGATGCTGTTGCCGCAGTTCAGCTAACTTGGAAAGAAAAAGGAACTGAACCATATGTCAGAAACGTTGGGATTGGAAACATCCTGCTGGCACTGATCCTCATTTGCAAAAGTCCATATGTCCAATCTGTGCAATCTTTTGCCCTTCAGGATGCAGACCTGGCCCGATTGTTAAGCTCAGGTTCCTTCGGCAACCTGGAGAACCTCAGCCTGGCCTTCACCAACGTCACGAGTGCCTGTGCAGAGCATCTCATCAAGCTGCCTTCGCTCAAGCAATTGAACCTGTGGTCGACTCAGGTACATGCTCTGAGAGATCAGTGGTGGGGAGGAGAGCATGGGCAAACCCTTTGCAAGATTGCCAAAGGCACTGAAATGAGGAGGGAATATATTATGACAAAGCAAGGGGCCAGATAAGAATAATACAGTGGGACCACATATAACGCGAGGGATCCATGCTGGGACCCTTCACATGATATGACTTTTGTGTATAACCTGGAACACTGTTTCCCTTCCTGTAGACCTACCCAGTCGTTTTTAAACTACGACGTTAACTTATGTCGGATAGTTTTAATGTGTCTTACGTTTATGTGTTTTCACAGTGTTTTTGCAATGTTTAAATGATTGGATGTGTTTTAATTTATATTGTACCCCCACCTTGAGGCTTGGGGAGAGGTGGGTAAGAAGAAGATATAAGAATAATAATAACAACAACAATAATATAGCTCCAGTGTGAACCACCCAGAGACTTTCCTCTCCTTCCAAAAAACAAAATTTACTTGGATGGTGGAGTGACCATAACTCATTGCTTTGTCTTTTCCATCCACAGTTTGGCGATGCAGGTTTACGGCTTCTGTCTGAACACCTCACAATGCTACAAGTGCTCAACTTGTGTGAAACACCCGTAACGGATGCTGGCCTGCTAGCATTGAGCTGTAAGTAGACCCAAGAAAGAGACATAATTTTGTACACAGACTTTGTTTCACACACACAATTATTAAAAATAAAATTGCCTTCAGGTTATGTGTATAAAGTGAATACAAAACATGAAGGAATTTCACATTTAGACTTGGGTCTCATCTCCAAGATATGTCATTATGTGTATGCAAATATTCCCAAATCCTAAACAAAGTCCCAAACACTTCTGGTCACAAACATTTCACATAAGAGAGACTCAACTTGTACTTTGACTATTCATTGATCACAGTGTTAATGGATTAGGTAATAATTAATTGTTCTTGTTACTTTAATTCATGTCTTTCAGGGTCATTTGAAATAATTTCTATTGTTTATTTTTTTTAAAAACACGACAGTGATATATTACTAAGATGTTAATGAGTATTAATAATATTTTAGATTTTTAAATAAATTAATTAATGTTAATCCATTATTTTTTTAATTTAAAGTCAACAGTAATATGTTAATGTTATGCTAAATAAGTCAAAGCTCTGCAGACACTACAGCTTCCCAAATCCTTTGCCATTAGCCATAATTTGTAGGTCTAATGGGATCTGTAGATCAAAACATCAAGAGGGCCAAAGATTCTCAGCTCCTGATGCTGTCCAGCCTCCTGTTCACTCAACAGATCTACAACGCAGCATCTCTAGCAGATGACCATCATCTTACCTTAATACCTCCATCTTGTCTCCCACCACCACCACCATCCCCAGTTTGAAGGCAATGTATGTAATGGCCAGTGGTCATCTACTTGCTGTGTTGCCTTTTCCCTGGTGTTGTGTCTCCAGGACCTGTGACAGCCATACTGTCTTTAGCTGGAGATGTTGAATGTTGAACTGCAGACCTTCTGGTTGCAAAGCATGTGCTCTCCCACTCAGCTAAGTTCCCTCCTCTACAGTGGTATACTTGCAATATGCTTTCACTTCCCTAGCTGTTTTTGTAAGACCCAGACATCATAATGTTGAGTTATGAGATGATCTGGAAAAGAAAGCATGCCATGACGTCAGCATTGTACACTTCCTCCCTTGCTTTAGTACATGTGTTTACATTATATGTAAACATGGCCACAAGTCTAAGGTTGGAATGGAGTTTCACCAGAAGAGCCATAAAAGCTAAAGATTACAGCTGATAGTGGCCTTACAGTTATCCGCCATAGCAGCAGAGGAAAGAAAGAGAAGCACTTCTTACCTATAAACCTTTGGGAGTTAGAGGAGATCTCTGGGAAGAGCTCTCTTGGTTATAGGGTTTAGACAGCCTCTGCCATTTCAGTGTTTTTTCAGTCCTTGTTTGGTGTCAAAAACTAAGAAAAATACTGTAAACAAAGGCAATAATTAATATCAGTCGGCTTCATTTCCATCATGTCTTTCAGATGTTTCAACATGTTTTTGAAATGCAAAACCCTTGTGGCTTTTTCATCACCTTCAGATTCACAAGTTTAATTCCTTTTAAACATCGAGACTCCAATCTTTACGTTTGCTGGGGAAATATTACTAGATTTCTTACTAAACTGCCTTACTTCCTAAAGGCCAGCCAGTGAAAGTTTTAGCATGCTAGCCACTGATAAAGCAGTGTTGATATGCCACCATGCAGCCTCTGTGTATGTCATTTATAACATACTGTGTTGTTGTTGTTGTTTTAATTTCCTAGCTATGAAAAGCCTGTGTAGTTTAAATATGAACAGCACCAAACTTTCAGCTGACACCTATGAAGATCTCAAGGTATGTCATGTTTCCAAGCCATGTGCCTGTGGAACATCTGTTGTTATGTGTTTTCAGGTTGCCACCAATTTAGGTCCACTCCAAGGTCTAGATCTTGTCCCTCTTCCAATAACATGGACCAAATAATGGTCCGTGTTGACCCAAGTTCTAGGTCTTGTCTGTATTCCAACAACATGGACCAAACACTGGTCCATGTTGACTCAAGTTCTAGATCTTGTCACTGTTCCAACACCATGGACCAATTAATGGTCCATGTTGACTCAAACTCTAGCTCTTGCCCATATTCCAATAACATTGACCATATAATGGTCCATGTTCACCCAAGTTCTAGATCTTGTCCCTATTCCAACAACATGGACCAAATAATGGTCCATGTTGACCCATGTTCTAGGTCTTGTACCTACTTAAACTATAGATCTTGCCCACATTCCAACAACATGGATCAAATAATGGTCCATGTTGACCCATGTTCTAGGTCTTGTGCCTACTTAAATTGTAGATCTTGCCCATATTCCAACAACATGGACCAAATAATGGTCCATGTTGACCAAAGCTCTAGATCTTGTCCATATTCCAGCAGCATTGACCCATCAATAAGTCAACCCAGGCTTTTTGAGTCAATGTTTTGACTAACATTTTTAGAGATATACATGAGTATATACAGTAATTCAGTTCGTTTTTCTTTCTCTCCTCTACATTTCTTTTTCTTCTAGGCTAAATTGCCCAACCTGAAAGACGTGGATGTCCGTTACACGGAGGCGTGGTGAACTCTCTCGCGCTGCGTTCGTAGCTTTTGATGATGCGGGAAGAAAATAATTTTTTTTTACAAAAAATAAATGAATAATAAAATCTAAAAAAAAAAAAGAAGGCAGAGAAATAAACTTTTGGCTTCTACTTATAGAGAGCAGCAAGATTTGAGGACTTTGATTTTAGGAACTGTCTTTGTGAGGTAGCAGAGTGTGGCTTTGTGTGTGGGAGGGATAGGTGAGCATGCCTGGGTCTCCTAAGTCTTTCCGCTTTCGACGGCGACATTCGACAGCGTTTTAAATGAACGGGGGTGAGGGGGGCAAGACTGCGTAGCCTCGAAAAAGAGATTAGGAGAAAAACAGGGGAGGGGGTTCGGTTTGGATCTTTCATTGGGTTATTTTGTGCGCGTGTGTTTGTGTTTTTAAACACCACATGGAAAGTCGGCGGGGGGAAGAATATACATCAGTTTTTCATAGTTCTCCTTGGATGGATGTCATCCTTAGGTGCTTTTTCATCTTTCATGCTCTTCAAAAAAAGGAAAAGAAACTATGAGAAATCAAGAGAAGAAAAAGAAACCCATCTGATTTCGCCTCTCGCTCTGTTCTTATGATCATTATGCAAAGTAATTTTTTGTTGTACATACAATTTACATAATGCACCTATTTAAGAAAATGGTTCACAAGTAACAGGTCTGGGACCTGTCTCTTTATTTATGAGTTGTTAATTCTTTTAACTCTTTTGTTCGTTTCGGTTTGTTTCGCTTAGAGTACTGTATAAACTAGTTCGCGGTCTTACTGTGTTTTGTTTTTTTTGTTTGTTTGTTTTTAAAAAGAAACAAAACAGAAAACCCTCTTTGAATAATTGTCTTTAGAAAGTCTCAGTCCAGATCATCACCAATTTATTTGTATTTCCAATTTACAAAGGCCTAAACATATTTGTCAAAGGGACATGATCTACAGTAGTGAAAAGATGGGCAGTTGAGGATAAAGTAACCAAGATACTTGTTCAAACTGTGTCAGGGTTAGTAAATTAAGGTGGTAAAGTAATGATCTTTTGAAATGTTAGATTTCGGGGGGGGACTGTCGACAATTTTTCTTTAGATTTGCCAAGGCGTGCCTGTTTGGTTTTCTGTTTACGTCCAATATTTCAAAGGCAAGCTCAGCCTGCCACGCAACTGTGGCTGCGTCCGGACTTCAGAAATAATCCAGTTTGACTCTGGTGCCACAACAAACTACAGTTCTCGGAACTCCATAGCCTTGAACCATGGCAGTTAAAGTGGTGTCAAACTGGATTATTTCTCCAGTGCGGATGTAGCCTCCGTAGGGCAGATTCTCTCCTTCTGTTCCCTCCATCCTCACACAATTCATTTGCCATCTTCTTTTCGTAAGATGGAGATTGTTTTGCTTTGATCAGTTTCTAAAGCTTCAGCCTGAAAATATGACCACTATCCCCTTTTCCTGATTCTTCTCCGTAATTGCTCAGAAAAAAAAATGATGAAACTTGTATTAAAAAAAATGTGTTTTCTTTAATAAACATGCTTTTGGATTATTATTATTATTATTATTTTCACAATAAGCAGCTTCTCTTTTTTAAAAGAAATGAAGAAAGGTTTTTGTTTTAATGTTTTTCTTTTCGAGTTTTAGCAGATGTTTACTCGGTTCTTTTGGCACCTCAAGAGATTTAACATCCAGGCAATGTAATTTTTATACATATATATAAAATATATATATATATAAATATATATATTTAATCGTATTCAATGGGAAGCAATGCTTTTGCTATTCTGGTTGTCTCTGGTTGTTGTTTGTTTTTTTAATTTGTTGCTAGGTAGTTTATTCACATTTCGAGTCTCCTTCATCTCTTGATTCCCCCCCCCTTTTTTTTATATATGAAATAATCCATCGACGAAAACAATTCAAGTCTTAATGCATATTGCGTGCCGGGGTTTGGTTGTTTTTTCTGCCTTATCATGTCCTGAGCTGTCTGATAAACTCAGCGAGGGAAGAAAAGAAAAAGGAGAATAAACTCAACGCCAACGTTTTATCCTTAGCACCGTTGCTTTTACTGATGGATTTACTACTACTGTTCTGTAGCTGTGTAAGAGAAAGAAAAAAGGAAAAAAATGTGAAATAATTTCGGGCGAAAAAAAATAAAATAAACTGTAAGCGAATATCTTTTATTGGCATGCGTCGTCTTTTCTTTGCTGGTGTGCACTTCGGTGATATCGCTGGGATTTGGAAAATGGGTTTTAGTGGCACAGTTTGAATGCCAAGGGTGATGCCGATAATGGAACCGAGGGCCTTGAATAAGAATCCTGCTCTTCCAATGAAATTTCCTTCATCTACCAGATTTCTAGCATTGCAGTAACTTAAAACCTCAGTTGAACATTTTGCAGCTCTGCCATCGTCTGTGATGCATTCATTTGTCAAAGGTTGCAGTCTTATCATGGGGGCAAACTGAGGTTTCATTCACATTATACAGTTGTAGCACTTTTATGCCACTTCAACTGCCAAGGCTCTATCCTATGGTACCTTAGGATTTGTAGAATATACACACGCATAAGGCGTGAGCAGGACTCTGGTCCCTACAATGGCAACAAATGCATCATTCTAACATCAATTGCAAATAGTCCACAGCAAAAAGAAAGGTCTGGAAATGGGAAGATGGGCCCTCTGTTCCTCCCAAACATGGCTGCAACTATGTCTGTGTGTAAGTCCCTACAAGTTGCCTGTCAAGGTATGATGACCCCAAGAATTTTGCAGGGTTTTCTT
The DNA here is from genome assembly GCF_019175285.1 of Sceloporus undulatus. Classification (NCBI taxonomy): domain Eukaryota; kingdom Metazoa; phylum Chordata; class Lepidosauria; order Squamata; family Phrynosomatidae; genus Sceloporus; species Sceloporus undulatus. Next base: position 4,783,242 of record NC_056529.1, on the reverse strand, counting down.
AGTCAAGGAATACTCTCAGGTGGTCTTGCCTCTGAAATATAGCCTACAGCACCTGGGTTTGGTACTTGGCAGTATCCCTTCCAAATACAGTTGGTCCTCCGCATTTGACTTCTGCAGATTTGATTATTCGTGGATTTGATTAATATGTTCTCTTTAGATTCTTCATCCCTGGGTATTCCATCTCAGGCCTCTGAACACTGGGCCTTGAACAAAAGAACTACAAAGGTAGATTGGAAAGAGAAACAGCAGAATTGGAGTTCATCCACAAATACAGAAAACTGGGTCAAAGCTAACAGAATGAATTTCAACACAGAGAAATGTCAGGTACTTCACACCAAACATGGAGGGAGGGGGAACGATTCCTAGAGAAGTGTTCTTGCAAGTTAAAGGTTAAGTAACCCCAGCAAATGTGGAGGACCCCTCTGTACTAAGCAGGACTGATCCAGTTTAGCTTAGGGTATGAAGGCAGCTTTATTCAAGACCTCAAACCTGGTCCTTGCAGCCTGCTACATCTCTTGCATCCTTGTGCATAGCAACTTGTGAGATGAGGGCCAAGTTAGCTCTTCTTGAGGGTCTTTGACGCTGCAGCTATTTTGACTTTTTCTGTTCTGGAATGAAGGAAGAGAGCAGGGAGGGGTGGATTATAAGAAGCCACACTTGAGGTTAGGTGCGTTTCATCCTCAGAGGCAAATGACATCAGTGTTGCTATAGGGACCAGATCTTTGCCTAGCTCTCCTTAGTGCGGTTTGTTCAGCTGCCAAGGAAACCAAGGCCAGTGATAAGGTGGGCATCATCCCCAGCCTGGAAGAGGCATGGCTTGGATGCTCAAGAAGACTGTTCTGGCATGGAAGAAGGACCGAAGGGACCCATTTCTTACTCTGGTTTGCACTCATCTGAATCAGAAAGCCAGGCATACTTGGAGAGAGATCAAATTCCTCTGGTCCATGAAACAGCTTCTGGGGTTGTATTCACCAAGCATGCATACCAGACCTAAACAATTGCCCCACAGTCAGGGTGACCAGATGTCCTTTTCCAGGGCATGGCAGAGCTGGGAATTTAATGGAGGAGCTGAGAATCGAACCCTGCTTTCCAGAGTTCTAGTCCAATACTCAAACCACTAAAAGTAAAAGAGTTCTCATACCTGGGATCAAACATTCATAGAAACAGGGACTGCAGTCAGGAAATTAGATGAAGACTAAGAATGGGGAGGGCAGCTATGAAAGAATTAGGAAAGATTCTAAAATGCAAAGATGTACAACTGAGCACTAAAGTTAGAATCATACAAGCTATTGTTTTCCCTGCTACCTTGTATGGTTGTGAGAGCTGGACAGTTAAGAAAGAAGATAGGAAGAAAATCAATGCATTTGAGATGTGGAGTGCTGAGGATCCCAGGGACAGCCCAAAGGACAAACAAATGGGTCCTAGATCAGATCAAGCCCAAAATCTCCCTGGAAGCCAAGATGACAAAACTGAGGCTGTCGTACTTTGGACACATCATGAGAAGGTGCAACTCAATGGGAAAACAACAATGCTGAGAAAGATGGAGGGAAGCAGAAAGAGAGAAAGGTCGCATGCTAGATAGATGGACTCTATGGAGGAGGTCATGGGTTTGCGTTTGCAGGACCTAAGCATAGCAGTGGAGGACGGGGGGGTGGGTCTTGGAGATGTCTCATCCACAGGGTCGCCATGGGTTGAAATCAAATCAAGGGCAGTTAACAACAACTCAAACCACTGTGCCACACTGGCACTCTGGCCACTCTAATAGCCGTTCTAAATCAGGATACTTGGTGTTGAGTGGAATATGCCTGCTACTTAACTGCTATCAGAGTTGCTTTTATGAGTGATAACACCCAGTATGGTTCACAATCCAGAAAAGAAATGTTTCTGCCACCAGGAGTAAGCTGATGCCAAATCCTCATGCCAAAGCATCCTTCAGCAACCTCTGGCAAACCGGACCGTGTTCCCTGGCAAGCTCCAGCTGAAATAAGTTGACGCTTCCATTTTGGCAGCGGGTTCTGAAGCCAAGTTGCAGTTATCAAAACAAACTGAAATGAATGTGACATTAAACCCTATTTTAAAAGCACACCCTGCTGTGTGTGTTTTTGCTATGGAAAATTGGGTTTAGCGATTCAATATTTTGCAGGAAGAGCGTAAACTCGAAAACATTTTTCTTTGGGTAAAAATATTGACTCTAATGCCTACAGATGCTTTTATTTTCCATCTTTATTGACTCTTCCATTTCCTCAGACTACTACAGTACTTTGGTTACTAGAGTATCATTTCACACTAGTCAGTTACAGCACAATGGGTGCATCTACACTGTAGAAATAATGCAGTTCAAACTAAGTATTGTAGCTCCATCCAATGGAATCTGGATTTATAGTTTCACAAGGTCTTTTGCCTTCTCTGCCAAAGAATGCTGGTGCCTCATCAAACTAGAAATTCAAAGATTTTGTAGGGGGGGGGGGGCATGGCAGTTAAAATGGTTTTAAACTGCATTATTTCCTCAGTGCATGCAGAATTAATACCATGCATAATTAATACAGTTTGACCCTGCTTTTCACTGCCATGGCTCAATGCTATGGAATTCTGAGAAACAATGTCATTTGGTGAGATGTTTAGCTTTTTCTATCACAGAGCTCTGGTGCCGCAACAAACTGCAAATCCCAGGATTCCAAGGATAAGACTGAGTCATGACAGTTAAAGCAGTACCAAACTGCATTATTTCTATCCGCTGTGGGTCTTGCTGTTGACATCTGTTGTATTGCCCTTTCTGCTGAAATTATTAGTGTAAGAGAAATATTCATTCATGGGAGTGGCTGGCAGGGAAGGGGAAGCGAATTTTTCCTGAGCCAGGAGTGTGGAATATCCTTGCTTCCATTCTGCCTGTCTTGACTGTTCAAATCTGGGGAACGTCTTCTTGCAACTTAAGCTTCAGAGGGGAAACTCTGATGCAATCCATGGTCCATGCATCACTGCACTGCATGCACGGTTTGTCTAAAGAGCACCATGTTTGACAGCGCAAGGCCTCAGAAATGACCCTGGATGAAAATCTCCCTTTCAAGTGACTCATATTCATAGCAGAACTGAATTGGGAAGTTAGATGGGATTCTTTGGGCATTCTGGACTCATCTCTTCTGACTCACCCCATCTACGGAGCCCTTTAAGAAGCAGCAGAGGTAAGCGAGGTCATGGCTAAGAAGGCAGAGCAAGGAAATAGAGATGAATGGGGGCTTCCCCACTGGAGCAGGAGGCTGCCTGCAAAAGATATCCTCCCCAGCATAACATCTTTACTAACATCTCCAATTGCTTTTTCTCCTGTTTGCTTTGTAACATCTTGCCTGAAGAAGGAGCCTGCAAAGCTTCATAAGCTTGCAACAAGAATATTGTGCATTTCGGTTGGCCAATAAAGGTATCACTGATGGATTTTTGTTTGGAAGTGACAAATTGTGTTATGTATTCTGGCTTTATGTCAGAAGAGGGCAGCAAAAGGCAGTTCATTTTGTAAGATAGCTGTTTCTTAAAGGAATGGTGCAGTCTGAAATGACTTGACGGCGTGTAACAACCATAACAAAAGTCTTTATGGCGTTTGATTTGGCAATGTAGTAAGTTAATATTTTCCTAGTCTTACCAGGATGTCAGGAAAATATTGGTAGAGACTTAGAACACGCAGCCACAGAAGCGAATGAGAGATCCTTTGTGATGCAATAGACTGCTACGTGTATTTCTGTAGCATCTGTGTAAATAAGAGCACAAATGTTACCAGTTTGCCGAAATATATTTATTTTAAATGACCAGCCTTGGTTACAGCCAGCAAGAAAATACAGTCGAAGGCTTTAATGGCTGGCATCCATAGTTTTTTGTGGGTTTTTCGGGGTATGTGGCCATGTTCTTGAAGAGTTTGTTCCTGACATTTCACCAGCATCTGTGGCTGGCATTTTACTCTGAAGATGCTGGTGAAATGTCAGGAATAAACTCTTCTAGAATATGCCCACATAGCCCGGAAAACCCACAAAAAAGTATGGATGCCAGCCATTAAAGCCTTTGACTTCACAGTGCTACAAGATCATTCTACATAATGGCTCTCAGTGTCTGCATACCCACCAACTATCCCACTTTGGCACAGACACTCCAAATTAATTCTCTGCCTTCCCAATTTTCCAGGTGCTTTAAAAAAGGTCCCAGTTTCTCTCACTCTCCATCTTCCTATTTTCCTCCTGTGTCCACCTTCATCTTCTTTTCTTGCAAGTGGCCATTTTACTCCGTGGATTAAAAAATACAATAGTTCCGTTTCAGACTTTACAAATATGTAGGGAGAGCCGGAAGTGTGAAGCATGTACTACAGCTTCCTCCTCTTGTTTGCAATCATGTCATGCCTGAAACCACATAGAGACGGATCTATCACAAACTACTATTAGCACTGAACCTATTCAGGGGTAGCCGTGTTGGCCATATAGCCAAGGACAATAACATCCAAAATCTACAAAACAGTGATACTTTTGTCAGAGCAGCCCAAATGCACAGAATACATAATGATAGCTTTCAAAGCACCACTGGTTTCCGTATTGGGCAAAGCTGTTAAAAAAATCGTATGGGAGAATATATATATATATATATATATATATATATATATATGATGTTAGTCACAGGCCTGCGCTTTCCAGGAGATAAAATTTGAATGCCATTAGCAATACAAAAAGATACCTCTTCTGAAATCCAAGATGCCTCTTTTATCTGAATTTCATTCTTTTAACAAGTAATCTGTTTTAATATTGTAATAATATAATTCTGTCTGAATGCATCACTTTTGTATGTTTTGAACTGCATATGTGCTTTTAAATCATAAGCCACTCTGAGACCCAGTTTTTTGGGGGGAAAGCAGGATACAAATAAATAAATAAATAAATAAATAAATGATGATGATGATAATAATAATGATCTCTATCCCTTGTGAGGTCATGGCCCCCTTTGTTAGGCAGAGAACACTGAATCTCTCAAGAGAAGGCTTCATGCTTTTGCATTAGGAAAATTTTAGCTGCTGTTTAGGTAAAACGTGCCAAATGTAGTCCTAGTGCTTTTTAAAAAACCAACCCTTTGTTGGAGGTAGAAACCTCAAATAGTAAAGTCCCCATTGGCTTACCGTTATTACCGTTATTTTCCCTTCCTCTCCTTTAACAAGGGACAGTTCTGAACAATAATTTGCTATTCAAACTGCAAGAGTCATTTCTTTATCAAATGTCCTGCGTGAAAACAATGCGGCGTCTCAGAGCGCTGGGCAAACATTTGATAGTCAAACTCCTAAGAGACAGTATAAGCAGCCAAGGGCGGTACGCTTTAGCATTGCACCTGATGTGCTGTTGATGGATTTATATTTATATTCTAACTAAACAAATGAGTTCTGGGATTACAAATGAGCTTGAGGCTTTCTGAAGGACAACTTGCTTTGAGGAGTATCAAGGTCTTCCACACACACAAAAAGCCTCAGCATCTCATGGTAACCTTTGGATGGGTTGCTTCTCAGTGGCAATGACATGCAGAGGCTCATGCCACACACTGAATTAATGCAGTTTGACGTCGCTTTAACCACCATGGCACCATCCTATGAAATCCTGGGATTTGCAATTCGTTGTGACACCAGAGCTCTCTGACTTGAAGGCACACAACAACAAAGGGGCTATATAGCATCTTTTCCGGTTACAAAATATAGAACACACCAAATGTGGGACTTTCCAGTGGTTTGCCTAGAATTGCCCAACTGTGCCACAATAACTTAGGCACCGACTACTAGCATCGGTTTGAATAGCTCTGCTGTTTTGTCATTTTTAAAAGAAGGTTTTGCTGCTACTCCTTCATGCAGAAGTTGTGGCTTGCTTCTGCGCACCACTTGCAACTTGCAACAGCTTGCTATAACAACAAGTCTTGCCTCTTCCAACCCATCTCATCTCTCCCTATCGCCTCCAATGCAAGGTTATCCTCATCCCTACCTTGGCATGATGATATATTGCTTACTGAAGGTAACAAAAGCCAAGTGTTCATAAATGAACGCTGTGCCTCTTGTCAACCTGGGAGGGAAAACCCAACGGAAAGACCCTGCAGAAGAAGTGCAACTGTGAAGAAATACAAGCAGACAGACTAGTTCCAGAATTGGGCAGCTCCTTGGAGGAGAAGTTACTAGCGGGGGCTAGTAATGCTTGGCATAGTTACTACAGTAATATAGTAATGCTCTGTATAATCTGAATGCTCTGCCCCTTAGTATAGTCACTACAGTACATTAATCACTCTCAGTCTTTTGGCCCAATTCCATTGCCTCCAATTGTCTGATTTTGGAAAGTCCAATTCATCCTTCCACTTTTTCAGCTGCTTTTATAACGTCCCCATTTCTTTCTCCTCCTTCCACTTTCCCCCTTTTTTTCCTCAGCCGACTTCAATTGCTGCAAACAGAGGACTTTATCACATGTAGAAGACAACACACATCTATGCAAATTCACATGCGTTCATCACATCTATACATTCTTCTTTACTACTCACCATTCACATTTCTTGATTTGCGTCCTTTTCCTCCTTCTTTTTCTTAACCCGTGACTTCTTTCCTTCCTCGGTTCTGGAGATTTCTTCATTTCTTTTATTTTACCGGTCTTCTTCTTATCTGTGATCCTTTTCGTTCGTCTTGCATTTCCTTTCCATGTTTCAGTATATATAATACCGTGGCCTTTGTATCTGCTGGGGTTTGGTTCCATGATCTCCTGTGGATAACAAAATGTGTGGATGCTCCATTAAATACAATGGCACAGCAAAATGGTGTCTCTCTCTTATATAAAATGGCAAAATCAAGGTTTGCCTAAAAATTTACAAGTATATAATATATATATAATAATACACACACACAACAAACAACACACACAGAGTATATATTGAAAAGAGTTATCTTTCATGGAAGCCTTAGCAAACCTTGCAATGATCTGGCTTTCCAGGGAACTCTAGGAAGTCTGGAGGGAACACAGTGCATTCCATCATCAGTTTGTTTTCTGACACATTTCCTGCATTGGCCCGATCGATGCGATGCAGTGGCTTGAGCACCTGGACTACAGCTGTGGAATCGGTTTCGAATCCTGTTCCAGCGTTGGGTGTGCTTGGCAGGTCACACTCTTTCATTTCGCATCAGAAGGAGGCAAAGCAAACCCTGAACAAATTCTTGAGGTTGGCCAACAATCAAAATTACTTATAGCACACAACAACAACCTCTATTGTCCCAATTGTTGGCAGGGAAAGTCTCGAAACCCTTTTAAAATGTCCTCTCCTCCAATAACTACTTCAGTCGCCCAAACTGAGTTTCAAAGTGCAAAAAATAGCTTGCATTCAATTATTGTGGGGGAAGGAGGGCGAGGAAGGGGGCCAAAATGTGAGAGGGGGGTACTTAAATGAATCCGAAAAGAGATTTAGGGAGCAGGGCATGTTTTAGCCTGGGGAAGAAGACGGGTTAAGAGTGATATGATGGTCCCTTTAAGTATTTGAAGGGTTGAGGAGGGAGCAAGTTTGTTTTCTGCTGCCCAGAGAATAGGAGATGGAGCAATGGATTCAAGCTTTTTTGTGGGTTTTTGGGCTATGTGGGCTGAGGTTCTGGAAGAGTTTATTCCTGGTGTTTGCCAGCATCTGTGGCTGGCATCTTCAGCAGAATGCTGCATGGAGAGAGTTGGATATATATAATTATATATATATATATATATATCATATAATATATATATATACACACACAACAAAACACACACAACAAACACACAACCCTTGGGTACATAGAAATCATTCTCCCTACCCAGAGTCACACAGTATTGTGTGTGTATGTACCCACTCATTTCCATGCCAGCAATTTTCTTGAAGATGCCAAAGCCACAGATGCTGGCGAAACATCTAGGAATAAACGCTTCTAGATTAGAACTGGCTTTATAGCCCACAAAAATACATTAGTCTCCTACCTGGTTGTATGAAGCAGGTATTGCCAAATGAATAAATTACTGGCCTCAAGAACTACTATCAGAACTTCTCCTGCTTTGTTTCTTGTCCCCAATCTTCCTATGTCTTTGATCCTTCTCTGTTGCCGACTTTAGCATTTAAGCCTCCACACGATTTTTTGTGATGATGTGTTGTCAATTAATTTTTAATCATGTAATGCGGTTTTATAAGACTGTAAATGCCGCTGGCAGTTTTTATTCTTTTTTCTCTTTTCTATATTTGACCTAACTATGTAAAGGGCTGTGCAAACTTTATGGCGCCTATCAATAAAGTTAATAATAATAATAATAATAATAATAATAATAATAATAATAGGATTCTACGATTCTATCCCCTGACTTTCGCTCACAATGGGATTCAAGGTGGGCAAGGGCTTCCAAAATGTTTTTATTAATCTTTCAAAAATCTTAATTAAAAAATACATTTATATATTAATACATATATACATACCCAAATTCATGAGTATCTAACAGAGCCGGAATATACCTCATATAAATTAACACTTAGTTCCCAATTTGGTTGGGACTATATCCTTCAACTTCGTTTAAGTTCCATTTCTTCTTCAACAAACATTTAACTATATATAACACTTTTGACAACATATAACTTTAACTTGACTTATATGGCATTTTACATTTCTGTTGCGTCCTCTTATGTGTTTGTGTAACCTGTATTTCTTTTTATTATCCAATAGCAATTATCCAAAAAGTTTTTAATAGGTGGGCCTAGTTGTGTTATTGTGTCGAGAAAAGATAAAGATGCAAAATATAAAAGGAAGGGAATGCTCCATCCATAGACAGCCTTTGCTTGCTATACATTGTGTGTGGAAAGGTGTAATCCAGGTGTGACACAATGAACGCTAATAACCAGATAATGATCTTATTTCCCTGTTCCAGTCATCCGATGGGAGTGCCTTACATCTATTTGGGATTTGGCTATTGCTAATTGCGAAACCAAATTGCATCATCTGCATCATGGTCATCATCATCTCAGATGAGTATTTCAAGTTCCCAAACTAGAGAAAGAGTCTGTAATTTTTAATCTATTGTCTGCAATTCCCAAAATAATGTCCTGGGAATTAAAGACAAAAGATGCCTTCAGAAATCCTAGAAGACATTTTCCAGTATTGGGATAAGGGTGGGATATTATTATTATTATTATTATTATTATTATTATTATTATTATTATTATTATTATTATTATTATTATTATTATTAAATATGTATTATGTAATATATAATAATAGTAATATAATCATTATTAATTATATTATTAATATATTATATATGACATAATATAATAATAATAATATACTTATAATATATATTTTATAATTATTATATTATTATAATAATATATAATATATAATAATTATTATATTATTATAATAATAAATATTATGTAATATAATATATATATTATAATGATTATATTATTATTATTATTTATTATGTCATATATAATATATTAATAATAATATATTATTATATTATTATATTAATATATATTACGTATTATTATAATATATAATAAAATTATTTAATATAATAATAAATCATAACATATTTTAATTATATTTAAATATATAACTATATAAATATAATTTATTTGTAATATATAATCTAAAATATGTTAATTATAACTTAAAAATATAATTATATAAATATAATTTATATAGATATTAAATATATATATATATATATATATATTTAAAATATTTTAATTAAATTTAAATATATAATTATATAAATATAGTTTTTATATATATATATAATTTATATAACTATATAATTATTATAATATATATTATAATACAGTATAGTAATAATAATACAATTATATATCATTATAATTATAAGAATGGGGTTTTTTTTAGTCAGCTTTCTTCAGAAGAGGTTTGCCAAGGCCATCCTCTGAGGCTGAGAAAGTGTGTCATACAAATGTATCGAAAAAATACACTCGCAATTGAACCGGGACAGTTAAAGCGGTTTCGAACTGGGTTATCTTTGCAATGCGGACGCTCCCTGACTGACTTTCTTTGCCTCCTTGCTCCGCCTACCGAGTATCCTTCCTTCTTTATTTTCCCTCCACGGCTCCTGATTGGCTGTGCCGCGTCACGTGCTTCCCCTCGGCCCCGCCCACCCCGCCGGAGTGGAGCAGCAGCAGCAGAAGCGGCAGAAGGTCCTTGAGACGCCGAAGGAAGAGGACTTAATTGAGCTCCTTCCCTTCTCTTCGGTTACTGGCGTTGCGGGGCAGGTAAGGCGAACGCAGAAGGACAATCTTCCTTCATTCCCGTTCGTACTGTAGAAATAACCCACTTTAGTACCAGTTTTGGGACTGTCTATACTGTAGCAATAATCCACTTTAATGCCAATTTGGGGTGTCTTTATTTAAGGAATAATCCACTTTAATACCAATTTAGGGGTGTCTTTACTGTAGTATTACTCTGGTCCTCCAGGTGTTTTGGACTCCAACTCCCAAGATTCCCTCTTAAGAACTTACTTGGCTGGGGCTTCTGGGAGTTGGAGTCCAGAACACCTGGGGGACGGGGTTTGTTGTAAAAGTGGCCAGGGAAGTGTGTTGTCACCTCCTCAGTGTGTGTGGCATCCTATGGACATTGGGAGACCTTTTGTTGTTGTTGTGTGCCTTTGTTTTCAGACTTTTGGGGACCCTAAGGAAGTACTGTTGTGGGGTTTCCTTGGTAAGTATCTTCAGGTTTAGCCTCCTCTGAGGCTGAGAGAGTGTGACTCGAACAAGGTCGTCCAGTGAGTTTCCATGGCCGAGCGGGGATTCGAACCCTGGTCTCCAGAGCCCAATGCTCAAACCGCTACACCACGCTTCCTCTGTGTGCTATGTGCCTTCAACTCATTCCCAACTTAGGGCTACTCTAAGGTGACCCTATCATGGGGTTTTCTTGGCACAATTCATCCGGAGGAGGCTTGCCATGGCCTTCCCCGAAGCCGAGAGAGTGTGACTTGCCCACCCAGTGGGTTTCCATGGCCAAGCGGGGATTTGAACCCTGCTCTCCAGAGTCCTATGCTCAAACCACTTCACCAAGCTTCCTCTCATTTAGGGACTTCAACTTATTTCCAACATAGGGCTACTCTAAGGCGATCCTATCATGGCACAGTTTACCCAGAGGAGGTTTGCCATTGCCTTCCCCTGATGCTGAGAGATTGTGCCTTGCCCAGAGTCACCCAATGGGTTTCCATGGCCAAGCAGGGATTCGATCCCTGGTTTCCAGAGTCAGAGTCCAACGCTCAAACTGCTGTACCACACTGGCTCTCATTTAGAGACATGAGTCCAAAACACACTGCAGAAATAATCCAGTTTGAGACTGCTTTCACTGCCCTGGCTCAGTGCTATTGAATCCTGGAAACTAGCTTGTTGTGGCACCAGAGCTGTCTTTGACAGAGAAGGCTCAATGTCTGACAAAACTACAGCATTCCCTAGCGTTGGGCCAGGGTGGTTAAAGTGGTCTCAAACTGGGTTATTTCTGCAGTGTGTTTGGGACCTTAGCTCACTTTATTTTGCTGCTTTAAAAAATGTCCTTCCCCTTCACTTGTGGAGGCATTTCTGGTCCGACGGAGCTCCAGATCTCTGAAAAGTAGCCTGTGGTTGCTCCATATTTTCTCCTTCTTCTTTTTTCCTCTTACCGCAGACCCGGCTTGACTCAAGTTGCTGCAGCTGAGAAGTCCTCTGGAAATCATTAGCTAAAGAAATTGGGCATCTGCATGCAGGAGGCAGGAACACCTCGGCCGTGTAGGGAGCTGGCATTCTGCACATGCCTTGAGGCACTCCCATTGGTGCCTACACAGCTCATTCTCTCATTCTGATTCAAAATTCTTCTCTCCTCTGATAATTTTCAGCATCCCACTCTCTGCCGTGCTAAGAATTTGGAGACTGGAGATCCAAAACGCACTGCAGAAACAATCCAGTTTGAGACCGCTTTCTGGTTTTTGTGAGACATTTAGCCTCCTCTGTCAGAGAGCTCTGGTGCCACAGTACACCAGATTCCCTAGCACTGAGCCAGGGCACTTACATCGCTATCAAACTGGATTGTTTCTGCAGTGCATTTTGGACCTGAATTGTTGTTGGAGCATTCTCAGGTCCTTTGTAACTTAGGGGTTTATCACACTGAGTGCAGAAATGGGATTTAAATTGGGAAAATCCCACTAAAGCGGGGTCTTTTTCAGACGACGTTGGAGGCACTGAGCATTAATCCAACATTAACCCACACAGAAAGTGGACAAAAGCAGCCGCTTTTTACTTTCAGGATTTTCTGTGTGGGTTAATGTCGGATTAATGCTCAATACCCCCGATGTGTCTGAAAATGATCTTGCTTTTGCGGGATTTTTCTGGGATTTAAATCCCATTTCTGCACAGGATTTGGGCACTTAGCCTCCATGTGATAAACTCCTTAGTTATGGACCCAAACACAAATTAATGTGGAGCTAATCCCTGTGGTAGTAGGGCTGCTGTTTATTTTCCTCCGCTGTGCTTTCTGCTGTTCTTGTCACCATCTTTTCCTTTGTAAATTACCTTGAGTGCCCTTGGACAGGAAGACATTACACCGGTTTATTAGCCAATGCATCTTCTGAGCTGAGACTTGGCTTCTGACCCAGCAGAAGACTTAATTTGTCTCGACCTTGCAGGCTGGCGGAGGGCTCTCCTTGCTCTGCTAGCGCAGGAGGTTTGGCAGCTGCAAAAAGAAGGAAGGAAACCAACTGCTTGCCTTACCTTCCCCCCTTCCTGACTTTCCCCCAGTAGGGAGGTGAGTAGTTTACTAACAGCAGTAATTTAGATGCAATGTTAAGGAAAGAAAGGTGGTGGTGGTGGTGTGAAAATTAGAGGACGACCCTGCATAATGTGTTTGCGCATGAGATTGGATCTTGTGGCAAGGAATTGAGGGGGGGACATCATCTATGGTTCTATGCCATTGTATGAATATCCTTTTAAAGTGGAAAAGTCACAGTGTCTCATGCTACCCTCAATGATTTCCCCCTTTTACAAAAAGGAATAGACTAGAGCCCTCTGAATGCTTTAAGTTTCTTTTGTGATTGGAAAAGACTTCATATGGAGAGAAGTGGAAATCTCATGTAGCAGAATAGCTGAAGGTTTGGGATTTGATATACACTCGTCTCTCCACATTTGTGGCTTTGACTTTTGTGGATTTGATTATCCACGGATTTTATTAATACGTTCTCTCCAGGAATATTTAGGTCCTCCAGCACAACTCTCTGGTCAACTTTAACCAAAAGTCAAACAAAAGGACCTAGAGATTCCTAGAGAGAAGACTCCACTAGACATTCGTAGCTCCTCCAGCAAAATTCTATGGTCAATGTCTGGGAGATGTTGACCACAGTTGCACTGGAGGACCTAGAGATTTGTAGAGTAGTGTTATCTCAGGTAAAAATATAGGCCTGTTACAGACTGCCAAAATAAAGCTGCTTCGGGTCTCTTTGGAGGTATGCTATTTAAATGATGCATGGGTCCTAAGAGTCCGGAGGTCACGCCAAAGCCACACTCCATTCCTAAGCACTGGAGGGCAGCTTTGGTGCAGCTTCCGGATTCTTAGGATGCATGCATAATTTAAACTGCATACCTCCAAAGAGACCCGAAGCAGCTTTATTTTGGCAGTCTGTAACAGGCCATTGTGTTTTTGTTGTTTGCAGTTTTTCCACATTCACAGGGGTCCTGTTCCTGTAACCCCAGCGAATGTGGAGGGATGGTTGTAGTCTGTTATTAGATTTTCCTGTTCAAAATTTAGTCATATTTCATAATGAACATTGCATTAAAAATTACTCATATAATTTGAAGTAATTTGCTTGTTTGTCTGGGGATTGTTCTTATGGAGGATGGTTGCAACATAAAGGCAGTGTTTTCATGTTAACCGGAAGCCCAAACAAACAGGTGTTTGCAGCCTGTTCCTTCATGTGAGCAAGAAAATGAATCAGGAAGCTGCAATGAACTTTACTGTCTTATTGCATGGGAACCCGGAACTGTTGGTAATGGCTTCTGAGCAAGCCTGCAGCCGGTTATGCAATTTTAGGTTGTGGCCTTGTGGCGGTAGAATAATTTAGAAGATGTGTAATAAGCCTCTCCTGATGTTGTTTGGTCCCTCACTGCTCATGCATGCCTCTGCCCAATGGAGCAATTGAAAGCTGGGATTTAAAGTTGGTATATGAATCCTGTTTGGAAGCACATAAACATAGCCTGACACTATGTTCTCAGTCATTCTGTTGTTGCTGCTGCTGCTGGAAAGCAGAAAGAGGCTGTGTGCAAGTACCTAATCCTCTGTATTAGTGCAACATGTGAAGCTTAGCGTGATATATGAAGTGAGTCCAGGTGGAGCTTACTCGTTGTTTGGTTTGCCACCCCTGGACTGTGGAATGACCTGCCAGAAGAGATATGACAGCTGAAAATGCTAAAACAGCATCAAAAGCACATTTCTTCTGGCAGACCTACTCAATCAGTTTGAAATTAATGACTTTTAAGAATGTACTTACATGGCTGTGTTTTAATGGTTTCACGGTATTGTGTTTTACCTGTTGGTTTTATGGGTTTTCTTTTTTAATTGTGTTTTGTATTTTTACATGCTGTGTCCCGCCTTGAGAAGAGGTGGTAAAGAAATTACAGCAACAACAACAACTACTACAGTACTACTGCTACTCTGATGTTTTGGCAGATGAATCTTGTTCACCTGTATCTACAGACATATAACATGAGAGACCAACAGCCTTGACAGACCGGTGATAAATGCTGGCCTCAGGACAGAGTGGGGGCATGGTGTCCACACGACTCATGCCCTGACACTGCCCTGACGCCGCCGTCATGCCATGTGCCCTACCGCATGGCAGGTGGCATCACGGCACTCCTTTAGCGCTGCGTCAGAAGGAACCACTGCGATGGCAAATGTGCCTTTTCCGTGGCGCAAAAAGGAGCCACTTTTTATGGCTCCTTTTTGTGCTGTGGAAATGCCAGATCGGGGGGTGCAGCATGTAGTTACCGCACCCCCAATTCAGCGCTGAAAGGGGCGGTCTGTTTAGCCCCCAAATAACTTATGTCTACAAGTGGGAATAACATGGCCCTCCAGAATGGTGAGAAATGCTTAGAGTTGCAGTGCAACATGTGTCCCACTTCTGTTTTACAAGCTGGATAGAGAACGAGGTAGGGTGAGTCAGTCTATAGATGTTGTGGACCCCTCCTGTCATCATCCAGGGAATTTTCTCCCTAGCTGCCTTTCTTTCCTAGGTACCAATTCAAATTAGCAGTGTGCTACAGGGCAAGCTGGTGTGATATTAATATGGTCAAAGTCTATTGTTTGCAGCAGTATTTTATGATACAACATTAAAGTACAGTACTCATATTTGTGGTACACAGAGTTCTAAGAGTATCACAGACAGCTCTGGTTCAGGCTTTCATACACAAACAAGTGGCATCTCACATAATCGTTGACTTTTCTGTTCTATTTCAGTCCCAGCTGCTGAGTATCCTGTACTCTTTTCTCATTGCCTTGTAACTGGTTCCTTTCAAGTTCCATCCCTTACAATCTCTGATTCTTCCTCAGTGGTTCTGTTTAGTTTAGCTGGTGCCAGATTTTTTGTTTTCCTGCCAAGACATACTCTGCGAACTGTTATGTTTGTTTTGTGCCTGCTGTTTAGAGTAGAGGTGCCACTCCAGGTGTTGAGTAAATTTTTCTGGTGTGATATGTAAACAGATATGCATAAAAGCTGTGGTTTTGAAGGGTGAAGCCTGGCATGTAAGAAACTACCGTAGTGAATAATTATTATTTGCTTTATTGGACAACATCTACAGCGGCTCAATTGCTGTATAAAATGGTGGTGTTTGTCATTGGCTTTTGGGAATGCAGCCCAGTAAGCCTTCTTGCTAGTTCTCTGTAATGTAAAGATGGAGTATGCACTTAGTAGAATTGTGTTTTTATTTATTTCTTCCCGTTCCACCAAGGAGCAGGGTGAAAATCCAGATTCCAAATTATCTGCTACTGGGTGCCTGGCTTTAAAATAGCAGTGGTACCTCGGGATACGAAATGCGCGGGTTACGAAATTTCCGGGATACAAAAAAGTTGGATTGGCAAAAACTGTTTCGGGTTACGAAATATTTTTCGGGTTACGAAATTCATTTCGGCGCGAAATTCAAATGCTATAGGCTTCCAGCGCTAACGGAAAGCTATTTCAGGTTACGAAGGGAATGGCGGAACGAATTAATTTCGTAACCCGAGGCACCACTGTATGTATTTATTTTCGCGGCACAGCAGTTTTGTTTTCTCTGAAGTGTCGCTTTAAATATCAACCCAGAGGGATGAAAGCAAACCTTTAAACTGAAGCTGTGGGAAACAAAGCAAAGATTGCGGAGTCTGGCTATTAATAAGGAAATTGAAACTACTTATTGTAAACACTATTGGACAAAAAGAATAACGCAAAGAAATACAAGCGATAATGTAGTTTATGATTTCAGTTGCTTTTGAGCTCTGCAGTCCTTTCTCTTCTGCCATGGCTATCAGGAAGGGGATGAGAATAATTCCTGATCAGAGTGTGATAGCTGTTTCTTCTTAGCATTATTGTCCATGAATGAGGGAAAACTTTGCTATAGCAGACCTGACTTAAGAGATGGGCATCTGTGGCAAAGCACTTGCCTTCATATGGATAGTCCCTTGTTCCATACCAAGATCTGAAATAGGACCTTGTCTAGGTCTTTGTATACCTGCTGCGTAGAAATAGTATTGACCTAGCATTTATTCAAACATTTGGTTCACCGAGGTCAATACTATTTCCTAGCAGCAGGTTTGCAAAGACCTAGATAAGGGCCTGTTTCAGATTGGGTGTGGAACCAGGGACCTTCCACATGAAAACAAGCGACATCCAGCTGTGTCAATATCCAAGGGTATAAAGCTCCTTTTCTTCTTACAAACATTTGTATAACGGTTTGGTCAGACGCTGTGGTGTGGTGGTTTGAATGTTGGACTAGGACTCCGGGTGACTAGGGTTTGAATCCCCACTGAGACACGGAAACCTACCGAATGACCATAGACAAGTCACTCTTTTCTCAGTTTCGGAGGAAGGCAGTGGTGAGCCTCTGAAGGCTTGCCAAGAAAATCCAATGACAACTTCACCATACGTTGGAGCTGACTTGAAGGCATGTAACAAACAAGTGTTTGAACTTCAGTGGTACTTGCAATTGAATATTTGGCTGTGGCAGAATGCTCCTTAAATTTTGTGGTGAATTTCAATGTACCGACTAAGGCTAAAATCCTATACGTACCTCTGTAATGAGCACCACTGAATACAGTGAGACTCTCCTAAATAAGCATGCAGTGGAACTAAATACGCATAGCCGATAATTGAGTAGATTGTGAAATGATGGCTTTAACTGAGTTGTATGTATAGAGACTCTGTGGAACTGTGAAGTACGATAATTGTTGGATTACCAGTTGTTTCAAAGTTAACCAGCATGGTCAGTCATTAGGAATGAGGTATACTACAGTCCATACTTATGGTACTTTTGGGCTTTCGGTCAAATCTGATATTTTTCTTAGTCTTGCATTGCAATTGGTTACTTTTGGAACACCTCACATACCAAAAATTAATCTGCGTAGAAGTAATTTATATTTTAAAAAATGCTAATTTAAGCATCAGAAATATTGTTGGAGTGTGCATGTAGCAATACAACTTACGTCGCTATCATTTTGTTATCTCAATTCCTCATTGTTAAAGGATTTTAAAACCCACCCCTCTCAGGGTTGTTGCAATGCAAGGCTTGTTTCAGCGCTGTAATTTCATTTTTATTTTCTCCTTCCTCCTACCTAAACGATACAGCCAAACTGATAACGTGTCCGTTTGTTTTTAAATGCATTCCAACTTCATGAAATAATCAAAGAAACAGGCTTGTGTCATGGCAGGAACGTAACAATTGCAATGCACAGTGTAGTCCACTATATGGGGTGTATCTACTCAGAAGTAAGCTTCATTGATTTTAATGGAACTTCCTCGGGTAATTCTATGTTGTATTGCAGTGTGTATGTTATTATAAAGTTGGATTTTTCATATCACTAGTTTGTAACCTTATCCTCAAAGTAGGAGGATCAGTGCTTCCAGGACAGATTTCACTCTTGCCTTTCATCAGGGAATCATTCATTTTTTAACATTAGAGTTAAAGTGCAATACTTACTTTGACCCATGGATAAGTCAGCTCTGGTTTTTTGGGTCAATTTTGTGACTAAAATTTCTTGACTTATACATGAATATAAACAGTATTTGTGGCTTTCTCCCAGGATGGGACCTATGGCAGCTTCCACAACAACAACTTAAAGACGAACAAAGTCTCACTGTGTTCATGGAAAATGCCCTTAGAGCCCTAGTCATTATCCCTTTGTCTTGTTATGAGTTACATTTTGATCTGGAAAATGTTGTCGTGATTTTGATCTTGCAGTGCCAAACAAGCCATCTGGCAGCACAGGTGGGACTACTTGTTTGAAGAAGGGGATGGAGCTAAAATGTCTATTTGGCTGTGAATGATTGTATAATACAGTGAGGGACCAACAGTTCATGACAATCCATTGTTAACTAGAAGCACTCCCGCTTTCTTTTCCATAATGCAAGTTCGTTTTTCACTTCTCAGGCCACTCCACCCCAGCCATTGTTAGTAAACTGTACGTAATTGCATTGTGTTGGCTAGGGTAATACAACTTCTTTCTTGTTTGATAGCAAGTCATTGTTTATTTTTGTCTTTTGAAGCACCAGATTTCAGTAAAGCTATTTGTGAAAGTTAACCAGTCTAGAAATGTGTACTTTGACCTAAAGTCTTTTTTCTTTCAAAGCTTTGTTTTATGATAGGTCTGGAAACCATGCTCTATGAGAAGAGACCTAGGGAGCTGGGTATGTATAGCCTGGAGAAGAGAAGGTTAAAAGGTGATATGATAGCCCTGTTTAAATATTTGAAGGGATGTCATTTTGAGGATGGAGCAAGCTTGTTTTCTGCTGCTCCAGAGATTAGGACACAGGACAGTGGATGCAAACTATAGGAAAAGAGAGTTCACTTCAACATTAGGAAGAACAGCTTAATAGTAAGAGCTGCTTGACAGTGGATCACATTGCTTTAGAGAGTAGTAACATCTCCTCCTTTGCAGATTTTTAAATGGAGTCTGAATGGCCATCTGTCAGGGGTGCTTTGATTGCGAGTTCCTGCATGGCAGAATGGGGTTGGGCTGGATGGCCCTTGTGGTCTCTTGCAGCTCTATGATCCTGTGATTCTATGAAACTATAACAATATTCTTTCTACAGGGAGAAAGTCAATTTTAAAACCATAATATTTATTCTCCCCTTTCTTTTCAGCCTGTTGAAGACTTGTTGCCTACACCCTGAAAATGCCCAAGAAAGGCATAGACTACGGGGAACTACCAGAATATGAGAAGAGTCAAATCAAAAGGACACTGGAGCTGGGCACCGTCATGACAGTGTACAGCCTGAAAAAAAGTACTCCAGAGAGGAGGACTATCCAGGTCATTATGGAGACCAGGCAGGTAGCATGGAGTAAGACAGCTGACAAGATAGAAGGATTCTGTGAGTATCTGGATGGAGACATGGTTGCAAATAAAAGAACTTCCCTTTGTGAGTGATTGCATAAAAACAGCCTGAACTGCTGCATTGGTTATAGACCCATGTTCTTGGCCAAATGGTGTTGTAATATATGTTGTTAAGCTGTTATGATGTGAACCTTTTAGAAAGTTCATATTTAACATTTCTCTCCCATGAAACCATTGGAATATCAAAACAATTAATCTCGACTGGATAATTCACATTGGCCAAAGTCTGACCCTTGTTAATGCTACAGTTCTGTTCCACACACCCAAATCAAGCAAACTACAACTGAGTAATAAGTCTGGTGATTAATATGGATAAAGCAGGTCTGTCAGGAAATATAGGTAGTTCTTGGTATGGGAACCCACTAAATAAACTGTGCTATATTTTGCAAACATTTGATATATTGGCAGTGAAATGGTTTAAAATCACGATGCCTGAAATGCCTATCTTGATGATGAATTTTAAGTTGCATGTCATGTATCATTGCAAGGAAGCTAATGTTTTTCATATAAACGCCATGCATGTGTCGGCGTGTAACAATAATGTTCAAAAATCTTGAACATTTAACATGCATCTGAGGAATTAGAGTCAACTCTACAAGAGCTCATGCTACCAACTTCTTTCTTTCAGTTAGCCTCAAAGGGGCTACAAGATCCCTTTTCATTCTGTTTGTTCTGATTGTTCTCTTCTGTAAAAGCAAAACTTGAACATTTAACATGCATCTGAGGAAGTAGACTCAAGTCTACAAGGGCTCATGCTACCAACTTCTTTCTTTGTTAGTCTCAAAGGGGCTACAAGATCCCTTTACATTCTGTTTGTTATGTTTGTTCTCCTCTGTAAAAGCATGTATAGTTTAGAGTGACAGTAGTATTATTTATTTATGGATGATACCCCCACACTGTATTTTTACAGCCCAGAATCCTTTTCATCATGTTTATGGGTAGTGACATATGTAGGCAGAGGTAGCTGTACCCTGGGTATAGAGACAGAATAGCTTCATGAATTTAACATGAAAGAGGCTGACATACAGGAAGTAAATAGCATGCTTCAGTTTGTCCATTGAGGCTTTTTTATGCCTAAGCTCACAACAAACTATTCTACTTGCAGCACAGATCCCATATCTACTTCAAAGTAAGCCCCACTGAATGAAATGGGACTTACCCCAAGGAATCCGTATATGGAATGGTAGCCAGAATCGTGTTTGAAATGTTCGAAATGTTCAGAGTTTTCTAAGTGTCATTTCCAAGGCACTAGCATTCTGAGAAATGTGCTAAATGTGCAGTATTCCAGTTTGTGGTTTTGCCTTCCTGCCACAAGTATAGGGTTGGATCCTGCAATTTTTTGTTTGAGGCAGAGCACGAATTAGTTCAGTGCAAATTTTAGCTCGTGTTTCTTTCCCCCAGTTAAAGCAAAATTTGTTACAGTCGATACAACTGCATTTGATTAAGAACTGCCTTTTGCAGTGTGATGCTGATGTACTAGAAAAACAGCAGTTGTGGACTTAGATTTTGGTTTTGCAGCTCAGAGAAATTTTTGATAACCCTTCTGTATACATCGGGGAGGATGAAAGTATGGCTTACAGTCCTCAAGTAATAGCAAGGGCATTTTTAACCTGCCAGTGCTTACCAGGCAGAGAAGGGGAATGACCCATGGTCTTAGGTGTCTCTATACTGAGATGAAGCTGCAGCCGCACTCTTGTAAGAACAACCCTCCTTCGTTCCCTTGCAAAAGCACTGGAGTGGAGTGGGAAGTGAGCCAGTCAGGTTTGAACCTGCTTAAGGTGAGCAAGAAATGGGAGTGGGTGATCCGTATCTATTAATATCAACAACAAGAGAAGCAACAAGAGTGACAAAATGAAAGTTTTTACTAAACAGTGTCAGATGTTGCAAGTTTTGCAAGCTGAACAGATGTGTACATTTGCCAGACTTCTTGCTCTAGAGAGGTTGCTGTGCCTTTGATAACATGGCAGCAGATTTCATTTACTTCATGGGGAGCTTTGTTGGAGTGCAAACTTAGGGAACTTGAACCATGTACTAAAGCTCTCCAATGTTAACATTTTCCTTGCAAGTGTACCTGATTCAGGTGTGCATGTTTTAATATTCCCCATGTTTCTCCCATTTCAAGCCTTTTCCATGATGTGAACAAAGATTTTACTTGTGCCTCATGTAAGGCTAAAATTGTTTACCCAGGGAGGGATATTTTTTCTTTTCTGTTCCGGAGTACCCAGAAAATGCTTTCCTCCGGTTGCTTGAGCCAGGCATTCATAACTGCAGACATTTTTCTAAAGTTAAATGTTGGTCTGCCAGACACATGTAGTTGGTCTGGACTGCATAAACAAAATGACTACAATTTTCTTGACTACGTTTATTTTTATGTTCTTTACGTAGCCATAGCAAAGGAAAGTTGCTGTTTGCTCCGCGCTGAAGTAAGAATGCTTGCTTGTTCAAGGAAGGATGATACTTTCATTGTGTGTGACCTAAATAAGGTGGTGCCATGTAGTAAAACTGTCTTGATTTGTTTGGAAAGCTGGACAATCAAGGTTCTTGCTCCTATAAAATCTACAAACTTTAAAGGGAAAAAAAGAGATTTTCAGGTGGTTGGTTCTTTTGTTTTTACACTTTTCCAAACTCCGTAGTTGAGGTCATGAAATTCTAGAACTGGCAATATTTTTCATGATCTTTCAAGGGAATGAAATAGAGGAATCCTGTTCCTTGTCTTGAATCAAATTTATTTATTCTTTTGTAGGCAGAGTAGACAGTACTGGCAAAAAGTGATCAGTTGTCTTACCCAGTATAAAATACCTTTGCATGTCTAATCAAAAGGGATGCATAGTAAACATGGACTTCAACTGTGATGAATAGAGAAGAGCAGAAAGAGATTAGGTTAAAATGTACCTTATCATAAGCATGAGATCGTTCACCAAATGAGAGAGGAAGAACCTGTTAACCTTTCCAAACTGTCCGTTCTTTACTTCTGCCTTTATAGATGATTCATGACAATGCAAACTTGCACTTATTTGATTCACTGGTGTTTCCTCCCGGGACGGAGGCAACAGCTCTCTTAATACTTGCATAGGAAGTCCTTTTATCTCTTCTGCTTAGTGATAGACTGCAATCTGGGCAATTATTCAGTTAGATTAATTGATTCTAATTTCCGTTGTCGACTAGGAGGGAGCTGCTGCTTGTTACTGCTACATGGTGATGATGAGATGGAAGAAAGCATTGCTCTGCTGTTTTGGGGAGGACCCAAACACTTGAGATACTTATCTAAATTCATTCTCTGAGTTCCCTGCTTTTCCATCCCTGTCACCACCATTTTACTCCCAACCTGTTACCCAGTAAGGTGGGAAGGTGTTAGCATCACCATTGGCTGAATGGAGAATCAGAGGAGGCAATAGAAAGGCCCCCTCAAGAACCTTTATGTGTTGTAAATGTGCACAAACTTGGGCTGTATACTGATTGTGGACTAGAACTATATCTAGCAGTGATTTGCCTACCTTTATTTTAAAGGGAATAGTGGTTTTTCAATTTCATAAAAACTACTGTATATACACATGTATAGATCTAGAAATCTTAGTCAAAAAACTGAGCCAAAAAACTTGGATTGACTTATCCATGGGTCATTGTAAATACTGTGTGGTCCTCTGGGGTATTAGCTACTCCTCCTAATTTGGTGTCGTCTGCAAATTTCATAAGCATGCCTTCTATTCCTTCATCCAAGTCATTGATAAAGATGTTGAATAGCACTGGGCCCAAAACCCTGTGGCGTCGCACTAGTCACTCCTCTCCAGGATGAGGAAGAGCCATTGTTGAGTACCCCTTGGGTTTGGTTGGTCAACCAATTGCAAATCCACATTGTCTGGCCCACATTTTACTAGCTTGTTCACAAGTCTATCATGGGGGACCTTGGTGAAATCAAGGTAGGCTACATCCACAGCATGCCCTTCATCTACCAAGCTTGCAACTCTATCAAAAAAGAGACCAGATTAGTCTGGCATGTCTTGTTTTTGAGAAACCCATGTTGACTTTTAGTGATCAAGGCATCCTTTTCTAAGTGCTTATAGATTGTCTTGTTTAATGTCCGCTCTGGAATCTTTCCTGCTATTGATGTCAGACTAACTGGGTGATAATTGTTGGGGGGGGTCTTCTTTTTTACCCCTTTTTTGAAGACGGGGACAACATTTGCCCTCCTCCAGTCTGCTGGGACTTCTCCTGTTCTCCAGGAAATCTCAAAGGTTATCAACAGTGGTTCTGAGATTACTTTTACCAGTTCTTTTAATATCCTGGGATGAAATTTTACAAAGAGATTTGACCTGGCCACGAGCTACAACAGTTCATATTTTCTAGAGGGAAAATCATGTTAGCCTGCTGCAATGAAACATTGCTTGCTGGTTAGCCCTCAGGGAGTTTAAATAATGTCCAGCCCTCCGCAGAACCATATGTCAATGTTTTAACCCTGAACAAAGCAGCCATTTCCTCTTTCTTCCTCACAGCACTATTTTAATATACCACAGACACTGGGTTTTTGCTGCTGCTTCAGCTGCTAGTAGTTGTGCAAATGCGTGACTTAATTATAAAATAATTGCAGTTGACAAATTCAAACTTTTAGTCTGTGGGAGAGGCATTCTCCCGCAATGCCACTTGTTCACTAATAGCTTGTGGATTTGTGTTACAATACCATCTGTTCCAAGATTTTAGTGACACAGCAAGGCATTGTTTCCATTTATACTGTAAATCTTCAGCATTTGGTGAGAGAATGGGCATTGGAAAGAAAAATGGTCCTACTGTGCTTCATGATCCTGTCCACATTAAGAAAGAGACCCTTCTGGTTTTATTGAGATTTTATCCTGGGCAAGTATATTGAGGATGGCAATCGTTTCAGACTATAATTTAGTGGGCACAAAACTTGCAGATCCCACATTCTTTAAATCTTAGAGACAAAGTGGTCTTTGAAATGGGAGCTTTATTGTGAAGAGTTCTCGCTTCTGTCCTCACTTCTGTGACCCATCGAAAGAATGAAATGAAGTACTTTCACCCTTATGGAAAAAAGAAGTGCATATTTGCATAATGGTTCTGCGTGACACAACAAGACACATTAGTTATTATTCCACTGCCATGTGACCTTTTTCTTCCTAACTCATTTTTACTCATTTACTAATATTATCTGTGCCTTTCTCATTTATCTCACATAGTCATTGCACACTCCAGTGAGTAATCTCAAACCAGTAAAAGTGACTGGATTGTATTACAATCCTACCTCAGTGTTACTATAGTTGAATCACTCCTTCAGCCAAAAATAAAGGACAGATTGAAGTGTTGTGGTACTGCTTTATTTTTACAGGGTCTTTCCGAGCAAGATTGGCAGCCCTCCATTTAGTTTAATTGTCTCTCTGATGGCTGGTTTCTGCCCAAAACAGATGTGTGTTTCCACAAAATTGACCTCCAAATAACATTTGTACTATTGTATCCCTAATATCACAATTTGTGACAGAGCACAGGTTGCAAGTCCATAGCAAAGACAGTAACCTCCTGCCAGTTTTTTGAATGGTCAGACAATTAGTTGCTGCCATTTGATCTTCAAGTATCTGAAATCAATCAAATGTTTATTACGATCCGCAGATCTAATAAAAGAAACAGGCATAAAATAAAAAGGGACAAACATCAAATGGGAAAAAAGCTATACAGTAAAACAGTTACTATCAACTTTTATCTAAAACACAGGGCTCTAATCCTCTCTGTCTCTGTAAGAAATTGAGCGACAGCCAACTTTACTTTTGTGGACTTATCCTCCGACAGAAACCTGATATGGAGAAGTATCCTAAATGGTAGCTATAAGAAATATAATTTGGGTAACTCTATCAAGGTGTTCTAATATTAATCTGCTTTTGTTCGGAAACAGATCCTTTTCATGTCTGACCCGTTGGATGCCTTTGGTTGGTGGGTCAGTGTGTTTTTTCAGCTGGGTATTTAGAGTTTCCGTTGGTCACACGAAAGAATCAGCATGTGTGGCCTCCTAACTACTCTCAGGTCTCTTCATTTCCTCTGCTTTGAATGCTAACCAATCTAAACCAGGTTTCCTCTTCGCCATCAGTCAGGGAAAGAGCAAATGAAGCAAGTTACAACTCTGCACCAAGGCTTACTGTGCACATATTCCAAGCAGCTAATAGTGTTAGTAGTAAGAGTAATGCATACCCTGCATTTTGAACAGAGCATGGAAGGTGCATCTCTTGACTACAGTGGGCCCTTGTTATCCACTGAGATTTGGTTCCCGGACTCCCGTGGATAGCAAAATCCGTGGATGCTCAAGTCCCATTAAATATAATGGCACAACAAAATGGTGTCCTGTATATAAAATGGAAAATCAAGGTTTGTGTTTGGAATTTATACTTTTTGGAAATATTTTCAAGCTGTGGATGCTCGAATCTGTGGATAAAAAAATCAGTGGATAAGGAGGGGGACTGTACTTTTATTTTCTAAAAACAAAATACTTTTAAAAATCACCTTTCTTCCCGGTTCCCAGTTTGTTACAACTTAACCACATTAGATATGATAGCACCCTTGAGACTCACTGAAAGAGAGAAATTGGCAGCATGAGCTTTCGTAGACTTCAGTCTACTTCCTCAGATGCATTTAACCATAATTGTTTTTATAGCTAGATTATGTAAATATCACACCATAATTTGGATTAACAAACTGGAAAAGTTACTTTGTCTAGAATACTAGGCGACTCGATAAACCTATTTGAGGAACAGTAGTATAGTTGTTCTTTATTGAGTATACTGTACATTTAATCATCATTCTGTCAAGAAGTAGGAAGAGCCGTCTGTTCCCGGATCCAATCTTCATAGCAGAATGAAACCACTTCCTCAGTTTTTGAACAAGTGTTTTATCAGAAGAGTGCACATTTCTTTTATGTCGGAAGAAGTAGATTTTTCTCCCTTCTGATGCATGTAATGTACACTGGTTAGTAAAACCTGGGCGTGAAGAAATGTGCCAGCAAATGGCTGTGGGAAATGTAGCCATGGTTCTGAAATGTCTTTTGCTTTATCTGGCATGGTTCTTCTTATAGTCTTAGCCTATACCTATGTAAGCAATTGGTAGATTGCCATTATATTGTGTGAAAAATCCTTCTACTGAAATATCATGCTTTAGCCACATTAAGAGATTCTAGAAAGCAAGCAAGGGTGGTACTTGACCCTTTTGCAACATATGCCTTGAAGAAAGCTGCTTTAATTATGAACATCTCTTTGCATTCAGTAGTCGAATTGGGGAATATCACAGCTTCTACTACTTTCTTCACACTTTCTTAGCTGAAGATGTTTTTATGCTGTCATTACAAGCAATCCGAGATGGATCTTGTAATTTGGGTTTATAAATTAATATCTAACTAAGCAAATTTGTACCCTACATTTAGGTCTTATCTTCTGTTTGTTTTTTCTCTAGTGGATTTGATGGAAATAAAGGAAATCCGACCAGGAAAAAACTCAAAGGACTTTGAGCGTGGGAAAGCATCAAGACAAAAAGATGAACATTGTTTCACTGTTTTCTATGGTACTCAGTTTGTTCTCAACACATTGAGTTTAGCAGGTAAATCTGTCTCCTTTGTTACAGCTCATATCACTAGTTTTGTACCCTTATCCTCAAATCAGGAGGATCATTGCTTCCAGGGCAAGTCACACTCTCTCAGCCTCAGAAGAAGGCAAGGAAAAACCCCTTCTGAACAAATTCTGCTAGGAAAACCCCGTGATAATTTGTCTTAGGGTCTCCATAAATCAGAAATGACTTGAAGGCACACAACACCAACAATTACGAAGCTTTGAAAATGGCTCTTCCTCACTGTCCCTTCTTTTCTTTTTTCTCTCCCCCTCACTTTCTTAAAGGAAAAAGTCATTTTAAATAGAGTTTTAAAAACGTCTTGCTAGCCTTCGAAAGCATTAAGTTCCCTTTTAGAAGTTGCTGAAGAACGTACATATTCTTGGACAGATTGTTGTAACTGGAGATTTATTTTTAGTTCTGATTTGACATCCATTTAATTTTCAGCTGACTCCAAAGATGATGCTGATAAGTGGTTGTGTGGGCTGAATATTTTACATCAAGAAGCCATGAATGCTTCTACACCAGCAATTACAGAGAGGTATGCGGAAAAAGAGTTTCCCTTTTTTGGTATAACTGGCTGTTAAGAATTTTGGAGTTTGGTAGATTTCTCATAGTGGGAAAAACAGTATCAATGTTCTGTGAGAGCAATGTTTTAAATTTTGGCTCTATTTATAAGGTGAAGATACTGTACAGCATGAACTTATCATCTGCCACTGTGTCCTCTTCTTGTGTACTTCTCACCTAATTTTGTAGTATTAGTAGTAATAGCAGGGGGAATAAGGTGCTTTAAATCTCTGGTTTTCTTTCTCCCATTAAAGATGACCAAAACTTTTAGTAGACATTTCTGTTTGTTTGTTTGTTTGTTTGTTTGTTTGTTTTAATCTCTGTAAAGGTTTATATCTGGACAAGTTTGATCAAGTCGTCATAAAACTTACCATTGCTCTGCTTTTATTTGTTCTTTAAAGCTGGCTCAGAAAGCTGATTTACTCTGTGGATCAATCCAGAAGGAACAGGTAATGTTGATCCTTTCAACTTCGGCTTTAGTTTCACTTGCTCTGTTCATCTTCCTCCATTTTAACTGTGTTCATTATAGTAAAGTCAAACAGTACCTAAACCAAACACTAATTCGTATTTAAAAAGAAAGGACAAACTGAGTAGTTGTGGCAGTGCTTGTGCAAATCCATGATTAATTTTTGCACCCTTTTGTACACTTCATAGCATAAATTGACATGTTGTGGTCTGCTAACCTTCAGACTGTGTCAGAGCCATTTACTTAGTTTTGCTGAATTAAAATGTACCATCTGCATGCTGTTAGTGTAAAAAAGCTCATGGTTGTATTTTGCCTGAAGGCTGTAGCAGCAATTCCAATGCAAGGAAATTAGAAAACTAGCCCTTCAAAAGCTTTATGTTAAGATGATCACACATAGTCTCATTTTATAGCAGTATTCTTAATGATTCAGTATACACAACGAGCATTTTTTCTACTTTAGGAGTTTCCTAAGAAATACCCAAAACCAGGTTTTCATTTTGAAGAAGACATTGGTTTTTTGAGAGTGGAGGCAAGGAACAACACTATTCTAACACAATTCCCAGTGTTGGAAAGCTGCATGAAACACACTGATTCAAAGGAGGTCTCTGTTCCCAGCAGCAGAATTTATGTGACCAGGGTTAACTGTTTTTTATTTCAGAGGAAGGGCAGAGTGCCAACTCCTGCCTGCTTTTTTGACAGCAGCTCACAACACTGTGCTGGCACCTGTGTTTAGATAAGAAACACCATAATAAGGAAGAATTGTGACGCATGGGAGGTCCATGGGGTAGCAAAGCCTCTCCAGCTGCCATAAACATGCTCTAGCTGATCTTAACCACTTTTAGCGCATTGTGTTCATAATGCCAAACAACAACACAGCTGATAAATCCCCTCAAGGTTAAACTATGGTGGCACTGCTTCTTGCTTTTTAAATAGAAGGAGAGATGGGGGTGGGAAGACAATGTGGACTTGAAAGCCAGACCATTTAGTGATAGGGCACATGTTTTGCATGCATAAAGTTTCAGGTAATGGATGTGGAAAAAGTTCTTTGTCCGAAAACAGGCAATACTGGCTTAAATGGACCAAGAGTAGTTCACTTCAGTGTTATGGATGGGGAGAAATTTTGGACAGCAACGCTTTATGAAGCTGCCCTGTGTTTTATGAAGAAAGAGGAGTCAGATTATAATTCCTTAAAAGAAACCAAGTAGTTTTATTTGTCGTATACGCTGATGTAATATTGTAGAAGTGTAATCCTTTTTGGCTCATATAGACAGGAAACCTAATATTGCCAGGCACAGCTGGTTGCAACAATTCCTTTGAATACAAAGGGTGCTTCATTTTTAATATTTAGTATTTAAAAGAGAAACAGTATGAAAGTGGAATTGAAACACAAGGTGGATTCTGAAAATATTGGAAAATGCAGCTACAGTGGTAATCTAATTCTGTATATAAGGGATATTTTAATAGCTGCATGTTACAGCTTTGTGTTTATCTTACTGCCTGTCTGTCACTAATATTTTGACAGATCTCCTGGCTGCTCTGTCTCTATTTTTGGGAAATAGAGGATTTTAAAGGGAACTTGGTGCAATGCTGTATTAATGGAACATTTCCAAGGAAGAAAAAGTTTGGCAAATGTGTAGACAAATGGTCATAAGTCATCCAAAATCAAGATACTATAGAATTCAAACATGCTCTGTTAAAGAGAGGCCTTGTGGTAGAGATGTATAAAATAGTCTTTTTAATTTACTAATGTGAACTTGTTCCTAATCTGCCACAGTATTTAGCTTATGAAATCAAGTCTGCATGTATCAGTAAAGCCTATATGTAGCAGAGTGTGGTGAAAATATAGCCATAAACCATGGCCTTTGGACTTGAGGCTTTTCCTTTCTATTTGTTACGTACTTTCCATCCTGAAAAAGGTTGTGTCAATGTAAGGGCCAGACTAGATCAAGCACATGAAAGAAAGAAATATTCTCCTAAATGCAGTCATTTTAATCTTCTGCTCTCTTAACTTTCAGCATCAGCCTTAGAGAGTTGAAGACTGTGCTTCCATCAGTAAACTTCAAAGTGAGCAGTGTAAAGTTTTTGAAAGACAGGTTTGCAGTAAGTATATGCTAACCATTTTTCCCCGTTGTGTATATTGTATTGTTTATACCCTGTCTGTTAGGCCACAGGTGACAACGCACAAAAATAATTACTGTTACGTATGTGACAACATCAGAAGATAAAAGCTTGTGTCCTAGCATTCAGACGAAGGTTGTCTACATTGCTAATGCTAGATACAAATCACATTTTCCAAAATCAAATGTGTTTGCGTTGTGAGATATGGAACACACAGGGAATTATGAAAATTGACAAGTTGTCACTTGCTTTTTCCCCCTACAGGAAATAAAAGCTGTTAAAGAAGAACTTAGCTTTGAGCAATTCCATCTGTTCTACAAGAAAATTATGTTTGAGCAACAGAAATCGGTAAATGGGCCTTTCTTATCCCAGCAATTTACTCTTTAATGCAAAATGGTCATTTGGCCATTTATAGTGCAACAGTTTCCTAGACTCGCAAGCCTGTCATGCTTCATTCTGTAAAGGCAGATTGCTTTTGTTTATTTCAGCTTGATCACTTTAGAAGCATAGGCACTGTTTATGAAAAACAAATGTGTAGTACTTTCGGGAGATATGGAAAAGCAAGGCGGTTTGCATATTCAGGAACAATTTATCCGTTGATATTGAGTGTTTATTTAATATTGTAGATATGATGTCTCTATTTTTAATCATTTAATATAATTAAAATGTTAGATGCCTCAAGATTAAAAAGAATACAATGGTGTATATGTATGTGTGTGTCTGGGTATTTAAAAACCAGCCATGGTAGGCCCACAAGAGCTCTGGCACTTTCTCTGTCATGATACAAACTCATGCTGGACTGGGTTTATGGCCTAGTTAAATAATAATGATCTTCATACAACAAACCATGGGTTTATATCCTGATTCCAGGTGGAAATGAAACCATACTTTACCAAGAGGGTGAGCAAAGTGCAGCCCATAGCTTGCATGCAGTCTCCAGGGCTGTTTGTTTGGCCTCCATGGGTTTTTATTGCAAATTTCACTGATATCATGCATCCCTTTTCCAGGCAATAAAAGTTCTGTAGCTTAAAAAACAACACATGCATTATTTTGTATCTTCTGCTTTCCTAGATTCTTGATGATTTCAAGAAAGATTCTACTATGTTTCTTATGGGGTAAGATGCAACTTAGCTTTGATTTAACACGATGTTCCTCCCCGACTTGAACGTTTATGGGTCTTCCACTGAAGTACTCTTTAAAATAATTGTTCTTCCCTGTCGTCTTTTGTTAACAGCAACACAGATCGTCCAGATGCCTCAGCAGTACATTTACACGACTTCCAGAGGTTTTTGCTACATGAGCAGCAGGTGAGGTGACCAAGAGCTCTTGTTCAAGAAGACACTTCTGGCACTGTGGGTTGTATCCAGAGAATGCATGTTCAGTTCTCTGCTCAGTGGAGCTTTCCTGTCTTCCCTCTAACAAACAGCCAGTTGTACCTACTGGGAGTTGGGAGATCTTCTAAAAAGGAATAAGATGTGGAATGGGAGGTGCAGCTGGAGGGCCAAAAAGAGACACATTTTCCCCTGAGAACAGTTTGCACAGAAAAGACTTCCTGGATCCTGGTCAATATTAGTCCTTTAGTTTGAAATATATTTCCTCAAATGTGTATGCAAAAGAAGTGACGAAGTTGTAGAATATTTATCTCACTATTTTGTCTATTTTGAAGAACTTTCTGTCAACGCCTGTTGAATAATCAGATTTTTATGTTGGCTATAACAGGCTTATTGTGGTCCTGTGCATTATCCTGTATATGCAACTAATGCTTTCTTGTTTGCCACCACCATTTGAAACACTGTTTGTTTATTTTTTTACATTTGAAAACAGTATCTGTATTTAGTTCTTTGGACAATTTATTTTTTACTCATCTTAGTTTTGAATGTGTTCTGTCCCCTTGTGAATGAACAGTGACCATTCCCCAAGCCAAAGTTTTTTAACTGCATAATGTTTAACTGTAAGATGTTTGATCACCTGGTGAAATGCGCAAGTTGATTTTAAATGGAAGGTGCTTTGCTGTTCCTTCAGGAGATCCATCTTATGTAAAGGTTTTCAGAATTCTCCTTACTATGGGCAGGCATCTCTTACCTTTTCACGTGGCTTTCTACAGTTTGGCTTACATTTTGAAAAGAATGAATTACTGCAATTGCATGAATAATTCTTGTAGTATATCTTTACCTCTGGTGAAAAGCATAACTGTAAAGGGATCATATTGCATTAACTATTGGGATAAATGAGTGTGAGTTACAACTGTATATTGTGGAAATTTTAGGAAACGTGGGCACAGGATCTTAACAAAGTAAGAGAACGGATGTCCAGGTTTATAGATGATACCATGAGAGAAACTGATGAACCTTTTCTCTATGTTGATGAGGTAAGATTTTACATTTTATTTTATTACATTTTATTTATTAATTTGCAACTTTGCTACCATAAGAATATAAAAAGAGACCTGATGCAGCAGTCTAACCAGCTATTTAAGTCAGTATCTTTCTTCTCACACTGGCCCACCAACTGCCTCTGGCAAATTTGTCTCACTTCTTACGAAATATTGTCAGTCAGTCAGTCAACCTTTATTAGGCGTAGAAGAACAACATGCATTTACATTTACAATAAAAAGCATACTTAGGGCCATAGGCTGCATTCCTATATGGTTCAGCACAGCATTGTAGGTTGCCATGCACACTAGGCTGAGCCATATATTCCCTCCATCTTAGACTTGACCATTGAAGCCTTTAAAGTTTCCTTGTGTGGCTACTCTAACAGTTTAAAGCAAGGTTAGTAATTGTATGGCCCTCCAGATGTTCTTGGATTGTAATTTCCAACAGCACTAGAATAATGAATGGTAAGGAATTCTGGAAGTTGCAGTCCAACAACATCTGGAGCGCAAACTTGATTCTCACTCTTGATTGAAAGCAAAACGCACCTCATTAATACGATGAAGCAGCCAAACAATGCAGGGTGTAAAGTATTAGAACATTTATTCACTTGCATACCGATATGAATATCAGCACGGTAAAATAATATTTTAAAAGTCTCTGCAAATTGTAATATTTTCATCTGGGTATAAAGAGGATAAAAAGAATCAGCAAAAGGTGATGTTCTCCATTCTGTTATGATATAAATTGGAACGACGAGCTGTTTCTCTTACTTTCTCTTTCTCTCGTTGTGTTAATTAAAATCTTGCCGTCCTTTGTTTATGTATTCTAGTTCCTTACTTACCTTTTTTCAAAAGAAAACAGTATCTGGGATGACAAGTATGATGCAATTGACCCTCAGGACATGAATAATCCTTTGTCCCACTACTGGATTTCTTCTTCGCATAATACGTAAGCTGCGTTTTTAAAAAGGAGTGTTTCTTCTTCAGCGTCCATAACACAACAAAACCTGCATTACACCTTTGAATGCTGTTCTTTATGGCCTAGATACCTCACAGGAGACCAGCTTCGTAGCGAATCTTCTCCCGAAGCATATGTCAGGTGCCTCCGAATGGGATGCAGATGTATTGAGTGTGAGTGATCGGTTTTGTGCATCCACTAAGAGAAAGTGATAACTATTGGAGTACATTCTAGTTCAGTGTTCCTTCACTTTTTTTTTTACCAGGGATTTGCTTTAAATGCATTTTATTGCCCAGACCCCGCCCCTCAGTTAAACTTAACTCAAGATTTAAAACCACAACAACAACTACTACTACTACTACTTGAATACTGAACTATTAACAATTACATCAAATGTTAAACCTTCTCTCAGAGGTGTTGGAGGGGCAGGGGAGATTTTTCTCCTGCTTTCTCCTGTCTATCTAGTACAGTGCGCCCTTGGACCCCCCCCCCCCATAAGCCAAATAGCACGTATGCTTGAGCCCCATTCAAGTGAATGAGGCTTGTGTACGTGGTGGTGCGTGCGCACCACGGGCATGCGCCCCATTCATTTGAATGGGACGCACCGCCCTGCACGCTCCCGTGCGGCTCTACACAACTTTGCTGTAAGCTCAAAGCCGCATATAGTGCACCCGCCTATAACCCGGGAGCACTGTAAATAGAAGCAGAAGAGAAAAGCTCCTGATTTCTCATCTAAGATCTTTAGCTGCTGCTTCCTTAAAGTCTGAAGACCTGCATTGCCATCCAGACCTTCCTTTTAATAATTATAATGGAATATTGAATGTAATTGAATGCTACTGACTATTTTACTTTTATGTTCTCTTCATTATATATATTAGTGGATTGCTGGGATGGTCCAGATGGGAAACCCATCATTTATCATGGATGGACACGGACAACCAAAATTAAATTTGATGATGTTGTGCAAGCCATCAAGGAGCATGCATTTGTCACATCTGAGTAGGTATTTTAATGAGATTTTTCCTAAAAGTAAAATAACATTTTGTGCTTGTAAGGGCCTTCCAAGGGCCATATGAAATAAGTCTCATATGTGGATCCAGGATGATCAAAAGTGAGGGCTTCTTCACATAATGAATAACTGACTTTTGGAACTCATTTCTGCAAGATTTTACAATGGCCACTAACTGAGACTACTTTAAAAGGATGAGACAGATTAATAGAAGAGAGGCCTGATAATGGGTTGTTTCAGATGTAACACTAAGCCATAATGATATGAAAATGAAGCCATGGTTTGCATGATCTGTTAGGTGCATGGAGGAGAGATTAGAGAATTTCGGCTTCTATCCTCACTGCAGCGTGCTCTGCAAATGTAATTCTAAGTGGTGGATACACCAAAAGCAACAATCTCAAGGCTTATGTTGGGTCATTTGGATCATGTCATAAGCCGTGATTCAGTACCAGTCATGAGAGCCATATAGAACATCTACTGTGAAAGGCAATACACTATTGTATAGCTACCAAGAGGCAATGTATGGATTTTCCAGGTCTGTCTGATTGGCTACTGTGAAAGTAGGGATGTTGGAGTAGATGAACCTTTTGCCTCATCCATTTGTGCTTTTATCATGTTTTGCCTTTGTTTTCTTTACTTAAGGTACCCAGTGATTTTGTCAATTGAGGAGCACTGCAGTGTGGAGCAACAACGCTACATTGCCAAAGTGTTCAGGGAAGTGTTTGGGGATCAGCTTCTAACAAAACCTGTTGAAGCCAGTGCTGATCAGCTGCCTTCGCCAACTCAGTTGAAAGAAAAGTTCATCATCAAGGCAAGTTTTAATTTGCTGCAGAGAAAGCATTAGAAATCGAGAGTGCTGCCAGCCCCTTTTCTCTTGCCCTTTTGAGGCTAGCTGAAATAGCTAAGTCCTCTGTGTCTGCTTGGGTGCTGTGCCACACAATCTGAAGGTCTGAAATGGCCCGAAGAAAGGCTTGTATTCCCCCACTCCATTCTGATATGAGAGGTCAGCCACAGAAATAGTCTGTGCTGGTCTTCTATAAGCTTTGTGCATTTGACAGGCCCCTGCCAGGCAGGATTGAAGCATCCCGCATGTCTAAATTGAAATAGCTGTTCATCTTTTTGGATGCGATGTTGAGTATGTTATGAATATGCTAAACTGTATACTATGTATGCTATGTAATGTAGTATGCATGCAATACTGAAGAGTAGTAATGCTTACTAAATTCTATAGGTGGATTTTGATTAAAATGAGAAGGATCATTTGTTGGAATGAGGACTTTTATTTTGCGATATCACCTAATATGAAACAATTCATCTGACCTAAATGATTCCAACTCAAACAGCTAGCGGACATGTTGATAGACATGCATTTCTCCTTAACAAATCGTGGAAATGGAAAATGTTTCGCTTGGAGCCACAAAGGAAGCTTGCCTTTTGCATTCACATTTTTCAAGCTTCGGCTGCAAATGCAGGGGTTGCTCATTAAATACCACTTACAAATTGCAGAAAACGCTTTCTAGAATACATTTTGTCTCCAGGGTCCTTTATGTTGGTGAACAAAGCAGACTGAAACACTCCCATTTCCTATTAATTCAAGATAGACGTGTTCGCTAAACAAATAAGTTCTTGAGTAGGTTGGTTGGACCTTTTATATCAGCTCCATCAGTAATTCCGCATGTATAACAGCTTGCAAATGGTCTTATTCAGTTGAATGAAATCAGCAAAGCATTAAAAAGCCTGCAAGGATAAAACCAATATTGGAAAATAAAAGCCTTGGCTTATAAAAGGCTTATTTTTTGGTGCCGGAAAAACATCAAATTAGGTTCCAAGTGATTTTCTTTAGGAAGTACATTCCATAAACAGTGCATCATAACTGAGATAACAGTTGTTGCTCTTCTCATTTTATATTAGCATAAAAAACTAGGACCAAAAGGTGATGTGGATGTCAATACAGAAGATAAGAAAGAAGAAAAAAAGCAACAAGGAGAACTCTACATGTGGGACACTATAGACCAGGTAAACAGGTTTGTGTTTATGCTAGTGTTTGTTGGTTGGTTGGTTTTAGGGGAATTGGCTTCTTCTGTTTAGACCAAAATGTATCCTAGAGACTTTGCTCATAGAGGGAAGAGATACTGTGAGACTGCTATAAAGGGTATTAAAAGGGTATTAAAAAGAGAGAAAGACTTTATGCCAGATGGATAGACTCAGTCAGGGAAGCCATGGCCCTGAGTCTGCAGGACCTGAGTTGAGCAGTGGAGGACAGGAGGTTTTGGAGATGTCTCATCCATAGGGTCCCCATGAGTTGGGGTCGACTTGAGAGTAGTTAAAAACAACAACTTCCAACAAATTATTTTGCTTTCTAGAAATGGACTCGTCATTATTGTGCTATAGCCGATGAAAAGCTCTCATTCAGTGATGACATAGAGCAGAATACTGAAGAGGAACCATCAAAGGTATTAAAACTTTTGTAGTGAGATCATTTTTCTTTGAGATTTTTGTGTGTTTTCTTTCCCCCATCTTTTAGTAAAAGCTGTATTTAAAATCCTATTTTATTATATATTAATGAGACATTAGAAACTTGAATTAATGATTTTTGCCCATGAGTATTGCCTTTATTAAAAGTTAGGTGACAGCCAAGAGCTAGAATCATGCAGTTGCAGTATAGTGACCTATTTGAAAACCAAACGTGGCTTTGAATATGTAAAGTTCGGCTTCTAAGTATTTTGTCTAGCTATAATATTTTTCTGTTTCAAACTTAATGGCCTCCTGAGATTGGTGATAGAGGATATAAAAGTGATCTTCTGCTACAAAGTGGATTGATATTTAAATCAAGGTTATTTCAGTTCTGGTTTGCCTCACAAAGGAAAAGGACTCTTTTCAATGTTCATCTTTAAATATAATTCTGAAATTCATATATTTCCTGAACAACCTTTTTCATCCGCTCATTCCAAGAGACAATGAAGGTCAAGGTCCTTAATTGTGATATGGGTTGTTTCCCTTAAAATGGCAGCTTAATCCACTAATTTAGGTGAACACCAATGATAGGAGTCTAGTGGAATCTTCCTATTCTTGTGGCCTTTGCTTTGCCAAACTTTTCTGCCCCAAAGCATTGGAGCAGTGCCCCATTGCAGAAGTTGTGCCCCTGATGAGCCTTGTAGAGATTCAGTTCACTCCCAGCTTCGTATACTAATGGTAAACTGAAAAACGGCAAATTACTTTATTCGTTTTTATATTGTAGGACGTAAAGCGGACAGAGCTGCACTATGGTGAGAAATGGTTCCATGGAAAAATGAGAGAAGGAAGAATGACAGCGGAAAAACTGCTCCAGGAATATTGTGCCGAAATGGGTGGCAAGGATGGAACATTCTTAGTGAGGGAGAGTGAAGCTTTCCCTAATGACTACACATTGTCATTCTGGTAACCACAGTTGGATTCCTTTTTAAAACAACAAATACTTTAGTAGTGTTGATTTTTTTCCTGGTGTTCAGCAGGAGTGATGTGAGTTTATGCTTTGAAGGCACTAAAGAAAGCTATATTCAGAAATCAATCAGTGTTGGAGTGTAGTGATCTCACTTGGCTGCATTGTGGCTAAATCCAACATAGCTGAGACTGCTTAGCTTCATTTAAAAATGTTTTTTAAAGGATTGCTTTTTAAAAGGCAGTACGTGTTCTGTATATTTTGACTTCACAATGCAATTTGCTATTTTCTAGAAGCTGAACAGTCAACATGAAAACATGGGCAAGCCTATCAATAAGATTTTAGAAAACTAACTGCTCTATTCCTTTCCGTGTTTCGTAGGAGATCAGGTCGAGTCCAACACTGCCGTATTCGATCCTCAACTGATGGAGACACCATAAAATACTATCTGACTGACAATCTCACCTTTGATAGCATCTGTGATCTAATTCAGCATTATAAAGAAGCACACCTGCGTTGTGCCGAGTTTGAACTACGTTTGACGGATGCTGTGCCTAACCCCAAGCCTCATGAAACCAAGAGGTATGTACAGTACAGCCAAAAGGAAATTCTAGGGTGGAGTGAGATGCTATTTTTAATGCAGCAACCTCTGGTTTTTTTAAAGTAGCATTTACTGTGGATTATAGTGGATCTAGTTTAAAATAACAGAATAATCTAACCAACCATAATATTTTGATTGAAAGAGTTCCAAGCTTGCTGGAAAAAGCAATGATTCTCTGAGAGCTACCCTACGATAGGAGAGATTTTAGCTGGGTATGATGCTCGCTCCCTCAATCCCTTCTCTGCTTTCTCTCCTTTTTAAAACATACCTGTTTCCTCCTTTTAAATTGTTTTCCTATGTTCTGAAGTAGTACTTGGAGATTGCCACTCAGGACCCACATTTAAACATCTTTTGTATTGCAGGATATCCTGTTTATTTTGTATCGGGTTTTGTTGTAGAATTAGAACACGCCACCATTGTTTTCTTCCTGTGCTCCATTTATTTTCCTTCCCAAGAATTAGTATGTATTAACTCTGAATATTGCATTAATTCTGCGGTGTGATAGCGGCCAAAGTCTTAGTGAGGCCTGGAACTATATCCAGTTCTAGGACAGAATGGCATGTGTACAAGTCTACCCTGAATACTGAATCAACATATACATGATTGATATAGACCTGCTGCTGCTATTGTCAAGTCTAATTTAGCCAGAGAGTTAGAAATCCTGCGAGAGAACTGTTGTGAGTAGACCTCATATAGTTGTTTTTACTCCTACACCACAATGGAGATGCAGGCATCATTTTCACACATCTTCACTATGTGCTTCTTGTTGCCTGTTGAGTAAAATCACACTGTATGTATATATTATTGCTGTTGAAATGTTTCCAGTTTTACAACTGCACATCTGCTCTTCTTTGCACCATCTCACCTGTATTTAGTGGGTTTGTGTTTGTTTATTTAAAGGCAGGGAAATGTATTGGGCATATGCAGTGTTAAGAGAAGAAACCCTAATTCTCTTATCATTTAGCAATACATTGTTTTCTTTATTGCAAAGGGAATTTAATTGAATTATCTCTCTCTCTCTCTCTCTCTCAATTTCTCTCTCTGCCCCCCCCACCCCCAATTTTTACAGCTGGTACTACAATAACCTGAGCCGAGGGGAAGCAGAAGATATGCTGATGCGAATTCCTAGGGATGGAGCTTTTTTGATAAGGAAGAGAGATGAGCCTGATTCCTATGCCATGACCTTCAGGTTAGAGACAAGCTTGAAGACCGTTTTAGGTGTGAGGGCCCTACAAGGTCAGCCCTTTAAGTAGTCCTTTGCAAAAACCAAAAGCAAGTACATTGCCCGGTTTAAGTAGAAGTTAAGATCCATAAGACTGAATGGTGAACAAAAAGGTGAAAAGTAAGTAAGGAATTAAGGCACTTAATGATCAGGTTCCAAACAGCAGCTGTCCGATATTTAATCAAGGCAGCATGTATCTACATATCTAGAAAGATTATGTATGTTCTTGAAGGCTAATTTCAACATAAGTTGTATTGAACATTCTGCAAATGGAAGATATAAAAATACTGAACTTCCAAACAGCATAGTTGCTCACTTTCTTTACAACGTGAGCACTGTAAGCCCCTTGGACTTATCTTTCTGAATCAGGAAATACAAGTCTGGTTAGCATCTCTGAATTCTGCCAAAGCCTGGTTGAAATTTGTTTTCAGAATGTGAAGGCTGGTTGTGCTGCCCATTTGGCATTCTTCAAAAGCTTTATCTTCCCAATTCCACAGAGCTGAGGGAAAGGTGAAACACTGCCGAATCAAGCAAGAGGGACGCCTCTTTGTCTTGGGAACATCAGCTTATTTTGAGAGCTTAGTGGAGTTGGTGAACTACTATGAGAAGCACCCGTTGTACAGGAAAATGAAATTGC
The DNA here is from genome assembly GCF_019175285.1 of Sceloporus undulatus. Taxonomy (NCBI): domain Eukaryota; kingdom Metazoa; phylum Chordata; class Lepidosauria; order Squamata; family Phrynosomatidae; genus Sceloporus; species Sceloporus undulatus. Next base: position 4,742,673 of record NC_056529.1, on the reverse strand, counting down.
GTTATCCTGTGACAGAGGAACTGCTGGAACGTTACAGCATGGTAAGTGTTTTTCTTTTTACTGTAGTGCGAAAATCACTCTTTAAAAGCTTTATTATAGACTTCTGGGTCGCTTCCAGGGATTTAATGTGTATTTGTATGTTCTGTTTTCCAAGTGTCCATCCTGTTGAATTCTTTGAGTTTCCAGTAATCAGTTAATCACTTGCATATTCCTCCATTCTTATTAGACTGATGTTGCTTAGCTTTATCATTGGAACAACATCATGTACCTTCAAAATGTTTTCTGGGGCAATATTTAATACTCTGTTAAGCTTCTTTTTCTTTAGTGTAGATGATGGCTCTAATGTGCAGCTATCTAGAGTTGGGATAACAGCGAGAGTTTGTCAGTGTTATTTGAATATCTGAAACAGTGTAGACTGGTGTGCGCCATGATGACGCACCTCTGGCGCTGTGTCCAAACGGCACAGTGCCGAAGGAGTGTCATCATGCTGCGCTGTCGCAGGTATGGTGCCCTTTAGAGGGTGCAAAAAGGACCTGGTTTTTCTGGCTCTCGGATCGGTGCCGCGGTGTTCAGTTGCCGCAGCACCAATCCAGCCAGTAATGGGGCAGCTACATTAATGTGCATTAATTTAAAACCTTGGCTTTCTGAAAAGAATCTGTGGAATTAATTTTCTTTTCCCTTTTAATCCCAGGAGAAAGATCCTAGCTCATTATATGATGTCAAGATGTACGTGGAACCCACTGAAATAACACCTTCTGTGGTACGTTACATACTCAAAATTTTGTTCAAATGTAATCTTGTTTTATGGGAAGAAAATACCTGAGAGGTCTTTTTATCTGAATGCCCGGTTCGGTAAACTGAAAATGCAGATTGCAAGTTAGAATGTGTGTTGATGGATGTGTGATGGCTATACTGTAGAATGAGATACAATGGCATAATTTGCGTCTTAGGAATGTCTTCTTGCTTCTCTACTGTTTCCTGGAATTCAGTAATCACTTTGACTGGTAAAGCCTGTCTTTTTCTTTTCTTCAAGCCACTCAGAACTGTTAAAGCCTTGTATGACTATCAAGCTAAAAGAGATGATGAGCTGACTTTTTGCCGCGGAGCCTTAATTCATAATGTCTCAAAAGAAAGCAGTGGCTGGTAAGATTGATTTTGTATTTTTGCTATTTTGTAACTTCATATTATGCTGGTTAAAAGCAATCTTAATGTTTTTAAAAAATGGAAGTCCATTTTAAAATCGAGTTGGGAACAAAAGGACAATGGCTTGGTCCTATAATTTGACTGGCATCCCATGCTGCATTTTTTAAAAAGCTGTACTGCTGCTATCTCAATTTCTCAGGTGGAAGGGAGATTATGGATATAAAGTTCAACACTATTTCCCATCCAATTACGTTGAAGATATGACATCTGATAGCTTAGAAGAACTTGAGAACCAGGTAGGAAGATTCAGTATTGTTATCCATATGTTAGAACTTATGGTTCATTTTGTTCACAAAAGCCAATCATGTAGTCTTTAAATTACAGTATATTGGGGGGAAGAGTAAAGAATAGAGTAAGAACAGGTATATTTACCTTGTTTTACGTAATGTAATTTTTTCCCCCTCGTTGGACAGGGTTATTTGGAGATTCATGCTACCCTTGTGTTGATCAATGTTTGCATTACACAACGATATAGTCTTCACAGTTAATGTTGCAGCTAATGGTGCATACTATGCTCATTCTTGGGGTGTCTGAATTAAGAATGAAATGACTGTCTTCAAATACAATCTTTTCATTGCAGATAATTGAGGACAATCCTTTAGGGTCTTTGTGCAGAGGTATTTTGGACCTCAATATGTATAATATTGGTATGTAGCACCCTGATTTTCCTGTTTCTTTTCTTATGAAAACAATACTATTTTTAGTATGGATATGGAGGCCTACAAAATCTCCCTTTTTGTATTATATGTTTTAATATAAAACCAGATAATGCTGATTAATTATTTTCCCTGTTTGGCTGGATTTTCCCCCAACTTGGTTCTAGTACTGGAATATTAAGTCCCTTTTCAGAGGTAATACGAAACTTTCCTATGCAACTATAATTGTTGGTTGGGAAGACAAAACCTCAGACTGAAAGGAACTACTAAATTACATACCAGAGGTTAATAAATTAGGCAAGGAATTCTGGATGGGAAGTTAAACATTTTTTTACTTTACCATCTTTTCACGAATAAGGCTACAAGTTAAACACTCCCTAGGTTAGGTTAAAGATCAACAGCACAGGCTCAAAAGGATTAAAATGAAATGTGAAAAGGTAACAAAATGGAGGTACAAATGTGAGATTGTTTTCACTGAAGGAGAGGACTTCTCTAAGGCAGGAATCTTTTTAGTATTTTCTGGAGATGTCAAGGATTAAACCTGGCTTCTTTTGCAAACATAACATATATTTTACCATGGAGCTAATGACTGCTGTATCTGGAAGGAAACATTTGAACTCTGCACAGCAAACAGTGCATGCCTTTATGGTGCAATAAAATCATGCTGAATGACCTCGGGACTAGAAATAATTGGCAGAATCCTTATGATCCTTAAGTACTATGTAGCACCCTAACTATAGTGCTACATAGTGGATTCTGGCTAGATCCCCCCCCAAACATCACTTGCTGGTAAGCGGCCACTGCCTTTCCATGACAAGCAGAGGGACCCCTGTTTGTCACACTGGAGATCACTTGTGCAAAGGAGTGGGAACATCAGGCAGCCACTTCTTGATAGGGGAACAGACCCAGTTGATCCCAATGGCTGCTTCCTGATAAGTGGTGCTTGGGAGACTTTCATGGTCCCTATGTAGCCCCTACTTCAGGGGCTACACGGGGATTGTGAATATATAGCAGTTACGAATGATGCAGGTTATGTATGCACAAATTTACAGCGCTTTATAAATAAAGGTTAATAATAATAATAATAATAATAATAACTGCTAAACATGATTCTGGCCAATTTTGGTGGGGATGGAGTGGGACTTTTAACTTAAGAGAGGCTCTTAAGGCATCCCTATTTGATTGTACCTTTATTTTATCGGCCTCTGAGGGAGAGAGAAGGCTGGCCCAGTACCATCAGGGGCTAGCCTGAAGAAGAAGAGCCCTCCCTCCGGTCCATCTGCCTTGGTCCAGGCCTCAGAGGGAGAGAAGAATGCTGGACCTGATTCCCTCCCCCCTCACCATTCCCTTTATTTTATTGTATACTGTATGGTGTTTGTTTTTAATGCATTGTATGTGTAATTGTAACTTGTGTAAACCGCCCTGATCTGAGGAAGGTGCGGTATATAAATAAAAACTTTATTTATTTATTTATTATTTATTCCCAATAGCAAAAATGCCACAAGGAAAACATGGGAGGAATTTTGTCTTCATTCTGGAACCCAAGAATCCTGAAGATCCTCCTGTTGAGTTTGCAACTGAGAAAGTAGAGGAGTTATTTGAGTGGTATCAGAGTGTCAGGGAAATCACATGGAGAACAGCTGAAGAGGTAACAAATGCTGCAAGTACTGCGGTTTTGGCCAGAAGCTGATTATAATGAACTGTTTTGATCTGAGCAACAACTGAAGGACCCGTAACACTATTTCAGCCTTTGCAAGCAAAGAGAACAGACAAAGGTTTTCTAACCCCTTCTGCCTTTGTAAACAGCCTCAGGGGTTTTGGTAGAGGCTTTGAGGCTTTCCCTTACTTTGCATGTTTGCCATATGATTCTTGTGATTATTTCGTTACTGTTACCTTTGATGCCTCAACTCCAGCTAGATTTTTGGCCCAAAAATATGTGATCTGTCCCACAATCAAAGAATGACATTTTGGATGGTGAAAGTTCGGTTCTGTCACTTGAAAACGAATTAATAGCACTATCAAAATATAAACGTTCAGATAAAATGAAGAGATGAAGATGATGAGTTTAATGCTATTTAATGTTCACTTTTTGTATGTTTACATTGGTAATGGCTTTGAATCCAAATTCTGGGAGAAAGATGAGATACTACTACTACTACTACTACATGATGCTTGTGATGATAATGATGACAGTGGTGGTGGCCTACATTGGAATTCAGGTGTTTCCTACTTTGGGAGACTTGTTGAATACACTTATCAATTTAGTTCTTGCTCAGCATTAGACACATGGGATTTATCCCCAGCTGCATCAGGGCCATTGAAATGAAAGGAATTTGTTAGTCCCCACTCACTTAATTCATATCTGTAAACTTACACTAGTTAGAATTAAAACTGGATGTGTCCAGGGAATATACAGTAACAAAATGTACAGTTGAAGAATACTGATTAATTACATAGTATTCTTTTGATATCCATTGAATCAGATTGGTAAACTGTCTTGAACTAATATGTATCCTCCGCTAATATTTTCTTTTAATTAAATTTATTAAACAGGCAACGATCAGGGTATACTGGGAGAAGAAGCAGTTAATTGCCATGGAGTTATCTGACTTGGTAGTCTACTGCATACCTACAAGCAAAACCAAGGATAACCTGGGTAATTCATATTTAATTATGAAGTTAGACTCAAAATTTCAAAAAGACATACAGCAGTAGCTCAAGAGAAATATTCATCTTGCAGTATGGAAAATGCCTGTGTTCACATTTAGCAAGTATAACACATGTCTGCAATCATGCCCTGCTGCACAAGCAGATGAGTTGCAACTAAAATACAAGAAGCGTTTCCACATTGACAGGACCATTGCTGATAAATATTCTTGTTACTGTACTATATAAAAATATAGCGAATGATGAAGTCAAAATAACAAAAGGCTTAAGTGAAACATACTAATTACAATCTCCTTCCCACCACTTTCTTTTGTAGAAAATCCTGATTTCAAAGAAATTCGTTCTTTTGTGGAAACCAAGGCGGAAGCCATTGTCAAGCAGAAGCCTGTTGACTTGCTAAAATACAACCAGAAGGGACTGACACGTATCTACCCCAAAGGACAGCGAGTGGACTCTTCAAATTATGACCCTTTTCGCTTCTGGTTTTGTGGGGCACAGATGGTGGCTCTTAATTTCCAGACCCCAGGTAAAAGCCTCTTTATAGTAATGCTCATCTATTTCCCGTTCCTTCTTTTCTTTCCCACTTTTATAACTGCTGGTAAACACCACCTTTCTTCCCTGGAGCACCTGGAATCTGCTCCCGCCTGCTCATCTATTTGTATGGGAAGTACTTTGAGAGGGGCACTTTTTCATGTGCTTTTAATCTGAGTTTGAATATGCCAGCCAGATATGGATTGGGAAATCATGTGGATCGTTCCCAAAAGAGAGCTATTTCCTGAAAAAGAGTTGCATCAGTCTTATGGGAAATCCCCCATCCCCAAGTTTGTTTTCTATATATCTTGATGGAAACTGAGATGCCACTTGTCTCCATTATATAATCATTTGGAGTCATTTGATTTCTCCCCTCCACATCATCACTTCAGATTGGTTAAAACATTAAAATTGGCTGGTAAGTCTTTACCTGTTCTTTCTCCAGATAAATACATGCAACTGAATCATGCCTTGTTTGCACTTAATGGACGGACTGGATATGTACTCCAACCAGAAAGCATGAGGAATGATGCGTATGATCCAGTGCCGAATGAATCCAAGAAGAAACTACAAATGATTCTGACCGTGAGGGTAGGTTATATTTAATTTAATTTGAGAAGAAAAAATGACTTACATGAAATAAAATCATTTAATTCAGATTAAAATATTGCCCAATTCCATAGTCTTGACCAGTGATTCTTAGCACAGAGAGGATTGGATAGCCTAACGTTAAAGGCTTGTTTTGATGTGAGCAGATTTCATTACTCTCACAGTGACCCAGCCAATGTTAAACGCAAAGTCGCAAAGTATTCAATGGGAGTGTGAATTTTAACCATTAAAATCAGTTGTGACCTTTGTGTTGGGGAAATAAGTAGCAGCATTATTGCAACGTTGCTGTTTGGATAGTAGTTTCTTGAAGGGTGATAAATGTATTAGTACTGTATTTAATAATATTAAAAATAATGACATGAGAATACTTGATTAAAAATAGGTAATTGGTGCTCGACATCTTCCTAAAACCGGTAGGAGTATCGCCTGTCCATTTGTTGAAGTGGAGATTTGTGGGGCTGAATACGACAACAATAAATTCAAGACCACTGTAGTGAGTAAGTATTGTTCAACTCTTTACGGAAATATGGTTTCTTCTTAATATAAAGGAAGGCTGCATTGAAATTTAAAAGCATTAGGCCAGAAAAAGTCATATTCATAAAAGCATCGTATAAACCTTACTGGGTAACACAAGGCAGTTCCTGTTGTGTTGTGTGCTTTTAAGTCATTTCTAACTTACTGCTGCCCTAAGGGAAATCTATCACAGGCTATTCTAGGCAGAATATTCAGAGGTTGCCTTTGGGCTGAGAGAGTGTGACTTGGCCAACATCACCTAGTAGCTTTCCATGGCTGAGAGTAGGATTCGAATGTCCTAGTCCAACACTGAAACTACTATACTACACTCGTTCTCAGTGGAACAACTCCAATGTCTGAACTTAATTTGCCTCTCAGAGGAATTGTTGATATACAATAGATTTCTGAATTCATTTGCTTTATTTATATACTTCTTTTCTCCAGGATGAGACCCAAGGCAGTTTTCAGAAACAACACATTAAAAACATTTATAAAGTTTGAAAAAGATTTTAAAACACTATACATTTACTTAAAGTTTAGAGGCTGTTAATAGTAGGAAAATCACGATACATAGGCGAAACACTTCTTTGATATCAGGTTAATGGAGTTCTTCATTGAAACCAAGGATATGAATCTAACGTTTTATTTCATTACAGATGATAATGGCCTTAATCCAGTTTGGATGTCCCAGGAGCAAGTGAAGTTTGAAATTTATGACCCAAACCTAGCGTTTCTACGCTTTGTTGTCTATGAGGAAGACATGTTTAGCGATCCCAACTTCTTAGCATATGCCACTTTTCCTATCAAAGGAGTCAAATCAGGTAACTATCATACGTAATAGTTCAGTGCAAAAAGTGATAAAGGTTTCCCCATTTATTGGGCTTTTGAGAACGCAGGTGACATGTTTGACTTGGTACATCTTATGACTGCAGTATTAAGTGGCATGATCTTAGAGCATCATTCTTTTATTGGAAGAAATATAACTTCAACAAAATTTAACAGAACAAAACAAAATTCATTGCCAGCATTCCCCAAGGAAACATGTAATATACACTTGGACCTCCTGTATCCATAGATTCAACCAGCCAAGGTTTTGGAAAAAATATATGGAAATTCAAAAACGCAAACCTTTATTTTGTCATATTAAAGAAGGGACACCATTGCACTAAGCTGTTCTATATAATTGTACTAATGGAACTTGAGCATCCATAGATTTTGCATGCAAGTCCTGGAACCAAGCCCCAGCGGATATCAAGGGCCTACTGTACACATATTTCTTTTTCCAGTCTTCAGGTTAAAATGTCGTTCCAAAGACCAGCATGAATCTAGATTGCCTCTGTTTCTATTACTGAAACCAACCTGTAAAAATTGAATCGGCAGGAGGTTTATTTCTTCAGTTGCAATCCTGTTGCGTTAGTTTTTCCATGAGAGCAAAACAGCCCAAGTTCTCATACCAACAATCCAAAGCTATATTGTTCATGAATTTACATTTTTGAGCTGTTGCCGTACAAGCTGATAGAAAAGAAATAGTTTTTTGCTGGTAAGCTTTTGGTTTGCTTCTATAAACAGAATAAACCCAGTGCTGGGGAAAGTGTAATTCTTCTTAATTCTTACTTTCCCCCCATTTCATTGCATTGAAAAACCTCCAACCAAAATCTTTGAACTTTTGGACAGCACCAACAGATGTAAAAGAAAACGCACACAGCATTACAGTTTCTCCAAAATGTGGCAGATATTTGCATATTTATATAACTGATAAATCATTTTAAAACATTGTTCATGTATTTTAACATCATTCTTTTTCTGTTAGCAACATGCCACAAATACATTCTCAGACTTGTATCTGGAAGTTAGCCTATAGGTTTTTGGTTTAACCCTTCTGATCAAACAAGACCATAGATCTTTTCTTGTTTGCAAGCTTTTGACTCTCCTTTGTCAAGATTTTATTTTTCTTGCCAGCTGATGTAAAGTGACTTACCTAATGCTTAGGTTAATAAATTCCCATAGGTACATCTTCAGTTCTTTCTCATGCTTTGCTTATTCCAAAACTTGTGACGATCTGTTACTCTAGATGTACTAGATAAAACTATTGAAACGTTCCCTCTCCTGAACAATATGTTGTTTATCTTTTTCTTTCTAAATTTATATCTTGCCAGTTTGGAACAATGAATTCTTGAAGAAGCCGGTTTTCTTTCTTTATTTTTTACTACATGAAATAACTTCTTAAAAAGGAAATGGCATTAAAGCAATAGCCGTGGAAAGTCTAATCAGTTGTTGCTAGTTTTGCTGGTGAGAAGGAGATACATACACTGTGTAGTTTTGGAGTCATACTCCAAAGGAAAACAGAAAATGCCAGTTCAGTGGCTGAAGTTTTTGTTATACGATCTTCCTTTTTGGAGAGGACATCTCCCTCGCATTATCAGTCTTTGGCCTTAGGCTTATTGCTATGATTGCACTATGAAACCTAGAATGTGATGATGGCTTTAATCCTGTCTCTGTCTCCACCACACTCTGAATCTGGAATGAGTCCTGAAATATATTCCTGCTAAAGTTTTTTTTCCTGGCTAGCTTAGATTCTACTTTTGCTTTTTGAACTGTTGCAGAAATGCAGATCCTTTGTGGCAGCTTGTGATTTTTTCCAGCTCTGGCTCATGTGAATGTCTTGCGATTCTCCATGATGCCCCTGTCTTTCCTGCTCTGCCTGCTGCTTCCTAGTAAATCTCCAAACTCTGTTCTACTTTCAAGAATAGGACAGGTGAGCTACGGGCTTTGCATCGTGTGTGTGCCTCCGAGGCAGCCTCGAAGTTATAGTTAACCTTTCTGATTCTGCCCCTTTAGGCTTTCGGTCAGTCCCTCTCAAAAATGGATATAGCGAGGATATTGAGCTGGCGTCCCTTTTGGTTTATTGTGAGAAGCAGCAAATTCCAGTAAGTGTCGCAACTGTTTTCTGTGACTAGTTTCTTTCCCGGAGAATCTCTGCTCTGCTGTCAACCATATGCTGTTCGTCTTTTACATTTTGCTTTGCACAAGTATCACAAATAGGATGCAGAATAAACAATAGGAATCCTTAAAAGTTTTGTATCCATAAACACTATTGCCACAATTGGAACTTGTCCCCCAACTACTTCACCAAGGTGTTAGCTGCATGGGGAAAAGGGAGGCCATTTTGCTGATGGTTAGAGCATGGTTGAATGATGTTTCTGTCAGGTTTTGTGGGGTTGGGGGAAAGGTTGGGCCAGGAAAAGTCATTTCATTAAGCACTGAATTAAGTATAAGCTGATACTGGATTCTAGCTAATGTTCCTAGCGCCTAAGTGATTTTCTCATTCAAGAAAGTGTAAAACTCATTGTAAAACTGGTGTAAGAAAGACAAATGGAGGCCTCAAACCGCAGAACAAACACATTCTGCAAACGGTAAAACTAAAATAAGGAAAAAGGAGTGTTTCTGTCCCACGGCAAAGTGTGCTGCTCCATGTGTGTCCTTCCCAAAGCCGTGTGCGGAGTGGAAGAGGACAACCAGGTAGAAGGGATGGGCGCATTGAAGACATTAGACATACCTGCTCAGAATAGGCTGCTGTATATGGGTGTTGTCCATCAGTTGTTTGAGACTGATTTGCATCTAAAGAGTCAGAACTGACAACTTTGTACTGTTGATAATGTCTATGGTACTAACAGTATGGTGTAGTGGTTTAAGTGTGGGGCTAGGACCTTGAAGACCAGGGTTTGAATCCCAATTCAGCCACATAAACCCACTGGTGACCTTGGGCATTAGCTCCACTTTTGTAGTCATCTCATTCTGAAGTCCTTTCCTTTTCTTTTGGAGGAAGGTGAAGAAGATCTCTATTCGTCGTTTCGGCAACTGCGGCAACGGCAAGCTGAGCTGAACAATCAGTTGTATGACACCCGACGAAATTTAAGGAATCCAAACCGAGATGCTTTATTGAAAGAGTTCAACACGAATGAGGGTCAGCTGCAAGTGTATCAAGAGACTTGCAACAGGAGGTGGGTCAATGGTGGTAGCTCTTGTTAAAAACGTTGCATGATAAACTGAAGAAGTGTCAGAAATAACTGAGCCCCATCATTACTTTCGGATTAATTTGATTTTGTGAGAAACCATTTTATTAACAGCGCTGAGATGTGCTTTGTTCAGATAACGCCACAAACATGTCTTATCCAGTCTTTAGAGAGTGGATAAGACATGTTTGTGGCGTTATCTGAACAAAGCACATCAAAAGTGTTTAAAAAGCTAACCAAGTGTTCTGAAAACTATTGAGTTAAATCCAGACGTAGTGACATGTAGAATAGACCCTCTGAAATTAATGAAACCCAACTAGTCAAGAATAATTTATCTCATTAGTTTCAAAGCGTCTCCTCTAAGGATGGCTAATTCCAGAACCAATTCATGGGGTGCTTTATACATGCAAAATGTATTATGGTCCTGTAGATCTTTGCAAAAGAGCCAGCATGGTGCAGTGGTTTGAGTGTTGGACTATGACTCTGGAGACCAAGGTTTGAATACTAGCTTAGCCATGTAAATCTAATGGGTGATTTTGAGCACACTCTCTGAGCATGGCAATGGCAAACCTCCTCTGAAGAAACTTGGTAAGACTAGGGCCATGAAAGGCTCGCCTTAGAGCCACCATAAGTCAGAAATGACTTGAAGGCACACAGCAACAACAGATGTATGCATTTATATGGCGCTTCATATCTTTAAGAGCATTGTTCTTTAGTAAGGATGCCCTAAACGTGCTACGAACTAACTTCTTTTTTCTTCTCTCTCAGACTGAAGGAGAAAAGGGTCAGCAACAGCAAATTCTACTCCTAGAGCAATAGGTTTCTTTCGGTACGTTCCTTATAGTCCCCTGGTAAGAGACATTGACTTAATTCTGGAAGTCTTTTTAAGTGAGATTCTGTGGTCTGAAATTGCTAGGAAAGGAAACTGTTTAGATGTATGGTTTTTGGATTTATGAGAGGAAAATACCCAAACACTTTTGTATGCTATATTAAGTAACAGTATATGATGCATGGGGTTTGCTTAGCAGTTGTGTGAGTCCAGCTTGCTTTACAAAGTGTAAATCAGTTATGAAACCTCAGATACATGTGGGATGATGCATGGCCCTTGTGTGTGGCACATTGGCCACAGTAGTCAAGTATTTTTAAGCTCTTCCAAGGTCCTTTGTTTCTATTCACCCTTCCCTTACTTATTTTGCTAGGGAGAGCCATATGGGAAGAGAAGATGTCTTTCCATACGCTTCAATGAAATTGCCTTTGAAACTCCATCATAACTGAAAGCCTAGCTTGAGAGGTTAAACCCTCAGATGTACCATGGACCATGCAGGGCTCATTCGGCACAATACTGTACTTTGAAGAATGTCAGGTTTTGAAGGAAAAAACACAACTTTTTTATCTGTGTTAGAAATGTTGTTGTAAAATCCCTGTTCGATTTTTATGGGGCTGTTATCTTTTTTAATTTATTTTGAAACATATGTGTACAGCAATGGGGAATGTGTGTGTGTGTGTGTGTGTATCTATGAAGGCTGACCGGCACTAAATTTACGCAAATTTGTACAATTTTAAAAACAGATTAAAAAGTGCCTAACTATTATAAATGAAAGTCTGTTTTCGTATCTTTCAAGATGTTGCAACGGATAAGTTCCTTGCAGCTGTGGTAGTTGTTACACTTGTCACAAGGAATACTTCATTTATGTATATAATGTAAAACGGAGCGGCTTGCCGGATAGTTGGACATGCTTTAAAATGCTTCCTCCGAACAGTATGTATCTAGCTGTTTTGCTCTCAGCTTGCAAACCTGCATTGCTGATGGACATATCCCCACTCTGGGATGCTTATGATCTTTAGGCTTTCCTAGACTTTTAGGATTTGACAGAAATTTAGGCCTGTTACAGACTGCCAAAATAAAGCTGCTTCGGGTCTCTTTGGAGGTATGCTATTTAAATGATGCATGGGTCCTAAGAGTCCGGAGGTTGCGCCAAAGCCACATTCCATTCCTAAGCACTGGAGTGCAGCTTTGGTGCAGCTTCCGGATTCTTAGGATGCACACATCATTTAAACAGTATACCTCCAAAGAGACCCGAAGCAGCTTTATTTTGGCAGTCTGTAACAGGCCTTAGAGATTCCTATAAAGTCAGTATATTTACAGAAGAGCAATGCACTTCACAGATTAGTGCCATTCGGCTCACGATATGATACTGGTTCAAATGTATACAATATTTTATTGAAAAAAGGTACAGCCCTCCTGTACAGTAAATACAATTTAAAGGATGTGATAAAGCCTTTGAGAGTTTCAGGTTACAAAAAGGTATCCCCCCCCTCTCCCTCTATAATATTAATGCCATTAACCCTGACCAGCACAAATGCCTAACAAGGATGTTTTGACATCCTTGACAAGTATAACCAACATGTTTAACCAGCAGTCGCCTGCAGCTATTTGAAATAGAGCAGAGCAACACTTGTACACACAAAACGACCCCATTAAAGGAATGTCTAGTTGTGTGTTCATTAAATTGTCTGCTCCGGGTAAAAAAATATCCCGCAGGTAGACAACTACAATCCTTAGTCTAGGCAGCTTGCTTACTTTCTTCTGCCACTGTTTCTAACAAATAAATAGAGAAAAATAAATAAAGGGAAAGGAAGGTGCGTTTTAATCTAGAGACTCCGCTAGTCTCTTGTACATCATTGTAGGAATTAAAATACATAATTATAATTTAAAACTTGTATTCCAAAGTGTACATTCTCATTCAATACTAAAACTGTAGTTCGGGAGATGAGTTTACAAAACGGTCTAGGTTTTAAACCATGCTCTTTTCATTTAGAAAATAGAAAGGAGCAGGAACTAGCTGCTCTTTAAAAGTATCTGCACCCCAAGGTCCTACTGGAAAAGATTTGTTTAAAATCTAGCTAACTGATAACTGAGTTCAGTTCTAATATATTAAGGTGCAGTTACCTAAAAAGTCTGCACTTTTTCCTTTTCTTTCTTTTTTTTAAAAAAGGAGGTTCAGTAAGAAACCGCACACACATCTGCTGGAGCATGAAAGCAGAAACAAAACTACATCGCAGCATCATGATTAAACATGTCCCTAGCAGAATGGCATATTGCACTCCAGAACAGATATGTATGTTGCAACTGGAAGAAGAATTCATTGGAACTTGCGTTTGCAGCTACAGTTTGTGGTGTTTGCTTGTAGTAGAAAAAAAAAAGATGCTTTACAAGTGGTGGCAGAGATGGCATGTTCTTCCTCTTTTAGAACGGGAATGTCATTTGATCATAATAGTGAATCAGGAGTAAATAGTGATGACTTCTCGCCCACCTCCTCTGACAAGTAACACTCGCTCTAAGCCTTCGGTCAAGACCTCAAGAAATTCCATATCTGGGACAGTGCAAGTCAAGGAGAACAAGCCTCAAATTTCCCTCCCTTTACTCTTGGTAGTACAAAGGATTATCCCAAACCACCCAACTACATGTTTATGACTGGGCATGGAGTTCATTTGGGGCACACTCCAACTAGTATTAAGGACTAACAGGTGTTTAACTTTCTCCCATTTTAGTTATGCTTAATTATGGCTGACTGATTTATTAGTCAAGCATAAAACTTAAGGATCCGTAACAAAGGATGAAGCAAAGGAAAACAATGCCAAAGAACTTACAAAATGGTGTCTGTGTTTTGAATTTGAATTTACATTCTCAAATACCAATGGCATATATAAATGTATGTATGGCCCTGGTTTCCACTCCACTAAATGGGACACTACACCTCACACTTAAATGCAGAGCCACCCAAATCAAGCGCAGCACAAGTCCCCAACTTCTGTGCATTATCCAATGATTCATACGAGTTCAATGAAAAAAGGATACAATTTTCATCACCATCGGTGTTCTTTGGAGGCCCAGGCATGTTGAGAAGAACAAGTCGGGCATCATGGGACCGGTTGACAATGACTTCATTCAACTTGACAGCAGTGTGCATCCTCCGCACATTTGACTGGTTCCTAGAGAAAGGTCACATTCACACGTGCTGTTAGGGATCAGCATTTGCAAGGCAGCATAGGAGAACCAATGGTACAGAGCATTTGGCCTCCCTCAGACATTGAGCCAGGGCCCTTTTTCAAACAAGGTATGTGCTCAACCACTGATGACAATAGCTTCTGCTTTCCTCTGACCAGCATCCTGTTAGTGACATAGGCATGTGGACGTTGCACTCCTTGTGAGTAGCAACGTTCCTGACGTGTCATGGATGTATTCTAACACTAGCGGGAACAGTGTTGCACCTAGTCATTGACGTGTTGTGTAATGTTCCTGTTCTGCATGGGGGTTGTGTTGTGCTGACACAGTGTATCTCTGCATAGAGATATTTATGCTCCCCTGAGGGGATTTTGGATTGCAGCTTGTGTGTGGATGAACAGAGTTTGAAACACCAACAAATGGAGGGGGGAAAAGAGGGCGCTCATACTAACAAAATGGAAGTGTTAGCGAAAGACATTTGCACCTTCATCGAAACACCAAACCCACAGCTGTAGACTTGCTCTTATGAGAAGAATACAGTTATGGATTATTTAAAAAAATCATTAAACAAGCAAACTTACAGATTCTCCCATTCACTGACAGCATGAAAGAAAAACATTATATTAGCATTTCTAACAGCAGCAATTTATATAAATGGAGCCTGCAAACACAAAGAGTACTTTTGTTCAGGATTCCAGTCAGTCCATTTCTTTTGGCTTGGTCTGCCACCAATCCTCCCCAACCCTCCAGTGAGCATTATGTGGCAGAGAATATGCTCTGTTCTTGGGACCACCAACTTTCCCCCCTTTGCTTTTTGGTAGTCGGGCAAAATTGCAATTTACACGGTGAGGACAGACTGCATGAAAAATCATTTCTGCATAGGGATGTAAACTTTCCAGAAATCCTGAAGCCATAGGTTTGTTTGGGGGGAAAGGCAGCCAAATTTGTGGGGAAATGGAAAAACCCATATTAGAACCATTTCCAGACTGGAAGTCATTTCATTACTTTAAGAACATAACATGCATTATATATAAATTTGTTTGGCATAAAAGCACGATATATTAGAAATATGTACATTACAAATTGAACTTCTTTTTTAGAGATTACAAATAGAGCTACACTTTCCTAAACACAAACTGTGAATACGTAATTGCTTTCATTCTGGCATTTTGAGGAGATGCATCATGAAGAATGGCCTAAATACCCTAAAGGCACTAGATCTGAGCTTGGAAGTTAAGCAGGATCCTGGCGCTGCTGCCTGTTGTAGCATGTTCTACTACCAGGAAAGGGCTGCATCACTCAATGCACTACCTCTATCTCCAAAAACCTGACCTCTACATAAAGACCTGCAATGAGGAAGGGCCTGCTATCTCTTGAGGCCATTTAAAGCCCCTGAAGATGATGCAGATAAGGATAAATGTCAAATTTCATTTGGTCTCATATTTTTGCCATAGTCAGGAGTTGAGACTGGGACTTGAGTGCTTACGGTTTAATACTGATGAGCTCTCTGAAGTTTTCCACTGCGTTGTTACGGTTCCGTTTCTCTGAGTCGTATTTGTCCTTCGTCCACGTCATCTGGATCTTTTCTGGTACTGCTTCTCCTTCATCTTCTTCATCCGAGTAGAGGCTCTCTAACCTGATGATCGAGTGCCTGTCCTTCACCAGCTGAGCCTGCAAGGACAAGATGGTTGAGGACCTCAGTTTTAGCTGGTCAAGTTTACTACTACCACATTCATTTCTCAGGCTTCAGCTGTACAGCACTTACTGGAACCTAAAAAGCTCCTCCCTTTTACTTCCATATTAATCTATGTGTAGATTTGATGGCTTTAATATCTGGCATCTATATCTCCCTTCCCTGTTTAACATGCCGCTTCATGATGCGTTCTGGAGAACAGAAACACTTGCTGACTATTTCGCAACATTTGGGATGTCTTAATAAAGGTATTCACCTAATCAAGTTTTTGCATTTTCTCTCTGAACCAGAACAGAAACGTCTGCTTGTTCTGTTCCTTCTTGTCATCACATTTTGTGAGATGAGACAAGTCCATAAATCAGATGTGGCCGTTTCCTAGAACAGCATCTAAAAACACCTTTTGGATGGAACGCCTATTTAAAAGGATAACGGTAAATTACACTTTGTGGGAAGAGACATTATTCATGTTGGGTAGGATCCAATCTTAGCCATGTTTAGAGCTTGTCAAAATCAATGAGACAAGCTAATCATGGGTAATTTGCATCCAAGTAATTTCAGTGTCTAAATCTGAATCCAACCCACTGTTGGCAAAAAAGGCTGGATGTCATTTCCCCAGCATTTCCACCCTGTCTTGATCCAAAACATCCTGAGAGATATTTTTGAATGGCTCCTGGTAGTTTACCTCCCTTTCTCGCTCTGTTTTGGTCAGTCTCATCTGCCTCAGCATCTGTGATCTCTGTTCCATCATCAGAGTTCGTTCATAAGTATATGCAGAGATATCGCTGTTTTGCTAAAGAAACAAATAAAGGAAAATAGTGTTTTAACAGCGTATCCCAAATCTTCCTTGACCAAAGCACACAAAATAAAACCCCCGTTACCATTTCAACTACTTCTACATCAGCCTCTATTCGCAGCTGGTAAAGGAAGGTGGCTAAGTCTTTCTTCATTTGGATGCTGTTGTCGTCCATCTGGGCTACGGTAAAGATTCGCATCTTGCACTTTCGCCAAACCTGTAATGTGAGAAAGTATGTTTAAAACCTGTCTGCAGATCCAGGGCAACCTGGGAGAGGAGCCTTGTGTGCTGGACTACAGCTTTCATCTGAAAAGAGTTGCAGCCCAACATAACCGGAAGGCATCAAGTCAGGGAAAGCTGTGGTGTTTGCAAGGTAGAGCACAACTTTTAAAGAAGTCTCTTTATTTTTGTGCTTCATGTATATAATTCAAATATATACATTGCATGGGTGTGTGTCTGCATGGGCATGCACACATATCTCCCTGCATTCATATATGAATGTAAAAAAGGCAGCAAAGTTGCACAAAGTAAATGCTAAGGTTTGGATGTGAATTGACATGATAGATCAGAGAACAGGTTATGTTCAGTTCACACAGAGAGACTGGCTTTATGTTAGGGACATACGCATGGACAGATTACCTTATGCACTGTTTACCATAACAAACAAGTGTGTTCTTCAGACAGCAGCAGAAGTGGAGTTGGACATATAGCAACATTGCTTTGTAGCAACACACTGCATTTTTTTGTTGTACAACAACACCCAGTCACTGGCACGTGTTGCACAATGTTGCTATTCCGCATGGGATTTGTTCAGAGCACTAACAGCCATTATCAGAACCTGAAGGGCAGGTTCACTGTGAGCAATCTCCATTGCGACACTCAAAAGAAGGATCCCTATCCTAACTCCCCGTTGCACCAGAGATCTCTTGTGGGAAGAAGTGGGAATATCAGTCAGCTGCTTCCCTGTTGTTCACATTCACTGTTGCCCATAAGTCCAGACTGGGGAACTTCCATAGTATCTAAGCTATTGAATATGTAGGGATTGTGAATACAAACCATTTATGAATTCATAACTCTAGGCTACACATTTGTAACTGCCTTAGTGAGTTCCATCCATTGTTTTGCATTGAATACCATTTTTTAAAAAAGTATAGATGGCAGTCAATAAATAATATAAAGGCACACTAACAACCTTATATTCCCTGCCTCAGATTTAATAAACGCAAGCGGTGGGCAGGCCCAGTGAGCCTAGCTCGCACCTGGCATTCTTACTTTATGTTGTTTGAGTAGAAAAGGGAGCAGCATCAACATGCCTCCATCGTGCACGATCCACCAGACGTCGATGTTCCCTTCGTTGTAGCGCTCGTGATTCCCAGGGTAGAAGGACACATTTTTGGGCACAAGCAAAGCCAGGTGGGCAGCGGTTGTGCAGCGCACTGTGTCTGGAAGCAAATAAAGAGAGGAGAAGGGTCAAACCTGAGTGACTGCACAGCATCCTGGCATAATTATATATAACACAATTGTTTACCAATGAAAGGGGTGGAAAGATGGCCATCAAACTAGCAGTGAGGTGGAGGAACTATAACAACCAAGCAAAAAGGAGGAGCAAGTCTTTTCCTCCACATCTACTCCTTTATCCAATATTCTGAACCATCTTTCGTGTTTAACAAAGTATCTAAAGTTCATTCAACGGGTGGAATCCTGTCCTTTGAGACTTCTGTCTGGTGCCATGTTCACAGCATCACAGTATCAAACAGAAGAGCAAGATGGACGTTCAGCATCCTTGGCACTTGCCTATAAAGGTCTTCCAGGATCGTGGATCTTCGCTTTGCCGCCAGCCGTAGGGCCAACCCAGCACTACTGTGTTGTGCTTCATGCCACCCAATCCACACGACTGGATCAAGTGAGAAATGCCATCTCGGACTTTATTAGCCACGACCACTTGGCAAAACCCTTTCACCTTTTCAATTTCGATCATGTTCTTGATTGTCTGGAAGAGAACCAAACAAGATCATCATGCCTCCACTCAAAGAATTTATATCCCATGTGCCAATTAACAACAATAGCAACAAATAAAGCTCTTAAATGTATGTGTGGAATCCAATATGCTCACTTAGCTATTATAAAATCAGTTTGAATAAAATTTGTCTTGGAGCATTTATTTGCCTAAGATGGGCAGCATGAATTCAAAGTAGAACTGATGGAATGCCACAAACTCAGTTGCCTAGGCATTTTTTGCTAAAACAAAACAAATAGCCATGCATCTGGACCTTACAACCACAAAGTGTCTGGGCCAAGCACATTGAAGTCACCCAAAAGCATCCATTTTGGAAAATAAACTATACAAATTTTCCTCAATTGGCAGAATTTATACAATTTGTATTTTATTCATTTTGGGGGACTACTTCTTTTCTTTTGTCTACCAGATTTAGAGGTTGGAAAATGGAATCTCAAAACAGGGTAGGACAAAGCTGAAAAACACACAAATGACTTAAAAGCCACATGAGCACAGAAATGTACGCAACTGCCACCTCCATCAAAAGGAAGCAGACCCAGTTAAATGAAAACAGTTGAAAAAAATATTAAAAGTTTTTAATTCATGCTAAATATGACGTCCAAAACTAGTAAGAAAGGAGGACCACATTGCAAATGGATATAGACTCAAGTCAAGGAAGCCACAGCCATGAATCTTTAAGACCTGTGCAGGGCAGTGGATGACATTTCCATCAAGTTTGGGAGAGGGGTCTGGCCAGGAGAGATTACTTAGTTAAGTTAGATAGGTATACTTAACTAAGTAGCTGATGTGGAGTATGTCCAACGTCAGCCACACTTACCTGTTCTGCTGCCTGAGCTTCTCCGTAGCTCTCCAAAAAGTTGCCTTGGATCACTGTCCCAATGATGGTCAAGCCCTTGCCAGCTTTCAGTTGAGATGCAAATGTTAACAGCCGGGGGTATTTCACATGCAAATCTTCATCCAGTTTCAGAAGCACCAAGAGCTGAGGCCTGAAAACAGAGGAAGGGTAAAAAAACAAACCCAAGACTTTTCAGGGGCTTTGTCCCTTTCTTCACTTAGCCAGAATATTAAGCATCTCTAAGGAGACTCGGGCGGCTTTATGCTCCACTCTGATTTGGCTGGCTGGCTTTCAAATGGCTTTCAGGAGAAGCCTAGCTCATGAAGATTCAGTTCACGCAGGCATTTGTTTGCAGCTGAATCCAATGCAAGCAAGTTGCAGATTTTGCCTTTTGTATGCCAAACCTATCCCGTGTCCTACAGATGGTGAATGACAACCCCTACATTCCTCTGTGTAGTTGGGTAAATTCTGGTCTGGCACACCTAGAGGATATCAGATTCAGACTGTTCTGGATCTGTAAGGACGCATTCCCACTTGCAAATAAATCACTTTGCGAACTGAATTGATGGATTTATCCAAAAAGATGCAGAAAAAAACAGCGTCAAAAAGATGCAGGTTAAATGGGCCTAGTGCATGGCCTCCCCCTCTCCAAATCGCGTCAGAGATTCGGTTCAAGTGCGAATCAGGGTAATTTAAACCGGTTCAAAACGATTTGCAGTCCAGTTTAAAAGGTAGTGGGAATGAGGCCCCAGTTGCCTTTACAGGACAGAGTGCAGCTCATCAGCATATTCCTTCATGCAAAATAAGCAGCATTCGGATAAGAAAAAAAAACTTATTTCAAGGACCTCACAAGTGTGGACATCCCCATCTCTCAACCCCTCCAATTTTATTTCTTGTATGCGCTCAAGTCTTGGCAAACCAATTCATGCTTTCCTGCACCAGACTACTTGTGAATTCTATCTCATTTCAGTCCCCTTCTGTGTACAGCACTTGGAGGGAAGTCTCCATTTTAGAAAGTGAGAACATAAACCACCTCCAGTTCTTTGTATGCGGGGGGCCTTCCTCCAGTCTCAGCAAGGCATATCGGGCAGCGCTTAGGGAGAGACCCCGGATCCCGTCACCCCATTCCTTCTCTGCCCTGAAAAGTAGAATTTCAACAATTAAGTTTAGGGCTCTCCATCCCCTTCTTTTTCAAAGAAGCCACACTTGGATCAATAGCCATTAGGGGTTTCATAATTCAAATGAGCCACCGTGACTAGACCTTGACATTTTATTCAGTTCTTACATTTATCCCATTCTTACATTTATCCCATCCCATGAAGTTCCCTTTAGCTTAAATGAAGTTGCCTCCCCACCCAAGCATGGGATAGGTCCAGAACTACATTAACAATGCAATAACAGCAGATATTTCTAGCTCAGGTTTGAGTAGTGCTTTGCCCCCCAGAACGCTATTGGACTGCAGCTCCCATTAGCCTTGGCAGTTCAACATGTGAAATGCCACAGGTTGTCCTGTTCTAGAATAATAAGTTGTATTATTGTAAGCTGCTTTGGGTCCCAAAGTAACAACTTACCCTTGGTATTCAATGTATTTGTAAATCATTCCTGCAATTAGCATAGCCACCAACGCGTAATACCAGGAGGAGATGAACATCAGTGCGAGGCAGATACTCATACCCAAAAAGGACAAGGCCCTGCAGAGGAAGAAAACCCAAAGATCAATGCATCGGTAGGGCCAGTTTCATATGCACATGGATGCTCTCTCATGTCTTTATACTCGGTGACCAACAATGGTTGTGTGTACAAATTCTAATGGAAAATACTTTGTTAGAGGTGATAACAGAAACGTTCATCTATCCTAATTTATATCAGTGATGGTCTATTTGCACAGTCATGTACCTGACATGCACACACATATGCCACACTTAACATGTGTGTATGTTATTAACAGGATGCCATCCTCTGTGTTTTTCCAGGCCATACAGATGATTCTGAAAACCTGGCCAGTCAGCCATCCGCTCTTTAAGGCAAACTTACAAATGCCCCAACAACTTACCAGTGGTAGTATTTAAATCTGGGCCGCCAGTTTGGAGTTCTTAGGAGCGTTTGCACTGCACAGGCCAAGTTGACAAATAGGTAACACATCAAGAAAAACCTAGTTTGGGAATAAAGGGATGGGAGAAGAGAGGGAGAAAGATTTCATGTACAGGTTGGCACTTAAACAATACGAAATTCCCTACTTAGTAACATAACATCTTTGTTGAATACGGATATTGTAAAACTGCTCATTTATATTTCCTGAAGACATTAAATTCACTTAGGCCCCATACAGACAGGCCAAAATAAAGCTGCTTTGGGTCACTTTGTAGGTATGCTGTTTAAATGATGCATGCGTCATAAGAGTCCGGAAGCTGTGCCAAAGCTGCGCTTCAGTCGTTAGCACTGGATCGTGGGTTTGGTGCAGCTTCCGGACTCTTAGGACGCATGCATCATTTAAACAGCTTACCTCCAAAGTGACCCGAAGCAGCTTTATTTTGGCCGGTCTGTAAGGGGCCTTAGAAAGACAAGCATCCCCTACTGAATTCCAGCCCAGATAAATAAATAAAATATTGTGAAGTCAAAATAAAATATTGTTTTTCCAAACACATTCCCTACTTAAAAAGAGAAGAGGCATTTTAATCTTCTTGTGTTAAAGACCCCCCCCCCCCAATTTGTTATTCAGGCCAAATTGTCAGCCCAGCCCCAAGCAAAGACGAGAAAGGACTCCTTGGAAATACAAATCTTGACTACCATCTGGGAGCTTTGATCAAATGTGGCTGATATAGAAATCACCTTTCTTCAGCATAACTAAAAACTCACATAGAAAGAATCGGAGCCACCATGTCAAGGGACGCGATCAGAATACCCAATTCGGCAATCAGCGCTGTTAACAACAGGGCCCACGTTGGCTCCCCATTTGCCTTCCCATGGCCAAAGACCTGCAAAAGTTGTTGGTGGAACAAAACTTAACTCGCATTTTGCATCATTTCATGATTAACCACTGAACACAGTTTAAAGAAGCATCTGAAAGCAGGGATGAGGGATGGGCAGACTGCAGCTCCCATCATTCTTCATCAGTGGCTGTACTGACTGAGACTGATGGGAATTATAGCCCAACATCAAGATCTGGTGACTTGCAGGATTTAAGCCCTGGTCTCCCAGATACCTAGTCCAAGGCTCAAACCACTACATCACACTGGCTCTCTTTTCCGACTTTATCACATTTTAAATGGCTATTATTATTATTATTATTATTATTATTATTATTATTTTCTTATATCTCTCCTTTCTTGAATATGTGCAAGTTTTGGAATTGGCAGCGGGGTCCAGTACGGATCCCCCGCAAGTTCCAAGAGCCGACTGCACTCTGTTATCTGCTTTGACCCTCATGAGAGAAGGAAGTGGGATCTCTATGCACACCTACCCATAAGAAAGGAATGATGTTGTCCTTGGCGATGGCTTGAAGGAGGCGTGGGGCACCCGTGAGGCTTTGCAAACCTGCCCCGCAGGTAGAGAAAAAGGACCCAACCACGATGACCCAAGGCGAGGGCCATGCCAGCGTCCCCACCACCAAGTTCTTGTTCACCGCATCGCCGTATCTATAGGCAAGATGGAGTGACCAAGTTTGAAAGGCAATTAGAGTTGCATTTACTGGTTTCTATGATGTGAGATACTTTCTGCAAGATTTTCAAACCATTGTTATATGCTCAGTAGAGACAAAATCATCCCATTGGCCCAAAAACCAGCCTCATCTCCTTACACATAGAAATAAAGCGGGGATACGATGGCTACTTACTTGTCTCTAAGAACAACACCTTCAATGCAAGCTCCGAACAGCAACACACAGCTGAAATCTGAAAAGGCCCATTCAGTTAAGGAAGACAGTTTGAAGTTTCGATAACTCCAAATGGGACACATTCCTACAACTGCAGTACTGAGAAAAAAAAATCCTGGAAAGCGTAGGAAAATCTTTTTGCACAACCCCACCTCCCCAGTTGAGACGGCTGGAGAAACATCCTAATCTGGAACAAGGCAGCCTCCTATCTACCAGAACCCCACAACATACACCCCACACACTTTGTTTTAAAGGATACAAACTAGAGATGTAGTAGCAATAGCTAGGATAGTTCCAACAGGAATGGACTTCTGGGCATCCTTGAGGTCTCCAGATCGGTTTGAGCCAGCCATGATCCCTTCAAAAAAGGAAGAACACAGCAACTCAAAGCAGTGGCATCACGAGGTTTGGTGTCACTCAGCGCAGTAACTCACGGTGTCACCTCCATTGGTCTCCTCTCATACCACACCATACAAAATCCTATTTTATTTGATTTTATTTCATTTTGGTACTAATATTACCCATAAATCGTCCTATATCACTGAATGTAATGGCAACAGTTGTGACATAAAGAACTGGCAAAATTAAAATTGTACCTTTAAATTACAGTATTGTACGCACAGCCTCAATGTATTTACATTTGCATAGTTTCATGTGGTTAAAGTAAAAATGTGGTAAGATGTGATATAAAACTTTTTAATAATAATAATAATAATAATAATAATAATAATAATAATAATAATAATTTGTTTTATTTATATACCACTATTCCAAAGATCATAGCGGTGAACAGCAAGTAAGCTAATTAGCAAGTAAGCTAATTTAAAAAGTAAAACCGTGAGGCCTCTCCTTTCTCCATCCACTGATCCTTGCCCCACTCATTCCTTCTCTTCCATTGAGCTCCAGCATTTTTTAATTTTAATTTTTATCATATCAAAACATAAAATAACCCATTCTTCAGATACATAATAAAAGGATTATGACCAAAAAAAATAACCCTAAACTACATTATCACATTACCTGGCTTCCCTACATCACCTTAATATCCTATAACATCATATCATCACATCTTATTTTCCATTAGTTAAATAAGGGAAAGAAAAGGTGTAATACAAAAGTTAAGCAAAATTGTACCTTATAAATAAAGATCTTGAGGCACTCATACCTTCATTTGAGCTTCATAATTATCCTGCACCTATTGCCACCTTAATCTACAAAATTTTATTATCAGAGACCATTCTCTGCAGTCTGCCTTGCGTCTTTATAGTTCAGGAGGGCAGTAAGCTTACCAATTTCTATCACCTCTGACAATTTCATAAACCAATCATCTACACTTGGGATTTCTTTATTTTTCTAATTCTGTGCCAATATCATTCTCACCGCAGTTATCAAGTATAGTAAAATATGCCGATATTTCCTTTCAGTTTGAGTTGGGACACTGTTGAACATATTGAAAAGGTAAATTTCAGGCCTCAATTCAAACTTAATCTGCAGCATCTTGCTGAGCTCCAGCATTTTAAAAGGATGCGAGAGAATGCCATAGCCTTGTTTCTGCCAAAAGGCAGACATTTGGGGAGCACTGGTGTCACTCCTTCTTAGGGTGCAACCTGGTCTGGTCCATGCTCCATCAACCCCTAGTTATGCGCCTAACTCAAAGAAGAAGGTTAATCCTCTCCGCCTTCTCACCTGTCACAGAAGGGAAGAAGATGCCAACAAGAACCGTGAAGGACGTCGCAATGTCTGCATAAACATACAGGTGAAGGTTGTCCTTATGCCCGGCTGCATCAACAGACGGCTGGCCAGCTTTCTCCAGGATCTCTCCTTTCTCCATGTAATTGCTCCAGACGTTATCTGGGATGCGGAGAGGAGAGAGATGAGAGGAACCATCAGGAGCACAAAGTGAATTAGTCAATGAAACAGCTCCCCACTACGGTGCTTAAGCAAGGGAAAACATTTACAAACCCTGATTTACCAAGCACAAGGTCTCTCCAAAATCTAACCATTTGCAGTGGGATGCTCCAAGTGTATTGGGCCCTTTGTTTATTAAAAAAGAAAATAAAACACAATGCATGTTGATGGTGCTATATTTAAAACAGTATGGAAAAAATGCCGTATAACATGTCAGAGCTTTGGTTATTTAGCTCAGTGTTGTTTACACTGAGTAGCAGGAGCTTTTTTCCAGACCTCCCTGGGAGATACAAGTGGCTGAAAATAAAAACTTCCATATGCAAAACAAATACTCTATAGGTCTTCCCTTATAAGTCTTCCCTTATAGATAACATACGATTCTAGCCCTCGTGATGCTGAATAAAGGACTAATTTCTTTAAGAAATACAGGACATGGCTTTACATCAAATGAAACTGCCTTGCACTGTGTGAAACCATGGGTTCAAATAGCTCAATAGTGACTATGCACCTTGGCACCAATTCTCTTAAGTTTCAGACTAAGGTTTAGCTCAGTTCTACCTGGGAGATGCCAGGGATGAGCTATTGGACATCTTGCTTGCAAAAGAGCTGAGCATTCCTTTATATATAATGAAAAATAAAATAGAAAATGAAGCCACGCAGCTTTTTGTCTGTACCTTTCAGAATCCCACTCGCAGCTCCAGGGATTCCGACAATTTCGGTAACATTGTTGAAATGAAAGTACTCGTCGCACAATCCGGAGGTGATGTTGAAACCTGGGCAGAAGAGCTCAGTCAAGTTGGTGGGCACAGTGATGTTTCCAACAGTGGTGGTTTTAGCACAGATGTCAAACTGGTCCCTTGAAAGTGTCCGGTTACCTAGCATACAAATCCTGGGGACAGAAAGAGGGTTGCCACTGTTTTATAGGCTACTTTTTGTACAAAAACGCCCAAGCACCCCTGAGTTGTTGTGCTTCCAAAAGCAAAAAGGACTCCGTTATTTTTTTGCAATACAATTTCTACTAGAAGGCAACCCAGTTTTGCGCGGCAGAAAATTTCCCAGACTCCAACTTACGGGAAGGCAGGTGGGTCAAAGATGGATTTGATCGCCCCGGCATAGATAGACAAGATGGAAATAATGACACAGGCCAGGAACAGAGAAGCAAATTTGTTGACGTATTTCACGCCGACGAAGACCACCACGGCCATGAACGTGAGGAATATGGTGCCGTACACTCGCATGTTATTCAGCGTGGCATTGGAAGTATCATGGGCTCCGGTTGGATGGAAAATGGCAGCTTGGGGAGCGATGTATGTCTGAAAGAGTGAAGAATCCTGTCTTAGGAACTCTACAATGAAAAGTAAGCCATTAATGATGTCCCTACGCATCTCCAAGATGAACAGCACTAGTCTTCTTTATGTCCATTACATACAGGAAGGAATTTTCTGTTCGGTTTTGTGAGATCCTAAAGTTCAATGTGCAACATTTGTAAAACAGAATTGGGCCACATGCAGCCCTCCAGATGTTCTTGGGACTCCAACTCCTGTCGGTCACATCTGACATGACCAATGGTCAAGGATGATGGGAGGTTGAGTTCAGCAAGCAACTCATCTCTGCAACAAGACAGGAGGCTGCAAAAAGTTGGCGAACGCTAGAAGAACTCACCCTTTTCGTTTGGTTATAAGGATTTGGTAGATAGCACTCATAGAGAAACTATCCTACCAAATTCAGACTTCTAAAGGATCAGCCACTCCAGACAAGTTTGCTCAAAAATGGTTTGTGTTCATTATATCTGCGTGTTCTGAAACTGCACCATTGGAGTGTCCCTCGGCCCATTTGAAATATATGGAAAAGCCCATTTGGGTTGGATTTTTCTCAAATGGTGGTCTATATGCCCAGGAAAGATTCTTTTATTCTTATTTTTGCTTCTTCTGCTTCTTCTTTTGGTTTCTTGTCTGTTCCATTAACGTACAACTTAATTTTTTAAAAAGGGAACCACTTAACTGACCTAAGCAAATGGTCTTGAGTGGTTCTGCATGCTATGTGTGGCCTTCCAGTATCCCCCACAGCACACCCACAACCCATTTCACTTTAAAATCACTTTAAAGGGATTCAGAGGGTGTGAGAGGACTTTAAAAACCACACCTTATGTATGAAGTATTTTAGAGGTCTTGGGTGGCATATGGGGGAGGCCCTCCAAAATCCAAGGGCGAAGCATGTGGTCCCCAAACCTTTGGAAGTTGCATGCCACTTATCTATGGGAGATTGATCGAACATGTTGCGGCTTTCTTTGAAACAAACTAGTTACCACTTACTAACAGAATTTCAATGGCACCAAGGATGTACATCGCGCCTGCAAAAGTCGTTCCGAGGTAAAAACACAGTCCCACGGCTCCACCGAATTCAGGGCCCAAGGACCTTGAGATCATGAAGTATGAACCGCCAGCTATAAAGTGGGAAACAATAAAAAATAATATCACCAGCCCTATGAACAAAGCAAACAGTCTGCACACTGACTTTCTGAACCAAGAGAATTAAAAGCTTCCATTTTGTAAGTGCCTTCTATCCCTTTTATTCTCTCACATGCTATCAGTGCTGTAAAAAGAAAAGCCCATGTGTTGGAAAACCAATTGCTCCAACCTTGAATTTTACAGCTGTACAGTTTTGTTTTGTTTTGTAAAATGAGAGTGCTACATTCATTTAGTTTAGGTCAGAACCTTATCCCAGTAGTTCCTAAACTCAGATTTCCAGATTTTGCAGGCCTACAACTCTGAGACTCTCAAACTGGCTGTGGCTAAAGTCCAGCAACATCTGAGCTTGAGAACCACTCCCTTAGTACAACAACCAAAGACAATCTAGCAGCCAAAACTTACAGAGAATATCCAAAATCAACACAGTGAATGCATGTCTGCATGTATGTATTTTTTCCAAGTGGTTAAGAAATGCACTAATGAAAAATACGTTGGACAGTACCTGGGACAACACCATTGGTTGCGATAGCACTCATTGATATGGCCGTCAGCATGGTCTGTGAACAGCAAAAGAACAGGATTTTACAACCAATTTTTGCAAGTTGGTAAGATGAGATGATTACACTTGTTTAACTTTGAACGCAGGTAATCATCCGGTCTAAATATGCAAGTCATTTTCCCCACCCCAATGTTACAAGCCATATTTCCCATCTCTATGCATGGCTATGAAAGCTGGACAGTGAAGACAACTAATAGGAAGAATATCAGTTCATTTGAAACAAAGACAAAGCAAGGTCCTAGAGCAAATCAAGCCAAAACTCTCCCTAGAAGCCCTGATGGCTAACAGAGGCTGCCGTATTTTGGCTATATAATGAGAAGACAGAATTCGCTAGAAAAGATTATAATCTTGGGTCCCTCCGGAGAGAAAGTCGGGATATAAATGAAATAAATAAATAATAAAAATAAATAATGCTTGGTAAGATGGAGGGCAGTAGAAAGAGAGGAAGGCTGCGCTCTAGATGGACAGAATCAGTATGAGAAAACATGGCCATGAATCTAGAGGACCTAAGTAGGGCTTGTGGGTTGCCATGGGCTGAAATCAACTTCAAGACAGCTAATAACAATGACAAATGGTTTAACCAAAGCAGCAAGAAAAAAAATGTGTTTTTACCCCTTAAATTAAGCTGCTGACACAAAGCAGCTCAAGAAAAGAAAAGAAACCAGGAATAGATTTGTGTGTGAAAGGGTTCCAAGATAAATTCTGGGAGGGGGTGGGAATGGATGGTTTTGGGAATGTATAATTTTAATGTTGTGAGCTGCCCCAATTGTGTAAATAAAGGGATGGGATATAAATCATCATCATCATCATCATCATCATCATTGTATTGTATTGTATTGTATTGAAAGATATTCCTGGACTCAGCCTACAGAGATACCCTATAAATTCTTTAATTCTAAATGTGTGTCCTTTGCATCTGCTCTTCTCTGCCTTGCAGTCACTATAGGCATCTTGCCATATATTATGTGGCCTGGCCAAAAGTGGACAACAAGCATCCTGAGGAAAGGCTATTCATGACATTTGCCTTGGACTCACACAGCAGCAGCAGATTAAGACAATCAGGAAGGACTGCAGAACGCCGGCTGTCCCCACCATCCATGTCAACCGAAGGAAGAGGATGACCCCAAAGATATTCTGCATGCAGGGCAGGTAGACGCCCATCAAGGTGCCCATGTTGGGTGACTGAAAGATATCAAAGGATGTATCAAAAGCGGATCAGAATAGACACCAACATTTTCTTTTACAATATAGCATTGTGTGCATGTATGCCTTCAAACTCAAGACTTAGGGAGCTGGGTATGTTTAGCCTGGAGAAGAGATAGTTTAGGGGTGATATGATGACCCTCTTTAAGTATTTGAGGGAGTGTCACATTGAGGATGGAGAGAGCTTGTTTTCTGCTGCTCCAGAGACTAGAACACAGAACAATGGATGCAAGCTCCAGAAACAGAGATTCCACCTCAACATTAAGAGGAACTTTCTGACAGTAAAAGCTGTTTGACAGTGGAGTCTGGTGGAGTCTCCTTCCTTGGAGGTTTTTAAAGAGAGGTTGGATAGCCATCTGTTGGGGATGCTTTGATTGAGAGTTCCTGCATGGTTGGACTCGATGGCCCTTGTGGTCTCTTCCAACTCTACGATTCTATGATTGTATCATTCAAACAACTAGGCCATGCTGGCTAGCTCTATACACCAGTGGCATCACTAGGAGGGTGCGGAGCGCACCGATGACATTGCAGAAGAGGATGTCACCCGATGGAGCCCCTCACCTGGAGAAAGGTGATCAGACATTATCCACTTCTAGGACATGTCCTACATTTCAACCTTCTGTGCAGGAAGAATTCCAAAGTGTCCTCCATTCTGAGCATGACTAAGAAGCATGTTCAGTAGCACCACATTTGCTGTTCCCCTTCAAGTAATGCATCCATTTGGTAATCTGTCCTTGCTGCAAATAGGGGAAATAGGATGGATCCTTCTTCTAAAGTCCTTCCTTTCCTAGGAGAAGCCCACAGAGCTCAGGGTGTGTTGTTCAGGTGGAGGGGACACAAGGCAAGAAAAGCCAAATGCACTTCAGCCAGAAATGTCTCTTGTTTACAAATGTGGAGAATTATTCACGATTTAACAGCCTCTCAAACAAAGCCCAGGGGACAAAATTGACTAAAGCTTTCATCAGAGGTTTCCTGCCTGGCAGAACAGCCTCCGTAGTGCCAAACTCGTAACGGGATCAATATCCCCTGTTTTGAAATTAAAGCCTATTGAGTTGCCTTGGTAAGAGCAACACGGAAAGAGATATTTATTCCATGATGTGGACAGAGGTTAAACTTGAGCACATCCAAATTCACCACATCCTGCTTTGCTATTTCAGGCTCTGTCTCTGGTCTGC
Source organism: Sceloporus undulatus (assembly GCF_019175285.1). NCBI lineage: Eukaryota > Metazoa > Chordata > Lepidosauria > Squamata > Phrynosomatidae > Sceloporus > Sceloporus undulatus. Next base: position 4,711,953 of record NC_056529.1, on the reverse strand, counting down.
ACAGACTCACCCTCTGAAAGGCCTAAACAGACCTCATTATCCTCACAAACTCATAAATTATTTAGTTATAAAAGCATGTCAAATCTTAGAATCTTAGAATCATAGAGTTGGAAGAAAACCTCAAGGGCTACCCAGTCCAACCCCTTGCCATGCAGGAACTCTCAATCAAAGCATCCCCAACAGGTGGCCATCCAGCCTCTGTTTAAAAGCCTCCAAAGGAGACTCTTCCACTCTCTGAGGGAGTATGTTCCCCTGTCGAACAGTTCTTACTCTCTGGAAGTTCCTCCTAATGTTGAGCTGGAATCTCTTTTCCTGCAGCTTGCATCCATTGTTCCGGGTCCTATTCTCTGGAGCAGCAGAAAACAAGCTTCCTTCCTCCTCAATATGACATCCTTTCAAATAAACAGAGCTATCGTGGCACTATTACTTCCCTTGATATTACTTCTATTGATGCAACCTAGAATTGCATTGGCCTTTTTAGCTGCCACATCACACTGTTGATTCATGTTCAACTTGTGTTCTACTAGGACTCCTAGATCCCTTTCATATGTCGTCTGGTTAAGCCAGGTATCCCCCTTCCTATATCTATGCATTTCATTTTTTCTGCCTAAGTGTAGCACCTTACATTTCTCTCTGCTGAAATTCATTTTGTTAGTATTGGACCTCCTTTCTAATCTTCTGGTGGTCCTCCTGGCTGCCATTCTTTCAATGATAAGAAGTGATGGCATGTCACCTCTAAGACCCTTATAGAGCTGTCACACTATAGTACCACTTTAAACTGCTATGGTTCCATCCTATGGAATCCTGGGATTTGTGGCACCAGAGCTCTCCAAGAGAGTAGGCTAACTGTCTCGCAAAACTACAATTCCATAGCACTGAGCCATGGCAGTTCAAGTGGTGTCAACCTGGATTATTACTGCAGTGAGTATATAGTCACAGTGTACTTTGCCAAATGCATGAAGTGAATGGTGCGCAGGAAGGACTTTTATAATCAGACTGTATATGAATAGTCACAAAAATGCAAAACTTGTGGATGGCCATTTTGTTTTGGAACATGGTGTGTGCAAACTGGGAACCAGAAAGGCGATACGTATCCTTAGCATGTTACTGTGATGGAGATTCTTATTTTAATCCATATGTCTCCCACGATTACAAGAAGTTGCCCATTAGACACATACTTTTGATACTTTCTTCTTCGAGCCTTCAACACTTTCTGCTTCCTCATGTTCCTTGGCTCCTTGAGTGAGGTTTGTGTAGCTGACCAGCTTCCCAAGTAGAGAAGAGACTTTGGGGCGGATGTCCAGTTCTTCCTGCAAAGGAAACAAATAACGAAGGCGGAGATCAAGAGTGCTACTGAACACTTGAAGATTACTTGGCGACAGAGTTTGGTGTATCGCTGTTGCTGTTCCTTTTGTCATCGACATGCATTATTTACATCCTCCCCAAAACTATGGGTCCATTCACACTAAACAATTATTGTGCAATTATTGAACTTTAACTGTCATGGAGTTTTATGTTCGGTGAGGCATCGGTACAACTATTAAAAGAGGACAGCACATGCTTAAAAACTATTCCTTGATAAACACTCAATTTTCAAAAGCACGTTGGAATAAAATAAATGAATAAAAGGCTTTTTCCTGATAATGGAACGCTTGGAAATTGAACCAAAGACTTTCTGACTTCAAAGCTTCTACCAATGGCATATGCATGATCACCAGTATAACGGCTCTCCAGAAAGCAAAGTCAACCATGTTTTCCTATAGGGAGGTCCATTCTCCTTCTCAATCTCTCCCTCCTTCCCCGTAGTAAGTCAGTCTGAATAACTGAGGCACAAACCTGTGAAGACCCATCTCCCCAGAACTCACTGCTGGACTTGGCTACACTTCCCATGGCAGGCTCACTTTTCCCCCTTGTTCTGAGCTAAAGTGGTCCGGCAATTCTCCTCTGTGATGCAACTCTGAAGGTTCTGAATAGAAAAACACTAGTTCCAATATATGACAAAGGCATCTTGAGTCTCAGGCTGTCCCAGGGAGGTCTAAAACGTGGTGAAAATGTCCATGCAATCCCCAAAAGGCATTTGGGGCAATAATTTTTCTTTTATTCTTATTATTTTTGCAGAGAGAGGTGCACTGGAGTGTGCAACCTTCCAAGTTCTCCCAAGTTGCTAATGTAGTCCCTTAGCCTTGCAAGTTGCCCACTCAAGCTTAGGCCAACATATACAGTTGTTATGAGGGACCTTGCGATAAGAATCAATGAAGGTCGAAAAGAACATGTTAAGTTGCAAAGAACATGTATTGCAAATGCAAAGGGACTCAGATTTAAACTGTGGCATCTGTTCTGAAACTATCACAGACATCAGTTCTCATAAAGACTTTTGTCCAAGACGATGGAGTGCCGATGCTAGTCGGAAGAAGCAAATACTGAGTACAGTATAGGACAAAAGACAGCTTCATATTAGGGATGGGAAAGAATTCCCTCTGAGGTTTTTTAAAAAGGAGGGGAGGCATCCAAAGCTGATTTTATAAAATACATGCATATATTATTGTTACCTCAAATAAGGCCAGGTTTCTGTCATAGTAATCTCCTTTGCCAGCGTCAGAGTTGTTAAGGAAAGGGCTGCTTTCTTTATGGTTGCCATGGCCTGCAAGAGAGGAGGAAAGAAGACACATTTCCATTATTTGAAGAGTTCTGAGGAAAAGAAGATAAAGTCAGCCCTCCATATCTACAGATTCTATATCCGTGGCTTGAAACAATTTCAATAACAACAACAACCACAACAACATCCATAAAGCAAGCCTGGATTTTGCCACTTTATATAAGGGATACCATTTTGCTATGCTGTTGCATATAATGGGACTTGAGCATCTATGGATTTTGGTATCTATGGGGGGTCCTGGAACCAAACCCCAGAAGATGCCTACTCTACATCCTTGGCTCATTTTCATCATTTTTTTTTCTCCCATTATGGCCTCAAAGATGGTAGTTTTCAAAAATGTCTGGCCTTGGGGAAAGTCTTGTCTGTGAACAACATGCACACGCACAACAGAATACATAGGGTGCTACTTATTTAAGACTCTCCATTCATGTGATGCTCCAGGTACATAGGAGGTGAGCAGAGGTTTATCCTATGAGAGAAATCTGTGGCTCTCGATATTGTGCATAAGGATTATGAAAGTAGAGATATAATAATAATAAAATAAAATTTTTATTTGTATACCGCTATTCTTGGGTAGATCATAGCGGTTCACAACATACAAAAATAATACAGTGAAATAACAACATATATCCCCAGTAACATCCAACAATCTTCGCACACCAATTAAAACTTCAGAATACAACCTAAAACATTACATCATAAAACCATTAAAAAAACCCAATACAAACAATAGCTGGATCGAACAAATGTGCAACAAGGGGAGGAAGGATGGTATAATTAAGGAACATGGGGGAAAGCTTGTCGGAAAAGATAGGTCTTCAACTTTTTCCTAAACAAGTCTATACAGGTGACCGAGTGGAGCTCGTCGGGCAGAGAGTTCCAAGTCTGTGGGGCTGAGATGGAAAATGCCCTTTGAGAAGATGAAGTGTATCTCGACTTAGGAACTCTTAACAGATTCTTCCCGCCCGACATGAGAGTGCAGGGCAGACTGTATGGGGAGAGGCGGTCCTCCAAGTACCCTGGGCCCAAGCCATTTAGGGCTTTATAGGTGATAACCAACATTGTATTGCACTCGGAAGCGAATGGGCAGCCAATGTAGATCTTGTAAAATAGGTGTTATATGACTGGTCCTGGAGGATCCAGTGACCAATCTTGCTGCCATGTTCTGAACCAATTGTAGCTTCCGAGTTTGGTACACGGGTTGCCCCATGTAGAGCGCATTACAGAAATCTAACCAAGAGGTTACCAGAGCATGTACCACCGTTTCAAGGTCTCTCCAGCCCCAGTAGGGTCGCAACTGGCGTATCAGTCGAAGCTGGTAACAGGTGCTCCTGACCGTCGCATCCACCTGAGACGTCAGGTGGAGCAACGAATCCAGAAGCACCCCCAAGCTGCAAACTGAGTCCTTCAAGGGCAGCGTGACCCCGTTCAGGACAGGTGGACAAACCTCCTTCCCCGGGCCCAGGGAACCTATCACAAGTACTTCCGTTTTCTCTGGATTCAAGTTGAGTCTGTTTTCCCTCATCCAGCCCATTACTGACTCCAAGCAGGCATTCAGAGGAAAGATGCCATCCCTAGTCACTGAATCAGCTGTGTTAGTCTGGAATATCAGTATGGAAAGGGATCTTAGGCCCCATACAGACAGGCCAAAATAAAGCTGCTTCAGGTCACTTTGGAGGTATGCTGTTTCAATGACGCATGCATCCTAAGAGTCCGGAAGCTGCGCCAAAGCTGTGCTTTAGTCCTTGGGACTGGATCATGGTTTTGGTGCAACTTCTGGACTCTTGGGATGCATGCATCATTGAAACAGCATACCTCCAAAGTGACCCAAAGCAGGTTTATTTTGGCCTGTCTGTATGGGGCCTTAAGAATACCTTTGAAACTAACTCTGTGAAAGATGTATAAACTTTTGCAAACTTGATCTACTTCTTCAGATTATGAAAGTCACATATTAAAGGCAATGTAACAAGAGCAAAATTGATTTACTGGGCCATGAGTAACATTTTCAAGTTATTTCCAAAAAAATTACTCTTAAGGGCATTTAGACCGGAATTTCCCAAGTGTTATGCCATCCTTGGATCAATCCCAAAACATTTTCCTCCAAAAAGGTAAGAGAAACAAAGGGAAATGCAGGGTAACATCTAATGTACAAAACTACTTCCTCTGATCATTGCAATGAATAACAGAAAGTGGTTACTTCTTTTTTAACACTGTGATGGTTAAGGGAACAAAACACTTTTTGAAAAATAACTTTCCAAGCTACTTTCAATTGCAACATTTCCAAACCTGTCATCACCTACCAATTGCAGAGCTGGCAAAAGACAAGGAGCATTCCACCTCAGCAAAATGCCCCAACACTCACAGATAAATCTTAAGTTGGTTACAGCAAAAAACATGCCAAAACAAAACACTCTTTAAAGACTAACAACAGATTGATTGCACTACTACTGCGTACACTAGCTCAGGATTAAGTCTTACTGTGTTCAGCAGGGACTTGTGCTAAAGGTGCGACTTTATTGTGGGACTAGCTTTTACAGCAAGGGTAGAGGAACTGCTGAAGAGTCCAGATGTTTTGGACTGCAATGCCCAGGTATCTTGGCCAGTTAGGGATTTCAGGAGTTGTATAAAGACATCTGGAGAACCATAGGTTCCCCATTCCTTTTTGGTAAGACAGGGGGAGGCTATATGGCTCATAGGTCTGCAGGTGGATATTCATACTATGCTGAGTAGGACTGAGGTCCTTGTCATCTAGAATAATCAAAGTGGAAGATCTGAAGGGCCATCTAATTAAAAACCTTGCCCCTGTAGAAATGCTCTGTTAAAGCATCCCTGAGAGGTGGGCATCCAGCCTCCAACAAAGTTGAGTCCACAACCTTCCCAAGGAGTCTGTTCCATTGCCAAACAGCTCTTACTGTAATAATGTTCTTCCCAATTAATTAATTAAGAATCCAATTATCTGAGCTCTTCTTTCTTGTAATTTGTTCAAGTCCTACCCTCTGGAGCAACAGCAAAGAAGCTCAGTTCTTCTTCCTCCTGACAGCCCTTCAGATATTTGAAGATGGCTTTCCTATCACCTCCTGATCTTCTCTTCTCCAGTTTAATCACTCCGAACTCTCTCAAATTTAAACAAATCAGAGTGTTTGGCTTCCAGATCTTTTACTGTCTTTGAATGCCCTCCCAGGACATGTTCCATCTTGCCAATATCCTCCCAACCTTGTCAAGGTAATCCACATTAGCTCCTGCATTTCTGTTCCCTCGGTCTCCTCGAAGCATGTGCATAAATATAGGTCAACTGAGGCAACAGTCTGCGCATCTGATGCAGTGGTCTCCAGTCCACAAAAACTTATGCCATCTAAAATAAATTAATTGCAAAAGTGCCATTAGAGTCTTTGTTGCTTTTAGATCAAGTCTACTAGGGAAAGGAAGGGAAAGGTGCTCGGAGGTGAAGCAGCTTGTAAGGACTTGTTTACAAGGCTTCGTTTCACTGTAACCATCTTTTGGATGATATGTTCTTGTCCAATTATCCACTTGCTCCGTGCTCTTTTCGGTTCATTCTCATTAGCACCAAAGTGTCCCAGAGTCAGCAAAAGCCAAGAGGTTTCAAAGTCAAGTTCATTGCAAGGGCATCCTATTTTCATCTCCATCAATATGTTGATCCGGTCACCGCAGGCGGAGTGTTAGATGGCTATGTTATCTGTGTGAATACACCACTGCTCTGGCAGAATCACCTCTTCACCAAAATCACCTTCTATTAGTCAAGTTATTTAAATAATCAGCACATTTCATGTCATTCCAGCTAATGATGCCTAAAAGTATCTCAGGTCACCCAGCACATGCCATCTTTTTTTTTTAAACTGCTGAGAAGGTTCATAATGGATCGTTGCTTAAAGTAAACAGATTATGATCTTTATATGGGAGAAATTTAGCTGGCAACCAAACTAGTTAGTTAGTTAGATAACAGCTTACTACAGGCTAATTATCCCTTATCCAAAATCTGAAATGGTGGCTGAATGGATGGGGTACCAGAACCCACTCCAACACTCTATTATTATTATTATTATTATTATTATTATTATTATTATTATTATTAGCAAAAAAAAAAGATGTGATGAACTGGTCAAGAAAGCACCCATGAGGCTTGGAGGTTAGCCAGTGACACAATGTGTGTAGTGTGATAGGAAACCATCGTCTCTGGTCAACCTTCTGCTGATGGATTGTAGTTTGTTGATACACTCCAATTTTGTGAAGCTTTGAAAACTTGCAACATGTATAATGTGCATTTTGGTTGACCCCAAAAAGGTATCACTGCTTTATGGATTTTGGATGATACTCTACTTTGCTGTGTGGCCAACATGACTACCCCAGATATGTTTTCCAATTCTGCTGTTTCTCATTCCAAGGTTCCTTTGTAGTCCTTTTGTTCAAGGACCACTGTTCTGAAGTCCAAGGACTGCCCAGGAAGATTGGTCTTCTGCTACTGGCTTTTGTATATTCCCATTCCTAATGCCTGATTTATGTTCCTCACATCTTCTGTTTGGCTCTCACACTGCATCCCAATATTTATTCATATGGTTATCTACTAACCTTGGCTTTAAGCAACATCCTTGCCTTGTTCCCCCAACAATCATAGTTAAAACAGAACTTGTCACCTCTTCTCCATACCAAAACTCCACAGTTTTGAATTGCTATGACATTCTTTCTCACACAGACTTCTATATAGGTCTGCCCCTGGGCTTTCCACTCCATCAAATACATCTGAGGAAGTAGACACAAGTCTATAAAAGCACATGCTACAAACTTCTATCTCAGTTAGACCCAAAGGTGCTGCAAGATAATTTGGCATACTGTTTTTCAAACCAACGATTACCTTCCTTATATGTCTTTTCAACAAATTTTGTTAAGTGGATAAGAAGGCTATAGAGGAGAAGGAGAAAACCTTGCTGCCATATGTTTTTCATTTGTATGCCCCCTTTTCTGCCAAGGTGAGTCCTTATCATGTGGAAAGTTGACCTTTGGGACTTGCAACATTTCCCCCCTTCTTCCTCTAGCAAACTGAAGCCCTTTTCAATCAATGACACCAAATGCAATGCATGCTTTCCTACTGACGTTGAAAGTTGGGCCTTCATTAGCAATATTGGATTTTGCTTCCAGGATCGCACAGTCAGTTGCTGTCAGCCTGGGGCGCTGGTGTTTTAACTTTGCAAAGCAGAGTTTCCACTTCAAAATTTAACACAACAGAACATATCTTTATGCTTCCATTTTCCTTAAGGAGGTAAGGAAATGACTCGCATGACAAACCAAACCAGAAACTGGAAACTTAAGGGCTGTGCAGACTGCCTGCAGCCACCTCCATCTTCGCCACATCAGGGCCATGGCAACCGCACGCTGCAGCCCTGATCTGGCCTTTCCACGGTGCAAAAAGGATTCGCAAAAGCGGCTCCTTTTTGCGCCCTGGAAAGGGCGCCATAGCTGCTGGTGCCACAGCTTTACGGCACTCCTTTGGGGCTGCATCATGTGGATGCAATGCCAGAGGAGCACTGTTCAGCCACGTACTGTGTGATGTGACTCATGGGGCTGAGTCAGGGCATGCATCATGTGGATGCTATGCCCCAACTCTGCCCCCAGGCCAGCCTTAATGGCCGGTCTGCACAGCCCCATAACCTCCTAGAACATCATCTACATGAATCCCCCAGCCAGCATGGCCAGTGGGGATTCTGGGACACCAGAGTTCAATTTCTCACTCAGCCTTGGGAACCCACTGGGTGACATTTGGTGAGTCACACTCTCTCAGTCACAGAAAACCCCATGATAGGGTCACCTTAGTATTGCCATAAATCAGAAACAACTTGAAAGCATGCAGCAACAAATAACAGTCCCTGACACTTCCCATTAACATCTGCACAACAGAGTAAAGCAGGAACATAACCTGCCCTACCTGCTCCTGTGAGTTGCATTGTGCTTCTATTTAATTTCCAGCCATTATTTTTAATTTTTTATAAATAAGGAGGTGCAAATTTCAGGCAAAGCAGTACCCACTTTGGTATTGCCAATTTCTGTTTTCCAGTCAGTCTCGAAGGGGCTACAAGATCTCTTTACACAGCTGATTTTTAGAAAGCACTGTCCATTTCAAGGAAGTTGGCAAAGACAATGTGTTTACAAAACAGGTGATCTTAAACCAAACTTTCCCAACATGGGACCCCACCAGCGTGTAAAACTACAACTCCCAACCTCCAAACTCCAGATCACCCATTGGCTCTGCAAGCTGGGCAATGGGAGTTGCAGTCCAACACATGGAGAGGATGCCAGATTGAGGGATGTTGGCTGAAACCAATGAAACCCAATACAGATTAAGAGTCGTAAATCAGAGGAATCTCTTACCCCGCAGCAAGAACCCTTTGCCATGCTCCGAAGCAGGGCTAACCATTCTCCTTATTTCTCCAGCCCCCGAAGCCACATTTAGCACAGATATTCGTGAACCACCAGAGAAGGAACGAGATTGAATGAGACAGATGCAATCCAGTCCTTCCACAGGACAGACGCAAGCTGCCTCTGCAAAACGAACTCCCAGCTGCACATTATTGATCCGTCAACCAGGGCTTCTAACAATCAACTAAATTCAAAACCAATATGACTCTGGCTCTCTGCTCTGTCTTCCTGGCAAACAGAAGATATTAGACAAGGAATCAGGGAGATGCTATAACTGCTACTGAAACCTGAAGTCTTGCACCATGTTGGCTATGGTTGTTGTGAGAAGACAAGACTCCATGGGGAGCGAGGGAAGAAAAGCAAGATACAGCGAGCCAGAATTGCTAATTCAATCATATATCCATCTATTGCAGAGCTGACCACCTGATGCTCTCTTCCTCAAAGCCAAGATCCCTGGAAAGTGTACTGTAAAAATGTTGGCCCAGCAGCTAGAGTGATACTGGGAAAATGAACAAATTACCAGACTGTTTGGAGAGAGTGGGCAAACTAGTGGATATTGCCAAAATTGAAAAATTAACTCATTTGACTGAAGGAAATGTAAGAGAGAGATTTTCAGAAACCCATAGACCCTTTATAGGAGGAGTATATTTATTTACCAGTAAAAGACGAGACCCTTTAAAAATTTTATGAAGGAATATCAAGGAGAGGTAGCTACCCATGGATTTGAGATATAGACAGTGGAGCAAGCATTTTATACACTTTATTGTGTAATGTTGGTTCAAGAAGGTACTGAAACTTAATTAGGATCTTTATACCGTTGTCTAGTTTATGTGATAAAAAGTAGAGTACTAGTTTAGAGTTCATAGCATGTGAGGGGTACTGACGTGTGTGTTACAGAGAGTGATAGGGTGGGTTGGGTTTTCCTGGGGTTGTGTGTTTGTATTTTTATATGTTTGTGAATTTGAATTCCATTAGCAATGCAAAAAGGTACTTCTCATGAGATTCCTGAGTACCTTTTTGCATTGCTAACAGAATTAACATTTTATCTCCTGGACTTTGGCATGCTTTGTTCCCGGAGCCACATGGCCAGGAGGAGGATAGATAGACAGCTTGCATAGATATCCCACCCAAGAACAACACACCGACAACACCTTGAAAAATGCAAACCTGTGACTAACATCATTTTCTATTTTATTTTCTCCTCTATGACTCTTTACACCTTTGTCTGAGAAGGAGCCAGCAGAGCTTTGAAAGCTTGTGTTTGCGCATTTTGGTTGGCTGGATAAAAGCATCACATTTTTGTGGATTTTGGATCTGATCTCCATCTGATCTGTTATAAAGTATTCCAAACCTGGGAAATTACTGGAGGTGGGAAAGGAGAAGGTATATGGTGGGTTCTTCGTTATTCTGCTTACTAAGAGGTCTTTTTGCATTCCCACTTGCACAAGGGTAATATATTGTGTTAAGCACTCTTAACACAAGTACCTTTGCATTATCACTGTCCCTTGACTTACAGAGTCCAAAGGGGGCTCTAATTTCCCTTTGCACCCCCCCCCCCAACTGACCTGTTATTGTTTTCCTTCCTTACAAAGTGTTTTTATGACTAATCCTCTGGTGGGCCATGTGCCAAAGAGAGTGGAGAGACCGCTCCTTCTGGTCAGTCAAGCAAGAAGAAAGCTCAAGGGCCTGTGTGAGCAATAATTAAGAGAGCAATAAACAGAGAGGGAACATATACTCATTCATTAACTGTAAAGATGCTTTAGTGCATTCAATTAATGCTCAGCTATGCAAATATACCCACAAGCATTCTGCTAACCTTTGGGGAGTTGCTATTAGACCATCTGCCCTCATCCTAGTCATCATTGCAAAATGGACGGAGAGGCTGCAGATAAATTCAAGTTGCCTGAGCTTAGATAGTATCCTTTTTGTGTTTGGCAGGATCCATCTGTACCTCCAAAAAGCAAATGTACAACAGCTCACCAGGTAATCTCCACCACTAAAGGAATTAATTTCCCAGTTTTGGTCACCAATTCCAATCTATTCCAACTCACCATCGGCCACCAATCCACAAAATGTCTCACTCTTGCTATGCTGAAGAGAACTGAACCTTTGCATCAGTTTCATAGCAACTCATAATGCTTTGGGAGGAAGACTGTTCACACATTCAAAGCAGGAGAGATCAAGCTATGGTTAAGTGATGGATCTGCACTGGGCAAGTGATGGACACGCATGTTTTAGAAGTGGCTTTGGAATGCTTCACCAAATAAAAGGGAGAGAACTATGTGGGGAACCAATGGGTCAGGCAATGCACCTCTCCTATGATCCCTTCGCAGAGGGTCAAAGCATGCACCAGCAGAGCCAAAACATGTCCTACCCTTTCCCTTTACTACACTGAAACCTCCCTTTAAAACTCCTGTTTTTCAGAAAGAGCTAACCTGAACATTGGTTAGAACACCTGCAAATTGCAATTAACATACTGACATTGACTGCACTATTCTTTTCTTTTTAAAATTAAATTTCTCAGCTCCTTTCTCAGTAACCTGCTTATGCAACAACAAGCCCAGACAAGTTAGCCCACTTGAAGGTTTAACTCAGCTCAACAAAACAAACTGTGCTTCAGCTCTGTGCTTTTGAAATGGAAATGCAAAGTGAAGTTTCGATCACTCAAAAGGGAATGCACCCACAGGGGGGAAATAATGTATCTCAGGGCTACTTGACCAGGACCTCTTTCCCTTGAAGACCTGTATCTCTTGATATGGAGAAATTCTCTCTCTCTGTCACACACACACACACTTTTTCTTTCTCAAGTAAAACTATGTTGAGCAACTTTTGCATAGATAAAATCAAGTCACTATGGTTGCATTTAGTCATGGTCAAGATCACCCAGTGGGTTTCTATGGCTGAGCAGAGATTTGAGCCCAGGTCCCCAGAGTCCCAGTCCAACACTCAAACCACTGCAACATGCTGGCCCACCAAGAAAGTGGTTTTCAGCCTTGAAAACCAATGAGATTACATGAGCTGACCCCCACAGAACAGGAGTAAGGAGCATCTGAACTGCAACACTCACTGCTCCAAGTCGGTAGAGTAAATGAAGAAGGTCAATGGCAGCTATAGTCCTATACCCTCCAACTGTTCCAATTTGGCAGGTACAGACCCAGTTAATCCTCTGCCATACCACTTCTCCAGCTGTTTTTAAGATGTTTCTCTCTCCTTCACTCCTTTCCCCCTTTGTCATCAGCATACTTCAATTGCTGCAAACTGAGTTCACACTGAAAAAGTAGTTTGCATTCAAATAACTCAGCAGAGGGGACAGAAGCTTGCCCTTTCCAGTCGGCTCAGGCAAAGCCAACTGCTGCAGCTTCTCCTAGTTTGTCTGTTCTTCCACATTAAAAACTCTTGCCATCTTGGCCACACTTTGATGTTGCTTGGCCACACATGTTCTGGTTTTTCTTGCGTGAAACATTGGTGGGTATGCAGTCCACTGGGTGACTGTGCGATGCCACATTGCTCTCAGCCTTAGGAGAAAGCAACAGCAAACCTCCTCTGAACAAATCTTACCAAGAAAACTCAATGATGGGTTCACCTTAGGGTCACTGTAAGCCAGAAACGACTTGAAGGCACACAACAACAAATGTAGTCCAACAATATCAGGAAGGCCACATGTCCCCTGTCCGTGCCATAAGAGTCATCAGCATACTTGTCAAAACAAAATAAGACACATCTGTGCATCAAAGTAGGAGAGAAATCAAGAAGTAAAGTACTTCTTTACAATCTCTTCAGGAGAACATAGGAGCGCTTCCTTTTGTTGATCCTGTGAATACAGCCTAAGACATCAAGGGCATTTCTGCATGGCTTTGTGATCCTGTGCATTAGCTTCTGTGGAAAGTAAGAGCTGAAAGTGAGACCATAATGTATTTTGCACAATGCATTATACAATGAACCAAGGCTGGATTGTGCAACCTAGGAGGATCTTCTGTCCACACCACCCATCTCTTGTAGGGTCTGCATCTACCCAGTAAACATCTGCCACCCCCACATCACAGTTGATAGTACACATTAAATGAATGGCACATTTTATACAATGCATCTGAGATTGGCTCCAACTGGACTGCATTGTCAATACTAGCAAAAGTTAAGCCACAGCAAGAAATATAACTTATGTACTATATAGTTGGCACTGCTATGCACACTTGCCTGGGACAGTGGGGCTTGCTTCTAAGAAAACATGCATGAAACTGCATCACACTTGGCTTCTCCGACAGCTCAGAGAAGTCAAACAAACTCTTTGTAAAGGGCAAGATCAAGCCCTTAATAAAACTAGAAAGAAAGCTACATGCAAAGATGCAAAACAAAACTTTATCACCCCATCCTCTAGCTCAAGTAGAAGTTTACTTTATTATTTACTAGAACCTCAGGGAAGCAGCAACTGGAACCAAGCACAAAACGTATCCTCCGAGAATGAAAGAATTTTGAGCCCAGGAATTTGTTCTCAACCCAGAAATGAATACAGCTCATTCCTTCTATGCCAAAACCCAGTCCTGGTGGCTCCAAGCATTTTTCATTTCAGCAATATGATGCAGGATGGGAGGGGAGTCATTTTGTCACTGCTTTGGGTCAGATAACCTTGCCAAGGTATTGCAAACCATCCGGAGATCCACCAACAGAACAACCAGATCTACCTTCTCCCTAACTAGTTTCTTCTATGGACAAAGGGAACAAACACAGATATATATATATACACACACACACTTTGTAAGACACAAAGGGTAACACAAATACATTTTGACCAAAAAGTTAGGAAAAAAACCAATTTGGATCATTAAAAATCTCACGATTAAGGTTTGGGAAAGAGGAAGCTGTTCATGAAAGAGTCCCTTACTTTGCAAAGCACTTACCGCTCCCCGCTTTCATGCTGCTGCGGTGCTGTGCGTCCCCCATTCTCTTACCTTCACTTTTAAAAGGAAATAATGAGTGCAAAGGTTTTTGTTGTTGTTTTTCATTCATGGAGAAAAAGAAAGGCAGAGAAGAAGAAGGAAAAAAACCACCACCCCACTTGAATGAGCAAAGTGTTATGCCCAGTTGCATTTGGCCGACCAATAGATCCGGCAAAGGGCTTAATCTCCGCTTAGCATGGGGTTTCGCTACTGCAAACAGCCAGGTTTAAGCTGTTTATTAAAAAGTAATATGTGTGTGTGTGTGTGTGTGTGTGTACAGAAGAAAAGGGCTAGCACAGAGCCAGCTAGTGGTTTCCGTAGCAAGAGGCAATGGGTCCTGAAATCCAGATTTCCTATTTCCCTTTGGATGTGAATTTATTAGGTGGCCTCTGAGCCAGTCTGGTGAACTGGGTTGAGAAGTGGACTAGGACTCCAATAGAATGTGGTGAATTAACTAACAAGAGGTAGCTTTCTTTGATTTCCAAGGAGAAATCAGCAGATGCTGAGTGGAAATAAACATACACACACAGAGAGAAAAAGGCTTTGGTTCACACTGCTGCGGACAGTCATTAACCGGCGTTTTTCCAGCTGCAAAATGTCAGTTGCATTCTTTACAAATAATGCAGCGGAAGGCCATTTATATCACTGGTTGCTCATTGGAAGAGTCCTCCCTCAAGGTCTTCAAAGATCCTTGAATTCCAGACATTTCTGAAAGGCCATGGAAAAGTGTTATCCAGTGTGCCTGCTTCTTCTCATCCAAAGTTGGCACTTCAAGGCAGCCTCTGATGCAAGGCAAAGGCTTTATATATACAATTGCAAAATTGTGTTCCACTTGGAAAGCAGGGTGAGGGCATTCTATCCCCCTCATGAAATTTTCTTTCAGTTCCCAAATTTCTAGCATTTCACAGAGCAATACACTGAAAATCATTCACACCTACAGCTCCTATATTTGTTGTGTTTGCATTCCCTTGGTAACTAACTGAAAGTAAGAAATGACTTGCTTGAAATCTGCATACAAAGTTTCTGGAAATACCAGAGAATACAGAGTAAGAATGTAGAAACCAATCTGGAATTCATTTCTGGGAGAAGAGGGAAACAGAAACCAAATCAAAATCAAATGGACAATGCATTCAGCAAATGAAGGAAGAATTCCTATAGCCTAGCCTCTCCCACAATGCAGCAAAACCAGAATGCAAAACAACAAATAGATACAGAATTATAATAAATCAGATAAAATGCTCTGTGGCCTCAACCCAAAATGCCTTTGATGTTGTGTATCTTCAAATAGTTTCTGACCTATGGTGACCCTATGGCAAACCTGAGTTTTTATTGGTAAGGTTTGTTCCGTGTGGCTTTGTCTTTACCTTCCTCTGAAATAGAGATAGTGGCACTTGCCCAAAGGGGTTTCTGTGGCTGAACAGGGATTTGAACCCTGGTCTCCTGAGTCATAGTCCAACACTCAAACCACTACACTGCACTGTCG
Source organism: Sceloporus undulatus (assembly GCF_019175285.1). Taxonomy (NCBI): domain Eukaryota; kingdom Metazoa; phylum Chordata; class Lepidosauria; order Squamata; family Phrynosomatidae; genus Sceloporus; species Sceloporus undulatus. The sequence continues at coordinate 4,696,454 of NC_056529.1, read as the reverse complement.
TCACTTTAGCATAATACCTGGATGCAAATATATATCATGGGAGCATAAGCAATCTCCATGTAGAACAGCAACATTGTGCAACATGTAAGTCATTGGGTACCACTGCACATTACAATGCACCAACTCCAAAGCATAATCACAGTGCAAAGTATAGGATGCACAACCACAATGCAAAGTACAGGATTATTGTTATTGTGTGCCTTGAAGTCATTTCCAGGTTATGGCAACCCCAAGGCAAACCTATTAGGGGCTTTTCTTGGCAAGATTTGTTCAGAGGAGGTTTGCCATTGCTTTCCCCTAAGGCTGAGAGAGTGTGACTTGTCCAAGATCAGCCAGCAAGTTTCATGGCGAGTGGGGAATCGAATGGTGGTCTCCAGAGTCATAGTCCAAGGCTCAAACCACAATGCCACCAAGTCTCACAAAGTCCAGGATGCACAACCAAAATTCAAAGTAATGGACGCACCATCAACTTGCAAGAACCAGGCACAGATAAAACATGCTGTCTTTACAACTCTGTTTCCACTGCCACCAGCAGAATATGTCCACTGTGCAATAGTAGCATTTTGGCTTTGCATGCACAGTGTGACTTGTGCATGCTTGCATTCCTAAGTGAATTCTGACCTGTATCTGCTTCAGTTGCTCAATTTATACACTCATAGAATCATAGAATCGTAGTTGGAAGAGACCACAAGGGCCATCCAATCCAACCCCCTGCCATGCAGGAAATCACAATCAAAGCATCCCCGACAGATGGCCATCCAGCCTCTGTTTGAAGACCTCTAAGGAAGGAGACTCCACTACACTTCGAGGGAGTTTGTTCCACTGTTGAACAGCCCTTACTGTCAGGAAGTTCCTCCTAATGTTGAGGTGGAATCTCTTTTCCTGCAGCTTGCATTCATTGCTCCGGGTTCTAGTCTCTGGAGCAGCAGAAAACAAGCTTGCTCCCTCCTCAATATGACATCCCTTCAAATATTTAAACAGGGCTATCATATCACCTCTTAACCTTCTCTTCTACACGATGCAGTATTTTGCTCCTCTCAACGCACAATTTGGGATTGCCAGAGGAATCACAATACAGTGAAATGTAAAAACCTTGGAAACATGCCTTTCCCAAAAGATGCTGCGTGGTGCACTCAGAATCAGTTCAAATCCTCACTTAAGAGTCCTCTTGCAAGACCACATTAGCACCGCAGATTTTAACACTGGGAAATACACTGCTTACAACAGAGCAATACAAAATAGATCTTGCTGGCACCTACCACTTTTGATGGAACGGACAGCATTAAATATTATGGAAAGGACAGCATTAAAGAATATTAATATTATTAACTATTGTGCCCATAGTACTACCACAGCTTGGTGGCGGTGGGCACCAGCCGCCAAGCTCTCACACAGAGAACATTCCTATACATCACCAAATGCTCCAGGAAAAGAGAGATTTAATGTAGACCTACCCAAAAAGTATTGGCTTTTGAATATCTAGCAAGCTGAGACAAAGCCTCATCCGTCTTCAGAGACTGACCTCACAGCAAAAGGTAATGCTTTTGCAAGACATGTCAAATTAGCCTTGTTCAAGCTACACATCCAAGTTACACAAGCGGTTTTGTATCTCATTTAACCTCCTGCCTCTTCACCAAAGAACCAAACTACTCACCACTAACTGTCACAGAACCCTCTAGAACTTGGGTGGCCTCAGCCATATTGTTCTTAGCTTTGGTCATCTCAGACACTGGACCGACGCTGCTTCATATCAGGTCCGATTATCCATCCATTTAGTCCATTTTCCCATGGGTAGTAGTTCCTCCAGATCCCGGAGAAACGTATTCCACATTGCCTACAACTAGAGATGTAGGCAAATATGGGATGGAGGACCCATTCACTTTCAAAGCACATGCTCCACCAGTGAACTATGACCCCCGCTAGGATAGGTGGAGATATAGGACTGGATCCTATTGGTTAATCCTAATTGGAGTCACTGAATCAATTGTGAAATGGTGAGTCAACCAGTTGGTAAATCCCACTCATTGAATGGGTCTCCTCTGGTTGGTACTAACAATAGGGATGCAGGTTATATACTGCTACTCACCTTAAATTGGTGAAATGCTTATCACACACCCCAAACGCTCTTGTTCCATGCTATTTAATGTTTTAAAATTCATTTGTGTTTCTCAGACTACATTCAACAACTTCTCAGGGCGACCAATGTAAGTCACATTAAGTTTTGTTGATATTTTTAAATACATTTTAATATTGTAATGTGTAACTGAGCTATTGATGGTGATTTCCTGCATGGCAGGGGGTTGGACTGGATGGTCCTTGTGGTCTCTTCCAGTTCTACGTTTCTATGGCCTGTTACAGACTGCCAAAATAAAGCTGCTTCAGGTCTCTTTGGAGGTATGCTGTTTAAATGATAAGTGCATCCTAAGAATCCGGAAGCTGCACCAAAGCTGCCCTCCAGTGCTTAGGAATGGAGTGTGTCTTTGACGAGACCTCCAGACTCTTAGGACCCATGCATCATTTAAATAGCATACCTCCAAAGAGACTCAAAGCAGCTTTATTTTAGCAGTCTGTAACAGGCCAATGAGTCTACCAAAAAAGTTTAACTGTTTTTTAAACTTTGTATTTAAGTTTGATTTTCTCTTTTTCCTCCTGATTTTCATCAACATTTGAAACAGGACACATCCATTGCGCAAACCGATTAAATGTCACAAATTACACAAACCAGTCATCAAGTGCACTCACCAATTATTCCCACAAACTGGTACTTTGCACAAACAACGTTCACCCAGCTTCTCATCGTGATTCATTACCAACAACGTGAATTATTTGCAACTTCCTTCCCTGGAAGGTTTGGCGCGCATTAAAATCCATCCGGCCTTCGCTTCCTCTTCATTTCCTTTTCCTCTGCCTCTAAATACATTTTCTTATCCATATTATCATGTCCTATTAAGCATTATCCAAATAAAATTTTACATCGTTTTGAATGTTTAACTATGGCTGCTGCCACACTGCAGAAATAATCCTGGGAATTGTAGTTCTGTGATGGCGAACCTATGGCACGTGTGCCAGAGGTGGCACTCAGAGCCATCTCTGTGGGCACACATGCTGTCGCTCTAGCACAGCGTTTGCCAGAGTTTCTTACTAGAAAGCCAGAGGGACGTGGCACTTTGCAATAAACAAGTGGGGTCTGGGTTGCAGTTTGGGCACTCAGTCTGTAAAAAGGTTCTCCATCACTGATGTAGTTTATTGTGGCACCAGAGCTCTTTCTGACAGAGGTGGCTCAATGTCTCACAAAACTACAGTCCCCAGAACTCCCTAGCATCGAGTCAGGGCAGTTATCTGTCGGGGATGCTTTGATTTGGATTTCCTGCATGGCAGAATGGGGTTGGACTGGATGGCCCTTGTGGTCTCTTCCAACTCTATGATTCTAAAATGGTCTCAAACTGGATTACTTCTGTAGTGCGTTCTGGACCATAGCCCTGTTGGTCTGGAATATCAGCATGTAAAGGGATCTTGTAGCACCTCTGAGACTAACTGTACACAAGTAGTAGTATCAACTTTCATATACTTAGGTCTACTTTCTCCATACTTCCTCAGATATATGGAGCGAACTGGAGATAGGTTTAGCTTTCATTTCTAGCCTAAGCCAGAAATGACTTGAATGCACACACAACAACAATAACAATAAATGTTCATGGTCCCAATCCAATACAAAACCTAATTTCCCCAAACTCTATGAAGCAAACCATCCAAGCTGGTTTAGAAACAGATTCTGGGTGTTGAACCTCAACTCCAAGCATTAGCTTCCATCATGCCATGCTGCTGCTGTTGGGTTCCTTCAAGCAGTTTTATGATTTATGGAGACCCTAAGTCTAGGGAAGCTGTAACTTTTGGATCTACAATGATGCGACTGTACCCAGAATCATTAGGTACACCAGGTATACACAGTCTGTCCACAAGGTCAACAAGGGAGTGGGGAGCTGGGAGCATGTGCAGTGAGGACTAGCATTGCATGCAGTGCCAATGTGGTGCATGGTGTGTTTGCACATTTGGCACAACCTCCCATCATTATAAAATCAAGACCCTACATAACCCACACTGACTCTACAAGTCAAAGAAAGCAAACAGTCACAAGAGGTAAAGGCCAACATGCCAAACTGCAACCAGAGATTAGATAGTGTAATCTTTTTCTTTCGAAGAATCACACATTTACTTAACTAAAAGAGAAAGCACTTGGGTCAAGAATAACATAATCTATATATACCTCTGTATTCAAGTCAACAAGCTGGATCCAGAGTTCTTTTCACGGAAGCTTCCCAATATTTGGTCGCCCAGATGTTTTGGACTTCTGCTCCCATAATTCCTGATTGTTGGGCAAGTTGGCTGAGGCTTCTGGGAGGACCAACGGTTGGGAGCCACTGCTTTAGACCAACGGTTCCCAAGCTTTGGGCCTCCAAGTGTTTTGGACTTCAGCTCCCAGAAGCCCACTAAGCCTGGCCAAGAGTCAGAAATTCTGGGAGCTGAAGTTTAAAATATCTTGAGGATCAATGTTTGGGAACCACTGTTCTAACTCATATTTCTCTAATGTTACACCTGCGAGATTTGTTGGGACTATAACATCCATTATCCATTACTACGATGTCTGGGGGCTTCTGAGAGCTCTAGTTCCACCCCATCTGAAAGGTGCTAGGATGGGGAAGGCTATTGTGTCATTGCAGCATTGCAATAAGTAACGCAAGAGGTTGCCACAGTTAAGGCTACCTAAATCAAACAATGGGCCTGAACAGATAGGCCCAAATCAAGCTGCTTCAGGTCACTTTGGAGGTATGCTATTTTAATGACACACGCGTCTTAAGAGGCCAGAAGCTGCGTCAAAGCTGTGCTCCAGTCCTTAAGATTGGAGCATGGCTTTGATGCGGTTTCTGCCCTTTTAGGACGCATGCATCATTTAAACAGCATACCTCCAAAGTGACCCGAAGCAGCTTTATTTTGGCCTGTCTGTTCAGGCCCTTGGTTCTCATTCGATGCTAAATGCCACATCTCTCCCATTCATTGTAGCTTTGTATTATATATCCACCAGTGGCAACTGGGGGCTTCCATGTCACTGAAATGGTAAACCTGCTCTGGGTTTTTGTCTGAATTTTAAAGCTATCCTAGTTACTGGACTCCATATACATCCCTATATAGTCACCATAAGTCGAAGTCAGTGACAACCAACACAACCAACAAATGTTCAAAGGGACTGCCATGCTGTTGTTCTTGTGCACCTTCATGCCATTTCCAACTAATGGTGAATCTATTACAAGTTGCGATGGCAAGATCTGCTCAGAGTGGGTTTGCCTTTGCCTTCCTCTGAAGCTGAGAGAGTGTGACTTGCCCCAGGTCCCCCCACTGGGTTTCCACAGTTGAGCAGGGATTCGAACTCTGGTCTCTGGTTCAACAGCCAAAACACTGTACCAACCTGGCTCTATTGCCATGTTAATCTTTTGCAATATGAAAAGTAGAGACGGGAAGGAGTCTTATGGCACCTTTTGGAGTGATGTGTTTCAGCATGAACACTCATAGATCAAAATCCACTTCTTCGGAGGAAGTATAAATTCAAGCTTTGGGTATAGATGCAGAAAAGTAAAGTCACGCTTTTAAAAGGTCTTAAAAAGTGAAGACGATTCTTCCTCCCAGTTGTAGTTAAAGACAGCCTCTGGTCATAATAAACATTCCAGCGGAGACTTGCCCGGTTTCAGTAAAGACAGATTTTCTAAGGCGGTGAGTTGCTGAAAACATATCCCAAGGCGACGACGCCCTTTCTCTGTATTTGAAATGAACAGCTCAGGGTTGTTCCTACTCTGGCTTTTCCCTGGCATCAACAGTCTTCCCAAGCGAGTGAGAACCAAAATAGCCGAGAAGGTGGAAACCTTTGGAGTCAGGATGGGGAGACTTACAAGAGTTTGGGAAAGCAGCTTTTCCCAAGCTCTGGGCAAACATGAAGCTTTTGCGGGAGCCATAGTTTCAGAGAGGATGCCAAAGCCACAGATGTTGGCAAAATGTCAGGGATAAACTCTTCTAGAACATGGCCACATGGCCCGAAAAACCCACAAAAAACTATGGATGCCGGCCACAAAAGACTTCGCCTTCACTTTTGTGGGACCCTTTTCCTTTTAACTAGGTCCCTGAGGACCAACCAAACCAAACCAGGTGCAAAATAATGAGTCAAGCTGGCAGACATATGCCAAGACCTATGAACTGGAAAGCCCACCATCCGCCAAGTTGAACAGTTCCTACGGTAAAGTTCTTCTTTTCTTTTAATCTGAATCTATTGGATCTTGTTCTAGTCTCTGGAGCGGCAGAATAAAGCTCACTCCCATCTCCTCCTATCCAAAAGTAGCCATGTCTCAAAGTGCAATAGCATCCATCATCCACAAAAGAGTGGTACCATTTATCGCCTCACCAACATGCGCAGAACAACGTTGCAAGGTTTCGGATGCCTGAGCTGGGAATAGAAACACCTTCAAAATGTAGGCTTCTGGGTCCATATTAACAACAACAACAACAACAGAGAGAGAGATTGCAGAGATCAGAAAACAATCTAGGTATAGAAATAAGCAGATGTGGCACATAGAGAAAGCAGAGCGAAATGGAGGGAAAAGGTACAGGATGCAGTTCTTCTTTGGTCCATGTTTACCAACAAAGTCTTTTAAGTAGTTCTTTGGAAACTATGGAATTCTGGGAATAGTAGTTTGTGGTGGAACCAGAGCCAAACTATGGAGTGCTGGCAATGGTGGTTTGTTAAGGTTAGGGTTCTGGGGATCGTAGTTTATTGTGGCACCAGAGACAAAGTATGGAGTTCTGGAAATAACAGTTTGTTAGAGTTAGGGTTAAAGTTCTGGGAATAGCAGTTGGGTTGTGGCACCAGAGACAAACTATGTTAGGTTTGGGTCCTGGGAATGTTTGAAGTGGCACCAGAGCCAAAGTATGGAGTTCTGGGAATAAGAGTTGGCTAGGGTTAGAGTCCTGGTAATAGTAGCTTGTTAGGGTTAGAGTTCTGGGAATTGTAGTTTATGGTGGCATCTGAGCCAAACCATGGAGTTCTGGGAATAGGAGCTTGTTTGAGTTTGGGGAATGGTAGTTTGTGGTGGCAGCTGAGACAAACTATGGCTTATGGCATTTGGGGAAGAGTAGTTACACTGCGCAGTAGTACCGTTTCAACTACAAACAGATTCTCCTTGCTACCAGTTTACAAGCGACGCCCTCCTCCTCCTCCTCCTTCAGGCCCAGGAGACTCTCAAACCCCGGCAGATAAAAGCGGGACGAAAGCGGCATGGTCCTGGTCAGGAAAGAGGAACGGAGTGACACAAAGGCAGCGGAGGAGGAGAAGGAGGAGGAGGAGGGGAGCCTTTGTCTGAGGAGAGCAAAGGAAGAAAGAAAGAAAGAAAAGAAGGGAAGGAAGGAGGGAGGGAAGAGAAGGGAAAAAGGAAGGAAGGAAGAAAAGGAAAAAGAAATAATGGAAAGAAGAAAGGGAGGGAAGGAAGGAGGGAAAGGAAGGGAGGAAGGGAGAGGGAAAAGAAAGGAAAGAAGGAAGGAAGGGAAAAAGGGAAAGAAAGAAAGAAAGAAAGAAAGGGAGGGAGGGAGGGAGGGAGGGAGGAAAGGAAGGGAAAGGAAGGGAAGGGCCGAGGAAGGAAGGAAGAAAGGGAAAGAAAGAAAGAAAGAAAGAGAAGGAGGGAGGGAGGAAAAGGAAGGGAAGGGCAGAGGCAGAGGCAAGGAGTGCAGTTGGGGCTCACCGTCGGAGCCGATGGAGTCGTAGGGGTCCTCTCCTGGACGGGAAGCCGAAGCCGACCCCCGGGGCTCCCCTCGAGAGGAGGCTCCTTCCTGGCCATAGTCCACCCAGTTGAGGCCCTCCAGGTGGTCGTAGGCCCCCCGGCCGCCCTTGTCCTCCACGGGGACCACGGTGAAGTGGGGCATGGCTGGGGCCCGGCAGGGAGAGCAAGGAGCCCCTCTGCCTCTTTCTCCTTCTCCTCCTTCTCCTCCTCGGGAGCCAGGCTGGCATTCCAGGGGCCTTGGGTCACTTCCTCCCTTCCTCCTCCTCCCCGACGCCACCCCTCGCCCCCCCCCCTTCCCTCTTCCTCGCTCCAGGCCTCTTCTGGGGCAAAAACTTTGGCCGCCGCCTTGGCTCCTCCCGCAGAGGCAGAGCAAGAGCAGAAGGCAAGGCAGCCCTACCAGACCCAGCTGCCTTGCCAGCCCCAAGGGTGGCCTTTGGGAATGGCCAAGGCTCCATTGCTGGCATCCATAGTCTTTGTGGTTTTTGGGGGGTCTCTGTGGCCCTGTTCTAGAAGAGTTTCTTCCTGATGTTTCGCCAACATCTGTGGCTTTGGCATCTTCAGAGAATGCTGGCATGGAAGAGAGTTGGGTATGTGTATACACACACACACACACACACACACATATACTGTGTGACCCTGGGTAGGGAGGAGTGTGTGTGTATACACACACACACCAACCCACTTCCATGCCAGCATTCTCTGAAGATGCCAGCCACAGATGCAGGTGAAATGTCAGGAAGAAACTCTTCTAGAACATGGAAGTGGGGTTCCCCTCAGACAGAGGAAGCGGTCCTGAACCCCCCCTCAGCTCTTGTTTTAAAGTTAGGAGCATGGGCATTGGAGTAGGACTCTAGAGAGCAGGGTTCGAATCCCAGCTGGGCCATGGAAGCCCACCGTGGCGTGAGGAGCCAACAGTGTGATGTGGCAGCTCAAAAGGCCTATGTGATTCTAGGCTGCATCAATAAGAGTACAGCATCCAGATTGAGGGGTGTCAGAGTGCTGCTCTACTTAGAATAATACTATATCCACTTCACCGCAATTCAAAAAGGATGTTGAGAAGTTTAGAAGACGGCATGTGAAAGGGATCTAGGAGTCCTAGTAGACCACAAGTTGAACATGAGCCAAGAGTGATGCAGCAGCTCAAAAGGCCAATGCGATTCTGGGCAGCATCCATAGAAGGATAGTGTCTAGAATGAAAGGAAGCAACAGTGCCACTCTATTCTGCTTTGGTCAGGTTTCACCTGGAATACTGTGTCCAGTTCTGGGCACCACAATTCACTGCCAACACAACAGATCCACACTGTAGAAATAATGCACTTTGACGCCACTTTCAGTGCTGGGATCTGTAGTTTCACAAGGTCTTTAACCTTCTCTGCCAAAGAGCGCGGGTGCTTCACCAAATTGCAAATCCCAGGATTCTGCAGGATGGAGCCATGGCAGTTAAAGTAGTGTCAAACTGCATTATTTCTACAGTGTAGATGCATCCCATAAGGCCAAAGTAAGGTAGAAAAACATACTGCTACTAATAATAATTCTGAATCAAGGAAAAATGTAGAAGCTGCAGCGCAAAAAACGTCAAGGAAAAGGACATCATCATTGCAAGAGGATTTGGACCCATCCTTGGCTAAAACTAGCACTTCCTACTACTACTTGCAATCTCAAATGCAACCTAGTTGCATTTGAGATACTAGCAATCTCTAATGTAACAGTGTAGTTCAACATGAATTGTTTTTGCACATTGTAAACACTTTGTAACTTTCCTTTAGAGCTTGATGATTGCTCTTTCCCGATTGGCCAATGTATCTCCAATCTCCTCCTATGATTTGCTGTTTGTTGTTTCATGCTGTTGCTAGGTAGATTTCCCAAAACTGCTATAAATGGCAAAGTGTGGGTTTCGTTTTGGCGGCAGATGGCTTAGATTTGGGCGCCTACATCTGGACTGGCACTCTCTCTAAATAAAATGCCATCTTCAATTGAATAGGTCTTCATTCGTGAGCCCAAAAGTGAGCCAGTGTCCTACAAAATCCAGCATATCCTTACTTGAAATGTCCGCAGGGTGTTCCTCCATGTTTACTCAGACATTCCACTGGGTTCACTGGGAATTCGTCCTGAAAGCATGTGTAGCCATGCACACGTATCACCATCCACATGTATTGCTTTCAGTGTGAACAAAGATACGGAGAAAGCATACCCTCCAACATTTCACAGATGAAAACCAGGACATGTGTGGCCAAGCATCATCATCATCATCATCATCATCATCTCTTAACTATCTCTCCCCATGGATTGAGGTGGGGAACAACTAATGACCAACAAATATGCATTAGAAAAGAATGCAACATCAGTTGCACACATACCACCATCATCATGTACTGTCTTCGGTATCAAAAAAGAGATGGAAACCAGGACATGTGCATCCAAGCATCATCATCATCATCATTTGGTACCCATCTTTCCCCATGGATTGAGATGGGCAGGGACCGACTCCCCAGCCTTGTTTGGCCTGGAGACTGAATGGATTAGGGCCCTGGAATCATGACATGACTAAAATGGAGCCGAACTGCTTTATGGGCGCAGTGTAGACACACTCCGCGGAGCATTGGAAACTTTCTTCTGAGTAAACATATTGTAGAAGATTGCACTGAGATTCTTTCCCACGGCCTTGATGAAGATCCTTTTCCTTGTTGCATTCCCAAGCTTAGTGAGAACAAAGGCATTGCATGGGAAAACAAGCCGTTTCTGGAAAATTCAATATTTGATGTTGTGCGCGACTCATACACTCATTGTATCATGAGAGCAAACTAGCTGGTCCTTAATATCCATGGGTTCTTTATCCATGGATTCAACCATACATGGCTTCAAAATGTTCCATATATATATATATAGAGAGAGAGAGACACCAAGGCACCGGATCCCATCTGATCTTGGAAGCTAAGCAGGTTCAGTCCTGGTTAGTACTTGGATGGGACACCACCAATGAATATCAGATGCTGTAGGCTATGTTTCAGAGGAAGGGAGGAAGGAACTGGCAAAAAGCCACCTTCCCTGCCTAAGAAAACCCTATAAAATTCATGGAGTCACCATCCATCAAAAGGCAACTTGAAGGCAGATCATATATATATATATATATATATATATATATATATAATTTTCTGTAATAAGGTGGTGATGATGATGATGATGATGATGATGATGATAATAATAATAATAATAATAATTTATATCCTGCCTCTACAAAATGCAATCGGGGCCAAGCAGAGATCCAAAAAAGGCCAAAAAAGAGAAGGAGAAACAAAGTACTATATATCCCAACAAACAAAACCACCACTTCAACATGGTACTTAAAACATATTCTCACAATAGCACCATATAACAAAACCAAATGGTGCAAAGCACAGCGCACTATTAAAAATCCATCACGGTCAGTGTCTTAAAGCCTGGCAGAATAAGAATGTTTTCGATTTGCAAGTGGAAAGGCAGCAAGGAGGAGCCTCTCTTGGGAAGGGGTTCTTACGTCTGGGAGCAGCCTTGAGTCTCATTTTTGGGGGAACGGTGGGCTATAAATCCAGTCAATCAATCAATTGTTCTCACCAAACAGTCCTGAGAAGGCAAGTGGGTCAGAGACAAGGCCCTCTTCCAATGATCTTGGAACTCTTAACAGGTTCATAAAGGGAGATATGGTCCTTCAAAGGATAAAGAGCAATGGGAGCAATATATATATATATATATATATATATATATATATATATATATAATCTCTGAATTTATCTTAACCACTGTAGTACTATATGGAAACGATAGATGGATAGCTTTGCTTTCCTTTCCTTTTCCTTCCAGGGGAATTTAGTTCCTCTAATCCTTAATTCTATGCAGCTGACCATTTAATAAATCAGAGGACACCAGGGTTAAATTTGCAAGAGCTACTCCTGACTCAGTGATTCCCAAACTTTGGTCCTCCAGACGTTTTGGACTTCAGCTCCCAGAATTCCTGACTGTTGACCAAGATGGCTGGGACTTGAAGTCCGAAACACTCAAGTTTGGAAATCGCTGAAGGAAAACGCCATGGGAAACCAATCCGAAGTGTCAGGTTTAGGCTGGTATCTTGTGCATTGCTCCCAATTTAGAGATGAACCATTCGATCGATTATTGGGGAGTCAACACATAGGTAAATCCCATTGATTCAGTGGGTCTACTCTAGAACTTAAGACAAAGCCTGGGAGAGGCTGCAAATAATACTCCCAGGTATCAATATATTTCTCAGGTCTAGCCATTGTAAGTAACTGAACCCATGCAATGTAACTAAACTAAGTTGTATCCTCCGTTCTTTTGAGAGGATGCTGACACATTGGCTCATTTTTACATCTTTGGCTAAATTGCCCAAAGTTTATGGGCTTCCAGTACAAATGTGATATTAGGACAAAAATAGCCATGTACTGGGAGGATTTGGAGGATTTATGTTTTCAATCCTGGATAAACTGGATTTGGTCACTTGCACTTAATGAGGCGTTAACAAGTAGATTACGAGTATTGAAAAGTCAAGGCAAGAATGGTGATTTCTTTTAGCTGTGTGGCTTATTTGCAATATGTAAAGGACGACAGAGAGTGGAACAATGTAAGTTTTAGAGCAATGTTTCCCACTGATGTATAGTCATAACAGTTTGGTTATTTAGGCCAAGTTCACATTTGCTGGCACCATGAAAGAACAAGGTTTTCCAAAAATAAACAGGGGGAAAACCCGCTTTCAGAAAACCCGCGCTGAGGGGGATTTGCCCCGGATCAGGTGTGCAAAACCCCGATTTGGGTGTGCAAAAACCGGTGCCTGTGGGAACGACCCATTTTTTAATCCAGTTTGCAATTCGGTCTAAAAGGTAGTCTGACTCTGAATGGCCCCTATGCTGTTCTAAGAAATCTACACAATTGTTGCTACTACATGCTTGATACTAACAGTTGTAGTTTGGTAACACTGTTTTTCTGCACTTATATCTACGCTTGCCAGCAGGTTTTGTTATTGTTGTTGTTGTTGTGTCATTGAAATGACTTGAAAGGACAACCGTTGGTGGAACAATGTGAGTTTCAAGTCATTTCGGACTTATGGCAACCTTAAGGTGGAAATACCATGGGGTTTTCTGGGGCTGAGAGTGTGCGACAAGGTCAACCAGTGGGTTTCCATGACCGAGCTGTGACTTCAACCCTGGTCCATAGGTGCCATGATAGATTTGCCTTATAGTTGACATCAGCCATTGAACCCCCCTTGGATGGCCTTAGACAAGTCACTCTCTCTCAGCCTCAGAAGAAGAGTTGTAACCCAGCACTCGAACCATTACACCACACTGTCTACCAGTAAGTTGAGATTTCACCATTGTGGAGGCTGCATATTATTTTTGCAACAACACGTTGCCAATAACAATTAAAAATGTTTTCAAGAGTGCAAGTGGGCCTTTGCTCAAACAGTTTTTAGACATGCTAGTCATACAACGTGCTAGTCATATCAAATACATTTTAATTATTGTTATTGTTTTAACTTGTTGGCATTGTTTTTACTTGTACACACACCCCTGAGCTCTTTTGATATAGGGCTGGATAGAAATAAGAGGCTCTTATTTGAATAAAAGGAACCGTTTTAAATTATAAAGGCCACCAGAAGGCGCTAATGCCCTGTGCACAGTTTTCACAATATGACACTTGAACAATGCTAATTGTGTTGTTTCTCATCCGCCTGTATGACAAAAGGTACTTAAGGTGAAAGCCAAGGGAGCAAGCTATGCATTTGTTGAAATGTGTCAATCACTGTTGAATGACAGCTCTATTTTCAGCATTCGGGAAGTAACCAGGATTTCTCCATGAATGATTTGTTGCTGGTTATTCCCTAGTTATTCCTGGGATAAGTCATCTTAAATCGCAATCGTGTGTGAAAATCTTTACCGCGATCGCATGAATATCACTTGATAATGCAAGTTTAACCCCCCGATTTTCCCTATGTGTGATAAACCCCTTTTCTATTCCTCTGTTCAAAGCCACCCCTTGCTAGTTTTTGTTTAATTTTTACCTTAAATAACTGTCACACAGTTCAATATGGATTCATTTTTTGCAAATGTATTTTATTGTGCAATAATATGTAAGTGCCCCAGGCAGCAAATGAAAAATAGATATAAATCAACAAACATCTTACAAAAAACCATAGTCATCAAAGCACTAAATATAAACAGCAGTAGAAAAAGCCAAAACAATGCAGCCCTGCAGATGTGTTGGGCTACAAATCCTATCAGCCCCAGCCAATATGAGCAACTATGATGCGAGGGGTGATGGGAGTTGTAATCCCACCTATGGGCTAATTCACAATATAAAACCACAAAAAGCAACATTTGAACACAGCAATACCCAAATGTACATAAAGATCAACTGGCAGAAGGGAACGATTTAAAGGTAGTGGTGAAGAGACACCAGCGTGGAGCTAAGTTGAGCCTCCATAGGGAGTGGGTTCTCAAATATTGCAGAGTTGCTGTGGCCCATACCTGGGAAAAGCAGCTATGCAATACGCATAGGGTTGCCATATACGCATGACTGTAATGTTTGGGCAGACTCACACAAAGGGCTTTTTGCATTCCTCTTTGGGCTTCTATACACCTTCCAGCATTTCACCAGGACACATGTTACCAAGCAACATCAGAGTGTAGCCAAGATACCAAGAGTTAATAATGAGGAGGAACACAGAAGCTAGGAGAGGCTGATGCAGTTTGCTTTTGCCTGAGCCTACCGGAAATGGGAAGATTCAGCCCCGCTTCTCCTCTTCCTTGGCTGAGTTAACTGAAGGGTCATTCAGACGCAACAATGCGAATCATCTCACTCGTGCATTCCAGGTTTGTTATTCGCACTATGGAACCACATTGATGCACATTTCTGGGAGTTTGGTTGCTCATAAGTGCAAGCATTTGACGAAGAGAATGCATTTGGAACATGTTCAAGGCAGGTAAAGTTTTATCCCATTGGTTCTTCACACTACCAAAAACACGGATATTTGAAAAAAATCTCGGGGGAAACCCTGATATTGATTATTTTGGATTAAATTTATTTGGGTGCATTTGGGAACATGTGAACAATGGAGATTCAACCCAGATTCATCCTGGATTATTTTCATTGTCTGGATAGCCCCTGATGAGTGTGAACTATATTTGCCCCTTAAACTCAGGCCTGTTACAGACTGCCAAAATAAAGCTGCTTCGGGTCTCTTTGGAGGTATGCCATTTAAATGATGCCTGGGTCCTAAGAGTCCGGAGGTCGCCCCAAAGCCACACTCCATTCCTAAGCACTGGAGGGCAGCTTTGGTGCAGCTTCCGGATTCTTCGGATGCATGCATCATTAAAACAGCATACCTCTAAAGAGACCCGAAGCAGCTTTATTTTGGCAGTCTGTAACAGGCCCATGTTTGGAGCAATGGAAGTGAGCTGAGGACCAAGGGGGAAAGAAGGGAGAGAAACTGGGACATATTAATGCTGAAAAAGTAGTACGACAGAGGGTCTGTCCCTGCCAAATTGGGACAGTTGGAGCGTACAAATTACATTGCAGCTCTCATGCATTGTGGCCATGAAGGCTTTGGGATTCTGGGACTTAATGTTTCCAAAGCTAATGTCTCTGTGCTCTGCTTTGAATGGAATTCAGAATCAGCTTAGAAGAAGCCAGTGAAACTGCTGCAAAGAAAGAGTCGCACACTTTCAATTTTCAGCCAAGCATCTATAGACCTGGCTATACTTTGCCACATTGTGCCTGATAATCACAAGCCGCTTGTGCAATTTCAGGTTCGCCAGGGCCATTATCCATTGTTCAAAATGTGGCTGAGTCATATTTGTCCATGATTCAAAAAGTCAACTTTCCCCTGTAAGCCTGTCCTCTTCACCCCTCCTGTTTCATATCTATCCAGCCGCTAATGGGCCGAGATGTAATCCAGCTGCACAATCCCCACACGACTATTTTATTACAACCTCATTCAGGGACACTTACAATACCCAAATCTCATCTTCCCCTCTCAGCAACTCCAGTTTTTTATATTGCTACTTCCACAAAGGGGGAGGAAACCCTAGAAGCAAGATTTAGGCATGCGCACTTGTTGGCAGAGAGCGTTGAAGATCAACAAGGCCTTCTGTAATATAATGTCGATTTATGTTGGTATAGGTTGAGCAGATAGAAAGCAAGCAACTAGTCAGATAGCAGTGGTTGCAAATAGCATCAGTTGCAGAAGGTTTGAGGACCCACAAGGTTTAGGGCTGGATCTGCTCCTCCTGGACTTCCTCAGATAGCTATGCCCCCTTCCCTACAGAGAATAGCAGTGTTTGGTGGGTTACCACTTGTTTGCATGGGTTGCCTCTGCATGACTGAATTGCCTCTTCTAGGGCTTTGTTGCTAGCAATGAAGGTGTAAAGTTAAGATACATTTACAGTGCTATAGAAATAACCTATAATAATAATAATAATAATAATAATAATAATAATAAGAAGAAGAAGAAGAAGAAGAAGAAGCAGCTGGTATTTTGGGCCCCATGCCTTTGGCCGTTCTCACTCCTGGAATGCCACTCCCTTCATTAATTCATTTGAAATTAAATTCGGCCCTTGGTTCATGACGCTTGACTGAATGGGACTCACATCCAAGTTGACATGCTTAGGATCATGTGCAGATGCATGTGTGGCTTATTAGGTAGATGGTGAATGGATGGAAATTAAGGCTCCCAGGGCAATCTCTTTCCAAAAAACAAACAAACAAACAAGCCTCAGTCTTTTTTTTCCACCCTTTCAGAGGCATCTGGTTGCCTTGCATTTAATGCTTCCGATTAGACAAGTCTCCAGGCAGGGCTAGCGTTCTCTGTTTCAGTGTAGCATGGCATACATGGCACCTGTAAGTATGAGGTTGCTTAGCTGGTTCCTCAAAAGTAATCCATAGGAAATCGGGCGAGACGGGGGCCTCAGTTCTAAGCGGCAGGCGTGCTTGACTTCTTCCGGAGCTATTTCCACTTCACTTGCGTTCATTGACAGGCTCTCATTCCGCACCTACAAGATCAAATCCAATTCTAAATCAAAGATGTAGCTGTGTTAGTCTGTAGAATCAGCACGTAGAGAGATCTTGTTGCACCTTTGAGACTAACTGAAAGATGGATCCAAAAGCAACCCCGCAGTCTTTCAGAGGGAGTATAACTCCATCCAGGACTGGTCTGACACATCTCCAAACCCAAGTTAGGACCCTTGACTATAAGGACCTTGTCTTGTTTGGAGACAGTTTGCAGATTAGCTAGAACCTTAACTGGAAGACTGCTTTGCAACATTTTGTTCTAGATCTGGTGGCTGCTGTTGGACCCAAAAGACAGGCCTCAATGGTTCTTTCATCAGATTCAACAATGAATAATTGTATGTTCTTCTTGCAGTACTTAAGATTCCTTGGAGAAATCAAGACTTGAAGCTGATGCCTCTCTCACCCTTTCCCCCGATCTCATGAAATGCAACTTTTTGATTAAGAGGAAAACAACCCAGGAAAACATCCAAAAAATTAAGATTTGGCCTTTGTACCTTCTAGGAGATATGTTGTTGTTGTTGTTGTGTTGGCAGCAATTCTCTATAATTGCTGGGGAATTGGGGACATTGCTGGAATACAAACTTATTTTTGCCAGAGGCTTGAAGTTATAGTGTCTAGGAAGTTTTTGGAATACTGCAAATAAACTGGACATGCTAAACTTAAAGAATGACACAAAACAAAACAAAACACCCTGAACACTCATGCAAATTTATGGAATTATATAATCTCTGGTCCTATGAAATTCATGGGGACACCATGAATCAACCAGGCAATGTGAAGGCATGCGTGCGGACACACTCATATCTGAAAACAAACAAACCTAACATGTGAAAGTCGAAGGCTTTCATGGCCGGCATCCATAGTTTTCTGTGGGTTTTGGGGGCTCTGTGGCCATGTTCTAGAAGCATCTTCAGAGAACCTAACATGTCTCAAAACGTTTCATTGTTTTAACCTTACCTTTTCCACTTCTTGGAAAACGCGGAGGAAGTTCTCTCTCAAAACACCTTTCAGTTCTTTCTCGGTCCAGTTTCTCCTTAGCAGCTCCTCGATCAAGGCTGGATATTTAGAAACATCCTCCAGTCCCGCCGGGAATCTGTAAGCAAAGAAATCCGAGAATGGCACCAAGGCATGTCAAGTAAAATCTATTTCAGCTAGAAAAAGGAAAGGGTCATAGAAGGGTTTGACACAAGAAGTTGGCGTGCAGAATTTAATCCATGTTGAATTCATTCATCAGGGGAAATTTACAACTTTCTTGCGCTGGATCAAAACTCTAGAGTCCAGCTGGCGAGTTTTGCTCGTATTTAATTATGTATTTCACCAAGTTATTTCCCCCCCACATTGTGATCATATGTATAATCCCAGTTGAATCCTCAAGTCCCCTTTGGTGTGAGATGTGATTATTCTCATAAACAATCCTATATTTCTTTGGGTCTTCATGATGTCCTCATGGTGTGACTATATAAGTCCATTTCACGCCAGGGATGGAAAGAAATCTTTTGCTGGCCTTGACTTGCTGCAATTTCCACACCTCTTGAAACTTGTTGCAAGAAAATGTGCATCTCACCTCAAGCATTTTACCTGCTGCAGAGCATTTCTGAGAACATTATTAGGAAGTTAGCATCCTCATCCCCACCCCTTTATTATATCCTTGGTTTTGACCAATTATGGTCAAACAGAATCCTCCATGGATGCTATTTTCAGGTGCGTCCATATGCTACATAATTTGTATTGGTATTCATTTACTTAATTTGTGCTTTGCCTTGAATAGCAGACGTATAGGAAATGTTGGCGGGGCAGGAAAGAGTTTACTAACCTATTTTCTCCTTCGTAGTCACCGCCAATTCCTACTGAAGCTGAACCTGCAACCTTCTTAAGGTGGTCCAAGTGATCTATGTGTTTGGGGTTTTTTTGCAGATGAGAAAGAAAGAGAATGAGATGACAAGGAAAAAGAGATAATGCCCTTTTAAAAGCCTAACATATAAATACACCAAGCCCTTGTTGTGTTTGTTCCAAGTGTTTCCTATTTATGTAAATCATGTAATATGTAAAAATAATCCATACCTGCAACGGTGGAAATGCTAACTCTTTGGCTACCGCAGGCCAAAAACTTGGTTGGGAAGGTCACCATTATGATCCCATTATTGTTTTTCTAAAATAAAGGAAAAGCAGATGAAACACATGAGATAAAGGCCGCCTGAGTCCATTGAAAGTGGTGTGGCTACTTTGGATAACATGAACAGTAAAATAAGTGTATAATATATAACAATTTGTGAAGAAAACCCCACAGAGAAACTAGAGGGAGTGCAGAAACAAAGTAGATTTTGGTATGAGAAGACATTGACACAGCAGGCTACATTATTCTTATTCTTTGGATGCTTAAACTGTAGTTCCAAATGTTTAACTAAAGTTAGCTGTCAAAAGAATCTGCAAACAGCGGTTTCCCATGGCTGCATTCTGGGGTTTTGTGTGAAATTGTAAGGAGCTATTCAAAATGCTGAACCTACTTGAAATAGGGTTTGCTTTGGATAGGTTGGTTAATTCCTGTAAAGTTCAAGCTGAAATTTAGACTAAAACCCTGAGTAGGTTCATAGCCCTTGGACATGGAAATCACCAGCTACCACTGTCTAAAAGTAGGACCTACAATACAAGGTGCATCTACACAGTAGAAATAATGCAGTTTGACATGATTTTAAGTGCTGTAGCTCCATCCTGTGGAATCCTGGCATTTGTAGTTTTGCAACATTTTAGCCTCCTTTGCCAAAGTGTGCTGGTGCCTCACCGAACTACAAATCCCAGGATTCTATAGGATGGAGCCATGGCTATTAAAGTGGTGTCAAAGTGGTGTTCAGCTCTCACAATCCCAAACCATTAGCCAAGATGCACCTAGGGGTTGGCCATAGAGCAAACCAATAAAGATATCATTGTTTGGACGTTATTGCATTAGGCAAGATGGTTGAGGCTTCCGGGAGCTGAAGAGGTTGGGAATCATGGTCTTAGAGGTTTCCCAGAAGCATCATTCATCTTAAAAACAAGAAGCATCATCCCCACATACCTCATTTCCATATGAAATCATGGTCCGTTTTGGTTGCCACCACACGACCAAAGTTCAGTGGCATGGCAACACATTCAGCCCCATGGAGAGGGGCAGCCCACAATGGCTTCCTAGAACCAGTATACCATCTGAGGGTTGCCCACAACTGCTTTAACACATGTCCTTTGGCAGCTAAGAAAGATATCTTTCACTCACCAGGTCTTCCAGAATGTCATCTGGGACATTCCTTGAATGGTTGCAAACCGAGAAGGCCGAGGAATGGCTGAAAATGACCGGTGCTTTGGAGAGTTTAAGAGCTGCCCTTGCTGTTGTGTCCGATGTGTGAGATAGATCTATCATCATCCCGAGTCGATTCATCTCCTTCACCACTTCCTGGCATGATACAGAAAGATGTTATTGTTGCTTGCTCTGATGTTGTGTGCCTTCAAAATGACTTATGAAAGCCGTAAGTGAACTTAACATGGGGTTTTCGAGGCACGATTTGTTCAGAGAGGGTTTGCCATTGATTCTCTGAGGCTGAGAGAGAGAGAGTGACTTCTCTAAGGTCTCCGTGCCTGAGTGGGATTCGAACCCTGGTCTCCAGTGGGGATTCGAATGGGGATTCACACCCTGCTCAGACCACTACACCACACTGGCTCTTGTCCCTTGTTCTACTAAAGCACAAACATACACACTGCAGGGAGCCCATATCCTCTGACATTTCTCAGATGTAAAGTGGGACAGTTAGGGTCAAGCAACATCAGAGAGTGGCCAAGATGACAAAAGATATTCATGAGAACGAACACAAAAGCTAGGAGAGGCTGTAGCAGTTTGCTTTTGCCTGATCCTGTTGGGAACCTTTTTTTTTGCTTTGGCACTATAGAATCCTTAAGAGTCTATCTTCTATTCACACAGCCTGGGGTGAAGAAGGAGGTAAGTCCATCCCACCTCAAGTGCCCTATATATCCAGCGATACAGATTTGATTTCCTTGCCAGGTGAAGGATATGTCTGGGTAGAATATGTTTGGGAGCCCAGTTTTGCCATCAGCAATGAGGGGATGCTGGGTGCTATCAGTGGAAGGACTGAGATGCTTCTCTGCCGTGTGCCATCTGCTGCATCATTTACCATCAATAAAGCTCAGGTTGTAGTCATAACAAGCATCATCGTCTGGCACTGAAAGAACCCTTGGAGAGGCCTGGAACTACACCCAGTTCTGGGATAAGAGAGTTTTATCACATGCCGAGTTCATTGAAAAACAAGAGATAATGACTGTACTTTTAATGCTTTGGGAATAAAGTGTTAATGGATAAGTCTCACCAAGATAGGAAATACAATAAACGCAGACCCATCATGTCCCCCTGGAAAAGCTACCTTTGCCAACAGAGCTCTCAGAAGGTCATTATGAAATCATTAACTAAATGTCAAACAACATTTTCTCTTACTTTGCCAAAACTGCTCAGGCCCTTAGTTTTGGGGTAAAAACTGTGAAGTTCCTTGGATGATGTTTCTGCCCTGCAACAAAACAAAAGTGTAGCTGAACTGATTGAAGTTGAGCGATGTTTAAAAAGGACCATGTGCCTGTCGTGGGATTATCCAAAGTCTAAAACAGAACAACATTGGTAAAATGCACACATCGTAACATTCAGAAGATAATTGTTCATCGAATTTTGAGTCCACTTTCCTTCAAGATACCCAGGGCTGTCATTTGAAGCATTTTCTGCTGCTCTTCAGCCAAAAAGGTTCTCAGCATTGGTTATAAAGATAAGGAATCAGATAGAGCCTATATGGCCTTAGAATCTAAAAGTCATAACAGAAAAGGAAAAGGGCTTGGAAGGAAGAAGGGGGAAAAGCAAGCTCAGGACTAGGTTCTTGCCTTGCTCAGCATGCCAAGGAACTGCATTAAGCAGAATGGAAGAACTGGGTCTCAGCTGGAAATACTGAGCCTTCTCTGTCAGAGAGCTCTGGTTCCACAATAAACTACCAGTCCCAGAATTCCATAGCATGGAGCCATGGCAGTTAAAGTGGTGGATTATTTCTGCAAAGTTTGCAAGATGTAGTTTGTTCAAAGCAATGCATACTCATGGCTTACCAGGGAGTGTTGCAGGTGTGTGTCAGCGACATGTAGCGAACACCCAGCTCATAAAACATCCTCAGAGCTGCCAGACTGCTGTCAATGGAGTGCCCTCCTTCGATGCCTATCAGACATGCTATCTTTTTGCTATCCATATTGGCAATGCCTGGATTGTAAACACAAAGAAAGATTTAAAGTGGGAAAAGGCACATTAACATTGAGCAATTTTCTTGCGGCATGAGCTGTTCTGCAACTGCGGGCCCATTTACAGCATGAGATTAGGGTCTTTCCACATGGGCCTTATATCCTATAATGTCCCTACCTCTAACTAAGAGCCTAGAACCAATGGGGTGTAGTGGTTGGAGTCTTGATCTAGAACTCTGGAAAGACCCGGATTTGAATCTCCACTTGGCCATAGAAAGCCACTTGGGTGAGCCTGGGCAGGTCACACTCTCTCTCATCCTCAATGACAAACCCCATCTGAAGACGCCAAAAAAGCTCCTCTGAAATGTTCACCTTAGAGTCTCCATAAGTTAGAAACAACTTTGAAGGCACACAAAAACAACCAAGAGCCTAAACCCCAAATGGCTTGAAGGCCCCAGATCCTGTCTCATCTGAGAAGCTAAGCAGGGTCAGCCCTACTTAGTACTTGGAGGGGAGTACTAATAACTCTGTCCCAGATTATTCTCCATGAATTTCTGAGACCAGTCTCAGCTTTTGAAACCCAGACCAGGAGGTGCCTTTAAATTCTGTTAGTGCTCAGTCTCAGAAACAGAATATACACTTTCTTCTCCTGATGTTTATTTTATTGTTAAAAGGAACAACATGTTACCTTGCGAAGATGTCACAAGCTCAAATTCTTCATAGGCTCTGCACATCCGCTTGACCAGGTCAATCTGCTCCAATGTCAAGCGCACAGCATCTTTGTTCTGGGCACTGCAGAGAACATACACTGACCAAAACTGAAAAGGAGAAAAACATTAATGTTAAACACTGGGTGTCAGTAGTACGTATTCTACTGGCACACATAGAAATAGGGATGGATAAAATGGCACAGGGTCTGATCTGTCACTTACTTGAGCACCAACATGGCCAGCCTGGAGCTTCCCAATGTTGGTGGCTGTGGTGTTGAGTGTCCTCAAGTTAGCTTGGCTCAGCTTGCTTTGGTACCACCATCTCAGCTTCAGCGGCAAGTCATTGTGTCTAAATGATAAGAATACAGGACATTGACAACTTTGAAGGCCCACTGGCAGACATGTGTGTGTGTACGGTTCAGTATGGCAGTAGGTGAAAGAGGACCTAATGAGAGCATGTTAGTTATGATGTGCCTTGCTTGCCACAGTATGGCCTGAGCTCTTGGCAGGCCGCTCCTGTTACTCTTCCTTAACATCCAGTGGTGCGGTTGTGTGATGAAAAATAATAAAGATGGAAACCCTTACTCTTAGTTTACAAATTCCCTGTTCTTGAGCTGGACCCATGAGCCCTAAAATCTGCATGGTTTGGAAAGGGGACAGTCACGTAGGAATAGTCTCGCATGTCATAAATCCTGAGTGTCTCTCATTGCTGTTTCGAAAACATGGCAACCTTATTAAGGAGAGCCCAAAACTACAGATAGTCGTGGTGATCCATAACAAGAAATCAGTTGTGGCTGTTTTCTTCTCTTCCAGGAACAGGTATTTTGTAAAGCTAATAGGCCTTAATTCAAGACCAAGTGACCTCAAAATACTTCCAAAGACAACACAGGTAGCATAACAACTCAGGGATGCTGTGAAAATCTATTGTTGTCCATCCCAATTCATGTGAGGATTGAAGCTGAACTCAGAGGGGATTTACTGGAGGGGTTTGCTGATGACATTATTATCCCTGTTAATTAAAACAAAATCATGGTGTTTTGATCCCGGGAGCCCTGGATTCTCTGTACTATTGCTTTAATCATCATGAATATTTCTTTAAGGCATAAACAATGCTTCAAAATTCTTTTTTCCCCTCCAGACTAGAAATGAGTCATGTACAATGAGTTTCTTGATAATGTTTTGGCACATGTTTCTGCATAGTTTGTACATCTGCAGTCATGATTTATTTGGAGTCTTTTTTTTTTGGTAAGTTTGCTGGCTGCAGAACTGCATATATTTTTAGACAAGAACGCAATAATAGTCAAGTACATGTACTAAATACAACTACCAGAGTTACAAAATCCTAGAAAGGACTGCAAGCTATGGGAATTTCTTTGCTGTCCTTTATTAGAATGTAAAACCAGAACCAAAAAACAAATAGGACTGATAATACCCAACAGAAGAGATGGAGAGAACAGACGAAAGTCTTGGGGAGTTGGAAAAGACGATTTTATTATTCAAATTACCCTAATGCATTTAGGCCTAGGAATATAAGAAGGCCATTAAATATTATTAGGCTGAAACAGATTGGGCTATTGCAAGAATAAAAGCATCTTTTCCAGCCCCCCTGGTGTTTTATCTGTCTTTATGAGACTGTATCACACTTTGCAAAACTCGGATGCCAGAAAAATGTCAGATAGTGACAGATTTGTCTCCTAGAATTTAATTAATTTCAGTTGAGTTACTTTTGGAAGAAGATGTGCCTTTTAATGGCAATTAACAATAACAACTGTAAGCACTAGGGAGGGGATCATTTATTTCCTTAGAAAACAAGGAGATATGTTCTGGTATTCAACAGTTGCAAACACTGTAATCCAGAGCTTACTGGACAAGCCTTGTGAGGCTTGACAATCTCGCTGCAAATTCTAACAATTAGAGTCAACCCAATTTATTAAATCTGAACATGTCAGCATACAGAACACTTCATGGATATGAAAAAGTGATTTTTCACTTACCCATCAATTAACGGGGCTTGCTTCATGAGCTCAAGTGCTTTCTTTCTCAAGTCTGCATCCCCTCTGGATCCCAAAATGTCAGCAAGGAGGAACAGAAGCCACAAAAGCATCCTCATGGAGTCCACAAACATGTTTATCGAATGGAGATGTACGAAGGATATCGATTTGCCACTGAAGGAGGGAATGAAGAGTAGAAAAGAACCTTGTCATCTCATGGTTGCAGAAATAAAATGCCTGAGATTCAGTATCACAGACTAAAGGTAAAGGTAGTCCCTTGACTACCTTGAATGTCTAGTCATAACCGACTGTCAGAGACAGTGGTCATCTCTATTTCTAAGCCGAAGAGCCAGCGTTATCCGAAGATGACTCAGGTGGTCATGTGGCGAACATGACTACACCGAACACTGTTACCTTCCAAAGTGGTACCTATTTATCTACTTGCATTTGCATGCTTTTGAACTGCTAGGTTGGAAATAGCTGGGATTAGGGACAGGAGCTGACCACATCATGCGGCAATCGGGCCTCAAAGTGCCAACCTTCCAATCTTCCAACTGTCAGAAGTGGTGTATTTAACCACTAAGCCACCAAATCCCATCACAGTCTGTGCTGCATAATTTTACAAATCCATAGCCACCTTGCAGAGGCACAGCAAAACGCTGAAAAGATATGCAAAGATGCATATCAGGGCACTGACAAGAGTACTCCAATGCACATTGGGCATTTCTGATGCGCACTGGACATTTCTGATACTTTTGGGGCACTTTTGATGTGCATTCTGCACTTCTGATATGCACCAGATGCTTCCTAGTTATTGTCCAGATGTTCATTGGGAAGTGCCCAGATGCTTATTTGTGCCCATTGTGCCTTATGCCATCAGACACTTCACCATTGTGCAACAGATGCCCTATACATAATAATGTCACAGGAGCCCTAAGTGAATAAGGTTGATGTGAAACTGCTCATTTTTTTCCCTAGCACACATTAGGGACTTTATCACACGGAGGCAAATTGATTAAATCCCGTGCAGAAACGGGATTTCAAAATCAGCTTTTGCGAGTTGTTTTTCAAACGCGTTGGTGTCAATGAGAAATAACGCGACATTAATCCGAATGCAAAGTTGACAAAACACACTCCTTTTTACTTTTGGGAAGTTTCCGAAAGTAAAAAGGAACAAGTTTTGTTGATTTTGCATTTGGATTGATGTCACATTATTTCTCATTGATGCCAACGCTGTCTGAAAAACTACCCACTTTTGCGGGGTCCTTTTCACTTTAAATCAAGTTTCTGCACGGGATCCGTCCTGTGTGATAAACTCCTAAATCTACTTACGAAGAGGTAAAATCCATATTGAATGCCAATCCATATCTTCAATGTTGGATTCAAGTCCGAAAATGAGTCAGTGGTGTGTTTGTTTCTTCTGAAGAAATCTTGCCAAGTAAACCCTGAGATAGGTTTTGCTTTAGAGTCACCATAAGTCAGAAATGACTTGAAGGAACATAACAACAATGAACAAAAAAGGCAACCAAACATCATTATGAAGCTATACAGTTTTGTTTTGGGTGCGATTCCTTTTCATATATGAACGAGGCTGTTCCAAAACCTTAAATTTGCAGTGAGATGGTGTCCAGTACCAAATGATAATAGTGAACTAGCCATTCAGGAGAACTGTAACTCTTCAAAGAAAACTTAATCCAGGAGAAATTTTGCACTCATCAAAATACAGTCCCATGAATTATTTGGGGCATCCTGCCATATATATAGAGGTAACAGATGTCTTGGAACATGCTCACCCTGTCAACACTTAAACACCATTGAATACACTGGGCTGAACACAAAAGATTTTAGGAGCTAAGTACTCCAAAACCACTAGTAAATGGACAAATCGGTGAGTTGCTTTCTCCCATGTTCAACTTTTTAAAAGATCTGAAATGATTTCTATTGAGTTCTTTATGAGAGCTGCAAAATGTGGCAAGTTCCAAAACCAAAGCAAAAGAAACACTCCGCCATCCTTCTCCCTAAAACCATAAATTAAATGTCACGAGTGCAATAATCTCATGATACAGGGCTTGCCTTGCCTGTAGTTTCCTAGCAATTTAGAACCGCACAGTGCAAATTCTGGGCAACATTTTGATCTGCACAAAAGTTCCTGCCATAATAAACCTGTTAGTCTTTATCGATCCGCACCAATTATCCTCCGCTTTCAGCCAATGCAATTGCTTGGAACTTGCCTACATCTGTCTTTCATGTAGGAATTCCCACTTCTGTTATTCCCACCCCCCAAAAAATATAACACTCTCAACTTTTTTCCTTTCCCAGAAGAAACCCACAATACTGAAGGAAACAAAAACTTCCTTACCAAGCACTGGCAAACCACAAGGATGAGTTGCAGCAACAATAAAAGCTGAAGGCAGAGCAGTTCTGCTGGGGCAGTGCAAGATGGTGACAGATGACTGCGAAAGATTAAGGAGGGTGTTGCTTGGCCCCTTTAATATTATCATCTCTGACACATTTGAGTTTACGCCGGGTTCTTTCCTCTTCCCCCTTTCAGTCAAAGCGGTGAAGTAACGCAGCCAGCTAGCACACATGCTAAGAGTGCGGCCTGGGGGCCAGTCTAATGTCAGGCTGGCAGCTTGAGATCTCCTTTGGAAAGCTCTTGGCAGGTTCAGGTCTTTGGCAAGAAGGGACTGTTCCTCCCTGGATGTGCAATGAAGAGAGGAGGAGGAGGAGGAGTATCAGAAAGCCAGATTGCAAAAGGCTAGTCCCACCTACTTTGGGATCTGGCCCTGCCTACAGCTGGGTTTGGCCACATCCATCAGTGATAGAGAATCCAGGGAGTTTATCACACAAAGGAGATCGGGAGTTTATTCTGTGAATATCCTGGAAAAATTGTGTAATTACGTCTAACCATTTCACACGACGTCGCACAAAACCCACACTTAAAGTGGTCACAAAGAAGCATTAATGCGCATCTTTTTACTTTCGTGATTTCAGCAACAATGCGTTTCCAATATCACTTTATTTGTGCAACTGTGTATGATAATCATTTGTGCAATTAGTCACCATTTCTACTTAATTTGCAGGATGCGTTAAATGTGTTTTAGTCTCTCTTTAATGTTGAAATCAGCTCTAGTAAATCATAGAGCTGGAAGAGACCTCAAGGGCCATCCAGTTCAACCTCCTGTCATTAAGTAATACACAAACAAAACATTCCCAAGAGATGGCCATCCAGCTTCTGTTTAAAAATCTCCAAAGAAGGAGACTCTACACTGT
Organism: Sceloporus undulatus; assembly: GCF_019175285.1. NCBI lineage: Eukaryota > Metazoa > Chordata > Lepidosauria > Squamata > Phrynosomatidae > Sceloporus > Sceloporus undulatus. The sequence goes on along the minus strand of NC_056529.1, from coordinate 4,668,365 downwards.
CCAATGGACTGTGTTTCCTTGTCGAACCACTTTTACTGTCAGCAAGCTTGTTTTCTGCTGCTCCAGAGAACAGGACACAGAACTATGGATGCAAGCTACAGGAAAAGAGATTCTACTTAATCATTAGGAAGAACTTCCTGACAGTAAGAGCTGTTCGACAGTGAAACACACTCCCTTGAAGTTAGTGGAGTCTCCTCCTTTGGAGGTTTTTAAACAGAGGCTGGATGGCCATTTCTTGGGAGTGCTTTGACTGTGAGTTCCTGCATGGCAGAAGGGGGCTGGACTCTTTGAACTCCATGATTCTATGAGAACAGCTGAACATCCTTTCAGCGTTGAGTTCAGTTGCGTCATGAGCCACAGCACTATTTGTAGTTGTTTTCTGTTGTCCTCCAGAAGCTTATTGAGTGTCATCCAACCTTGAAGTGTCACCTTCTGGCACTATCTCTTATTTCATTTAGTATTGTCTCATCGTAGGGTTGTCATAATGGAATATATTCAAAAGGGGTTAACAGTGCCTTCTGCACAATACTAACAAGCTTAGGCTATGGTGCCACTGTCGTGTCTCTGAGAGATCTTGTGCTAGTGTCACAAACACACATACACACCAATACTGCTGCTGCCCAGTAGCTGTTTGGCCCCTTTAGTCTGGCAAAATCCTATCTCACACACGGGAGACCATAACAGCAGCACTGCGGCCGTCAGTATAGCCTCATAACGGCATGCAATGCAGCTGCCATGGAAAGGTAATGCCATGGTGAGGACTTCAAGGTACATAGCAACAATCTCACCCCATGACATATCCACCCTATACATCCACACATGTCTACCCTATACTTTATGGACTCCAAAGATGATCAGATATGTTCTATGTATGCCAGTAGATTTATTTTTGCTATTGTGGTTCTCTTTGCTCAATGTGATGTCCATGGGTACACAGCAATAATAAAACATTCATCCTTTTGGCTGTTCCAGTGAAGATGGTGGCCTCAAATAGCACCTCCCGAAGGGGGCTTCAGCTCTAGGCGGCAAGAATTTTTTATCATCTCTGGCGGGATTTCTTCTTCATTTGGTTTTATGGAAATACTTGCATCCCGCACCTAGAAGAATTAAGATTCAGAGTTAAACTGATAGTAAGATCCATTGCTACGTAGAGGTGGAAGCATGACTTAAGGGCACATCTGTGCTGGATGTCTGTCCCAGTTTGCAGCTGGTCTGAAACACCCTTGCTGTATATCAGGGTGGGCAAGCTCCGGAGCCCAGTTTTCAGCCTTATCTCCCAATTTTCAGTTATTTCTGCAGTGCAGATTAAACCTTAAAGGGCCCCCCACCATGAAACTAAAATATCAAAGAATAAGGCCACCAAAGAGTCAGCTAGAATGGTCACACTGTGTTGCGCAACGTTGTTGGAGCTGCCATTTTGGATGAATGGAAGCGATGATGTTTCCTTTCCAGTTGGCTCTTTGGTGTTTTATTCTCTGATGTTTTACTTTCACGGTGGGGAGCCCTCCAAGGTCTAATCTGCACTGCAGAAATAATGCAGTTTTGACACTGCTTTAACTGCTGGGGCTCAATTGCTAAGGCATTCTGAATTTCATGAGCTATTTAGCCTTCTCTGTCAGAGAGCTCTGGTGCCACAACAAACTATAAATCCCAGTATTCCCAGACAAACTGCATTATTTCTACTGATGCATATCTGCTCTGCCTCCAGCTTTCATTTTTCTTGCAACTCATCATTGTGGTTTGTCAGTGCTTGGTAAAGACGTTTTTGCATATCCATATGCATCTATGTACTTCTATGTACATATCACTTTCCTGCTTTCTGTTCTGTTTTGCCTTTTCCTTTTTCCCAAACCTTTCAACGGGTGCATCTGCACTGTAGAAATAATGCAGTTTGATCCCACTTTGGGGTGAAACAGACTGCCCAAAAAGGGCAGATTAGACCTGAAACAGCATCTAAAACAGCCCTTTGTTACAGCATGTTTGGGCTTCGGGGCTGAAAAACCACTTTGTGATTCGTGTGTGTGTGTGTGTGTGTGTGTGTGTGAGTGGATCCAAGACACACAATAACACACAATAACAGCACGTTAACCCTGCAATGACACTGTTGTGTCCCACCATTCTGAAGTCTATGGCCTGGCTACAAATAATTCCAAGTACCGCACGAAACAATACATTCCAGCTCATGGTGCCATGGTCGTTCAAGTAGTACCAAACTGTCCTGTCTACTATGGATATACTCCTGCACAGCTGAAGGTGTTTTCCTTCTTCAAACTTACTTTTTCCACTTCCCGGAAAACACGGAGGAAATTCTCCCTCAAAATGCCCTTCAGTTCTTTCTCACTCCATCCTCGCTTCAGGAGCTCATTGATCAAGGCTGGATATTTGGAAACGTCTTCCAGGCCCACGGGGTGTCTGTCCGCAAGAAAGCCACAAAGTGAGCTACTGCAAAACCCAAGCCTTCCCTTTCCAGTAAACGCAAAAAGAAGGGGTTTGACTGCTGGGCAGTTGTTCTTCTTCTTTCTATTTTTAAAATGTGCGCTTGGACTCAAAATATGCACATAGGGGAAAACATATGTACCCATATATACTCGACTATAGGTCGACCTCATGTATTAGGCGAGGGCAGGTTTTGAGGCCAACATTATGGATTTTGATATGACCCTTGGATAAGTCGAGGGCAAAACTTAAGGGCATGTAATGTAGGATGTAAAGGACGAACAAAAGGAAAACCATGCCGAAGAAGTTGAAGGTTTTCATGGCCGGCATCCATAGTTTTTTGTGGGGTTTTCGGGCCATGTGGCCATGTTCTAGAAGAGTTTATTCCAGACGTTTCGCCAACATCTGTGGCTGGCATCTTTGGCGAATGATGGATACAGCTGGTCATGTTGGCTGAGAAATCCTGATGACCAAAGAAAGGAACTTTCCCAGGCTTGGATCTTATGTCAGATAAGAAAAGTTTGTTTTCCTTATTTTGCTGGCAAAACTCCAAGGAGTTAAAAGCCTTATAAGATATAAATCAGTAAGCTTACAAGTTTGTTAAGGGGGGATTTTTCCTACCACAGAAATTCAGTCGTGGACAAAGCCTCTGTTGATGTCTGTCCCTGGTTCCTTTCTTGGAAGGAGAAAAATCTGGGACCTTCTAATCCTGGAATATTTACTTTAAGACTAATTAATTGCATTTATAATTCCAAAGCCTACCCCAAAGTTACAGCCACAATTTATATGAAGGCATTCTCTGCCTTCAAACATAATTATGTCTTAGTTGCTTTTAAAACACTTCAAAATGGATAAGCCCTGGTGATATGAAGTAAACCTGCTGCCACACTGCAGAATTAAAACAGTTTGATGCCACTTTAACTGTCATGGCTCCAGCCTATGGGATCCTGGGACTTGTAGTTTGTTGTGGCATCAGAGAGCTCCAACAAAGAAGGCGCAATATCTCACAAAATGACATATCCCAGAATTTCATAGCATTGAGCCACAGCTGTTCAAGAGGTGTCAAACTGCATTAATTCTGGTATGTAGATGCAGTCTATTATAGGGAGGCCACACAGAGTCTTGTTTCTGCAGGCCTAAATATCTTAATGGCACAAGATTCCTGTTTGAACTTGGATGTTAAGCATCATCAACTCTGGACGGTACTTGAATGGGAGACCACCAATGAATACTTGGTGCTGTGGGCTATATTTCATATGAAGGAACTGGCAAAATCACTTCTGAGTGTTCCTTGCCTACGAAAACCCTATGAAATTCATGGGGTTGCCATAAGTCAACAAGTGAATGAACATACACCCATGAATATGTTTTTCCCTCACTACAGTCTTTATTTAATTTTTATTTTGTTCCTAAGTTGCTTGGTGTCCTAGCTCTAGGTACAAGCTGGAAAGTAATGAACGAATAAATGAATATATAGATAAACTCACATATTGATTCCGTCATAGTCTGCGCCAATTCCTAAATGTTCTGAGCCTATTTTCTTCTTGATGTAGTCATAGTGATCTAAGGGAAAAGAGATTATACTGTGTGAATATATGGCTGAGCAAGAGAGTCATATATGTCTTTGAAAGCATGAAAAAAGAACTGAGCATACAGTACATAAAGGCTGGGATGGAGAAAACATTGCTAAAATCTCCAACTGGAACCCTGCATAAGCTGCTAGTTAATAATCCCCAATGTTGCAATGCAACTTAATTTTATTCTTAATTTTCTGAATTTTAATGAAACCTTTCTATTTTATATTGGTTTTATTTTACATGTAATCTCTCCATTTATACATTTTAAGTTATTGTGTGCCTTGATGGGTCTACTGACCATGAATACAGATTGATTGAACTACTAGTTAAGTATACTTAACTAAGGGGTCATTCAGATATAGTTTATTTTAGCATGATGATGCGAATCATCTCACTCACGCATTCTGGATTTGTTATTCACACTATGGAACCTTATCCATTTGTATCAATGCGCATCTTTGTAAGTTCAGTTGCTCACATGTGCAAGCATTTGAATAAAGATGGAGCTGATGATGCAAATACATTTGGAACCCCCTTTTTTGGTGTGCAGCACTTTATCCTGGGTCTATTCACATTGGTTATTCACACTACTATTGATGCAGATCTTTTTTTAAAATGGGAAAAACCCAGTATCGATTATCCCAGATTAAATGGGTTTTTTGAGGCAGCCCCAACCAAAAACTTAATGGGGTGCATTTCTGTTGAGTGCGAACAATGGAGATATAACCCGGATTCATCCTGGATTATTTTCACAACATGGATAACCCTTCGATAGTGTCTCCTGGTCTGACGCCCGACCTCCTTGCCAAACCTGATGGACATGACTTGAAGGCATACAACCACCACCACAACAAATGTTCTTGAATGCTTTGGAAAAGTTATTTGCCTGCTACCTAAAGAACCACAGATCTAATGCTAGGCAAGCTTCTCAGATGGAAGTCAATCCACACATGATGACTGAAATGTATCCTGAAATGAGCATTGGATGAGGGAGGAAGGAAGGTTCTAGCCAGGTTCTGCCCAAGGAAGATGGAACTTGTCCTTTCTACTCGGAAGAGGTTCAGGGATTATGAAACCTCCTGGAGAGAAGGTCTAAGATTAGGCTCAACATCTGAAGACCTGATCTAATACAAGTGAGAAGCCTACACTATGGACGCCTAACCTAATCTTCCTCTACTTTCCCCTTCCCCAAAGAAATTGTGGGATTTCACATACCTGCTACAACTGAAACGCCAGCCGAAACTCTGCCACAGGCCAAGAACTTGATGTTGAAGGAAATCATCACAATTCCCTTGTTTTCCTTCTGCAAGATAGGATGCGACATGCAAAATGCTCACCGGTTCCTGCAAACATCGTCTGATCAATCAGCAGTGATAAGAGTGATTTCAAGGCTTTTAAACCATAAATACCCTGCTCTTAAAAGACATTTTAGATTTTAGAAAGTATTTATAGAGTACTTACACCAGTCATGCAGGGAGAATTGTGTAGAACTGGAAGGTTGTGTTTTGAAAAAGGCTGTTCCCTCCAACTATTTTTTTTAATTGAATAAAGATTTATTTTTTAAAAACTGAGATTCCTCTCCATGTTTGCATTAGAAAAATCTTTCTCTTTTATAAGATAAACATGTTGTTTTACATTATATCCCCTTCAATTTGGAATTTCACTGATGGTCAATGTTGTCAGATCCGGCATGCTTTTACTGTTGCTTAAAGACTCAAAGATCGGAAAGATAAATGTTTACCGTCTTTTTTTCAACGTTCAGAAGATCTTACTACTTTATCTGTACTGGAATGCATCCTTTATTGATGTCAGCTTCAAGGGAACATTGGGTTAATCTGAACTGCAAGAAGAATCAGTTTGACACCGCTTTTAACTGCCACGCTATGGAATTCTGGGATTTTGTAATCTTGCGAGATATTTCTCCTTCTCTGCCAGAGTTCTAGTGCCTCACCAAACTACAAATCCCAGGACTCCATAGGATGGAGCCATGATATTAAAGCAGTGTTAAACTTATCCATATGCATCAGTGTTAAACACCTTAATAGTGTTAAACTTATCCATATGCATCTCTGTACTTCTGTGTACATACCACTTTCCTGCTTTCTATTCTGTTTCGCCGTTTCCCTGTTTCCATACCTTTCAATGGGTGCATCTGCACTGTAGAAATAATGCCATTTGAACCCACTTTAACTGCCACTAAATACCCCGTAAGACTGCAAAATCCAGGATTTTGTGGTTTCCTGGACTCTCCGTGAATTGGTTCCTAGCACCATATTTTCTGGAACAGATTTTGCAACTGGGAGCAACTAATTGTATATTTTCCTGATCTCCTGCTATTATCCTCTTTGCATGCTGTTGTTGTTTTAAGAGACATGACATACCTACCAGAAGTTGCAAAATATCATCAGGGATGTTGTTTGGGTTTTGGCAGAATGCGGCTGTCGTTGAGTGGCTGAAAATGACCGGTGCTTTGGAGATAGCGAGGACACTCATTGCAGTTGCTTCGGAGGTATGGGATAAGTCTATTATCATCCCCAGTCGATTCATTTCCTTCACCACTTCCTAGGACAAAAGAGGCAGATAGCTTCGCCACTTTTTGATCCTGATGAAATAAGGAGTTCATTCCCACTATGATTTAAAGCGAATTGCTGTTTGGTTTATAGGACTGCCCTCCCCTTTGAAACCAGTTTTTATACCGCTTTTCCGAGGTGATCAAAGCGGTTCACAGAATCATTTAAAAACTTACACATCATAAAAACAACCTCACAAAAACCAATAAAAACCAAACAACATGCAATAAAGACAAGCAAGATGGTGGTCAGGAGGAGGGCTTGTCTTCTTTGCAGGCAAAGGCCTGTTGTTGCTGGCCTGCTTCTCTCCCCCTCAAGATGGTGGTCGGGAGGAGGCTGCCACTTATGACACACAGATGATTGACATGCATTTTGAAGTGGTGCAAACTAGTGGGGACAATAATCATGCCAAAAAAGAAGCGATTACAAGGGGATAATGAAAAGATCCACTTTCATAGTGAAAATGACGGACCTTTTGGAATCAATTTACCAACACGGAGTCAGGGCAAGGGTACTTTCTAACATCCCTATGATGCAATGGGTTTGGATTGAGCAAAGGTTCAGCTAGCTTCATGACAGTTTCGGGAAACCTTAGCCACCTTGGCCAGAGAGGTTTGTGGTGGAGTTGCACTCTCAGGTGGAGAAATGGATAGCTCAGTGTAAAATTCTGGATGGTGTACAAATGGCTGAAGATTTTTATAGTGATTGATCTCCGTCACCAACCAAAGCTCTGCTGTCATTCACTGCCTGAAGTCTCATGTAAACCTTTGAAACCAGGTGGCTCTCCTCTTGATTTTGGATCAATAAGTGGATTCTGTCACTCCTTTGTTCCCATTGTCTTTCTTTCAATTTTCCTTTCGAATCTAGTTGCATTATACAAGTCTTATTGTCCAAGGTTGTTAGTGCTATAATGGGGTGATGGTGGTGTTAATGTAACACTTTGTACATTTAGTGTGACGGATTATCTAAATAAAAATATTTGTGAACTAAAGAAAACACTTTCTTTCTCACAGGATACAAGACAGCTTCCTGAGAAGAAAATGTAAAGACAAGTGTCTGTTTTCTTACTTTACCAAATGCTTTCAATCCGTTAACGTGGCGATAGAAAGTAGCTTGCTCCGGCACAGATGATTCTGCCCTAACAAACCATACAAAAGAGAACATTAAAATAGAATTTAACTAATATAATACTAAAACAGATCACTTGTTAAATTAACTGGTACATTAAGAGGTACATACTATCCCATACCCTTCAATAGCCACAGGTGAAAGCTGGAACACTGTGGCTGAGAAAGATCAGAATGTGGTCCAAAGGGTGCGACAAGAAACGAACAGCAGAATTAATAGGGAAGGCAATGCAAAACTATTTTAAGCAGCGAAACCACAGTGGGCCCCCCACATTCACTGGGGTTAGGGACACAGGACCCTTGTGAAAGTGGAAAGACTGCCAATTTTAACAAGTACTATTATTTTACCTGAGAGAATATCTTTTTAGGAATCTCTAGATCTTCCAGCACAACTCTGGGGTCAACATCCACCAGATGCTGAGTATGGCATTGTGCCGGAGGACCTACAAATGTAGAGAGAAGTGTTCTCTCTAGAAATCCCTAGGTCCTACAGCGCAATATCTGGCGGACGTTGGCCATAGATGACCTAGAGATTCCTAGAGAGAACATATTCATCAAATCCATGAACTGCAAAAGTGAAAGCCACAAATGTGGAGGGCTGACTGTATTAAGTTTAGGAAAGTCCCAAAAAGCGAAGGGGAAAAGAAACCTACTGTGAAGGGCAAGACCTCTGGATGAATCTATTAAGTACAAACTATTTTTGCACTTTGAATTCTGCAGAAATATGCTGAGCACAAGAGTACAAGAGTATGGTTCCCAAAAATGACAAGTTACTTTTGCAGTTTGAACTCATTCGGAATTAGCTAAGGATGAAGGAGGAAAGTGGGAAGCAAAGAAAGAAACTGGGACATCTTAAAAGCAGCTGAGAAAGTGGGGTAGCAGAGTATTAACTGGGCAGAGCTACCCTGGGACAGTGCAGTCCCATCCATTTTAACTGGTGCTGACCGCTAAGTCTAGCATAACATTTCTTTAAAAGGCAAAAACTCAAAGAAAATACTCATGTATTAGTTACCAAGGAATGTTGCAGTATGGTGTTAGCGTCAAATACCGGACGCCTAGATCGTAATACATCCGCAAAGTTGCAAGACTGCTGTCGATAGAGTGACCACCATCAATGCCAATTAAACATGCTATCTTTTTACTGTTGGCTAGGCCTAAATTTAAACAGATAAGACAGATCTAGAGTTAAAAAGCACATTTGTTAACAGAACAAGAGCGGCTTAGATGGCTGATTGCTAAATGTTGGTTCGGTCCGTATGGAGGCATAAACAGTACAGCTTTATGCTACTTTGCCATTTTCTTCGGTTGCCAATATTGTAGAACTGAGCGAGGAGTTTTCATTCATAATATAATAGAGGGAAAGGATTGAGCTGTTTATTCCCTGCTATGCTAGAAATACCCCTTTGGACCCCAGCTCAGTGCTCCAAAAATATCAGAATATGAATATATTTCTTAAGGTTTTCAGTTCACCTTCCGAAGATGTCACCAATTCCAGTTCATCGTATCTTTTGCACATCCGCTTCACAAGGTCAATCTGTTCCAGAGTTAAACGCACTATATCTTTGTCCTGAGACTCACAGTAGAATTCCACAGTCCAAAACTGAAGTTAAAAAAACAAAGACAATTTCTGCTTATTTGGTCCTGTCTTGTAAGACGGGGGAATTTGAGACCTCTTTAAGTGCCCTAGCGCTATGGAATCTCAGGATTTGTAGGATGGAGCCGTGGCAGTTAAAGTGGTGCTAAACTGCATTATTTCGGCGGCGTTTCCAACGTTTCCTCTTTTCCAGATCTACGATACGTACCTGAGCACCGACATGGCCATCCTGGAGCTTCTTAATGTTGGTAAGTGTGGTGTCAAGAGTCTTTAAATTAAATTTACTCATTTTGTTTTGATAGAACCATCTCAGCTTCAGTGGCAGACCATTGTGTCTGTAAGGTCAAAAGAAGTCACATTATAGCACCAGGAGGCCTGTTCCTTATGGCCTCATCCTCTTAGAAGACGTTGCATCTCATCGAATGGAAGCACAGAATGCTTAACTACACTAGCGATCCCATCTAATACCAAATCCCTTCTATTATTCAAATCTAAGCTGTGTCAAGCCTGGCAGGTACTTAGAAGGGGGACCACCAAATGCTGTAGGTTATATTTCTGAAGAAGGTACGGACAAACCATCTCTGAATATTCCTGAGCTGCATCTGCACCGCAGAATTAATACAGTTTGACACTGCTTTAACTGCTGTGGGTCAATGCTTTGGAATTCTGGGATTTGTAGCTTTGTGAGATACTTAGCCGTTTCGCCAGCATCTGTGGCTGGCATCTTCAGAGATGCATCTTCAGAGATGCCAGCCACAGATGCTGGCGAAATGTCAGGAATAAACTCTTCTAGAACGTGGCCACAGAGCCCGAAAAACCCACAAAAAACTACTATGATTCCACCTTAACCACCTTGGCAATCCCTGAGATGCCTACATAGCCTTCCCCAATTGCAAAGGGTTCCAAAGGATGTTGCCATGCCAATTAAAGTGGAATTAAAGTGTTATAAATGCACAGTGCAGAAGGACCCTTTTGGTGAGAAGAAAGCAGAGAAAGAGGACCTACCTACCCATCAATTAAGGGGGATTCTCTCATGATATCAAGAGCCCATTGGCTGTGGTCATCGGCTCTGGAGTCCCAAACGTCACAAAACAGGAGCAACGTCTTCAGTAGGAGCAGCTTTGGAAGGAGGACACACTTCGGATTTGCACACATGGCCATTGGCTAGAAACCCTCATTTGTGGATGACACTGTTATTTAGGCACAACTGTTGGGTTTTCCTCTTCTTAGGTTAATTCGGGAAGGGGGAAAAGGGCTGGGGGGCTAAGTCTGCATAAGGACCCTCCTCAATGAACAGCCCAAAGTTGGCTTCTGAAGAAGGAGGATATGCCTCTCCCACCTGGAATGGGACCCAGCTGATCTCATCCATCACTGGCTGTCCTTTCTTCCCACAGAGCAAGAAAAGACTCTGAGATCTCATTTATAGCAAGTTCGGCAAGTCCCTTCTGGAATGACTCTGATCTTCGCCCCCACTCCGGTTTTATCACAAATGTTGCACATCTCAGAGTTCACGGTAGAGAGATGTGGGAGGAAAGGATGTGCAATTATTAGGTGCAATATTATGGGTACAATATTAGATTATTTCTTGGAGGGAGATCCATGTTCTCATCCACACTGAGCCATGAATTTTTCACTGAGAGACCATGGACCAGACAATCCCAGATGAATTGGCATCAAGATAGACTCATGAAGTCAGGAAACAGCCAAGTCGGCTGCTAAGACACAGCAGAATTGATGCAGTGCAGGATCTCCACAGCCACACTGCAGTGAAAATAAAGCCATTGCCTCAAAGAAGACTCCTGCCCCAAAATACAATTTTGCTACAATCCACAAAATTTTGAGACATTGAAAATATAGAGCTCCATGTTAAGAGGAGTGGACTCAGCTTCTCACAACACGGATTTGGGAGAGTTGGTCTTCTGGCCATTGTATGGTTGCAACAGAATTCCAACTTATGCAATGGTAAGAAGAGGGAAATGCAACTATGTAGTTTGGACTTACCCCATTGTAAATCACTAAGAGGATCCAGCCATTATCTGGGGATGAAACATGATATTGCTTGACATACCAAAAAGCAACCCTAGAGTTTGGCAGGGAGAGGATCTGAACAATAAAGAAATAGCATTCGTCCATTTTAGGAGTGCAGTGGTGGCTGTAATATTGATTTAACTCTCCAGTACATCAATCCTTTGCTCCTTCTTTTAATTGACTTATGATGACCCTAAGGAGACTTTATCAAGGGTTTTTCTTTTCTTTAGAGGGGGTTTGTTATTGCCATCTCTGCGACTGAGAGAGTGTGACTCACCCAAGGTCACCAAGTGGGTTTCCATGGCTGAGCTGGGATTCGAACTCTGGTCAGCCCTAGTCCAATGCTCAAACCACTACACCACACTGGTTCTCAGCCCTTCTCTACTGCTATTGAAGTACTACTGAAGTATGTCTTTCTCCTCCATTGACTGACCTAGGGCAAGCTTTCACCTCTTTCAAGAACAGGTGGTGAATGAGGCTACTCTTCTCATTGCATTACTCAGGCTTTTCCATCTCCAGCTCAAAGAAATTAAACTGAGTACATCAGTTAGCAACTGAGCACCTGCCACCTCCTGTTCCATTCCCTTTTCAATATTGGGCCGCCTGTAAGTTCAGCGTGAGCTGTTCGAAATGTTATCTTATCTCAAGCATGGGTCTTGGGTCACATTATGTTTTGAAGCGATACTAGAAAACCTCTCAACTAAAACATCTGCGGTTAGTAGGAGCTTATTTAATCAAAGAACAGTTCCAAAAAACAGCTTTTATTTAAAGATCTGGAAATTCAGAATGTCTTCTTCAAATTGTGATGATTATACAGAAGAGAATTCTTAGAACTGAGCAAAGTTCTTTCTTTTTCTTTTTCCTTTCCTATTCTCAGTTTTGATTGTTTCTTTAGATTTAAACACAAGGCCTCTTTTTCAGGTCCATGCAAAACTGTACCCATAAAACTATGACATGTGTAGTTGGCATATTTATGCATGTATCATTCCCAACCCAGTGACTGGCATCCTCTTGGCAACATGCACATCCCCTATAATTGTGGTTTTATGATCCTTCCCCCTGCAAATTGGATATTTGGGATGGAAACAAAGAAACCTGAAGGAAGGAGAAAGCAAAACTGAAAGATCTCCCATCCTTATAACCACATAAGTTGATCATTAAATTGCATCGTCCTCCTGCCTTTTCTACAAGGAATGCAGGGTATTAGCCATGGTTCCCTTTCCTCCTCCGATGAACCCTATGAGACTGGACCTCTGCTCACCGCACAAAACGTTAACCATTATTGTTACATATCCCACTTCATTCACATCCTTTCCTCCCATTTTTCTCTCCTGTGAATTTTGGGATGGGTCAAAGGATGGCCATGGCAAACCTCCTCTGAACAAATCTTGCCAAGAAAAGTCCATGGTAGGATTAAGACAGAAACCACTTGAAGCCACCCAACAACAACAGCAAAGCCTTTGTGATAAGACTGGGGTGGAGGTGGAGATCAGAGCTATATCAGAACTTGCTATAAATGAGATCTTGGTGTGTTTTTCTTTACATGTGGGAAGAAAGCAGACACATTGCAATGATGGATGGATGACATTGGTTGGATCCTGTTCCAGATGGGAGTGACACTATGTCCTTCTTCTGACTTTGGGCTTCAGACAAGACCATGCACTGAGAGCTGGGCTTAGAGTTCTCCTACTCTTCACTTTCTCCCTTTCCTGAATTAGACTAGTAAGAGATAAACATAGCGGTGGCATCTAAACAACAGTGTCGTTCTCAAAGGAGCATCTGTGTCCAATGGACAAGTGTGTGGACTTGAAGTGCATCTTCCAGCCCAGGTTGAATCTGCTCATGATGTTGCTCCTGTATGGTGATGTTTGGGGTTCTAGAGCTCGCCGCTATGACCGGAAGGTTGCTACTATCATGAAAAGCACCCCTTTAATTGATGGGTAGGTAGAACTTATTTTTACACTCTGACAACTGCAGTAGATGGGACACCTGCACTACTACACACTCCATTGAAAGGCCTTCCTTGGAGCTGGAGATAGTGAGATAGATTGAGACGAGCAAGAAATGGTGAAATGGACAAAGACATTTGAAGGGAAATTGTTTGGTGGGAATGGTTCTCTTACTTTGAATTTCATTATTATTTTACTATAGGCATGTATCTTTTGCATTTGTGTAGAGAAGGCAAAACTACAGGTCCCGGGATTCTGTAGGATGAAGCCATAATAGCTAAAGTGGTGTCAAACTGGATTATTTCTGCAGTGCAGATTAGACCCCCATTGCAATCGTATCAAAGTTTATTCTTCAAAACACAATGAACTCCATCATCTCCTTTTGCATTTCAGCTAAAGATAGCAGATAGCAAGGCAGTGTTTAAAGCAGGAGAGAGCAAAGTCTGGCTTTCCAGATGCTGAGGCACTGCAATTCCCAGCATGTCTTGCTATTGGGTATGTTGGTTAGGGACTAATAGGAGTTGCAGTTCAACAACATCTGGAGAGTCGTAATTTGCTCGCCCTTGTTGTAATGCTAAATTTTATGGTTACAAACACCTGGTGCTTGCTGCAAGCATAGTTCTGCAAATGGAAGACGCTCCGACATTTCACAGGTGAAAACTGGGATGTGTGCAGCCAAGCAATATCGAAATACGGTCAAGATGGCAAAAGTTATTAAGAAGAAAGAACAGCCTAAGTTTACTGCCGAGGGCATGATTCTGCCCCTTCTTTCCTCTCCCATCTGCTGAGTTATTTGAATGTAAATTACTTTTTCCATTTTGATCCAGTTTGCAGCAATTGAAGTAAGCGGAGAACAAAGGGGGAAAGTGGGAGATGTAGAGAGAAACTGGGACGTTTTAAAAGCAGATGAACAAGCAGGATGGTAGAGGATGCATCGAGATTGTTCCATCCAAATCAGGACAGTTGGAGGATATGAAATGACATTGTCAGAATATATCCGAACGACGAGCTATTTTCTCTTGAAAAGATGACCCGAGGGAAATGCATCTTTTAAAAAAAGTCAAATCTTGTGTTGCCGCTTCTGGTTTATCCTTTTATCGTCTAGACACAATGACCTTCCTCTGAAGCTGAGATGGCTTTATCAGAACAAGCTGAGTCAAATTGACCTAAGGACCCTCGGCACCACCGCCACAAATATTCACAAGCTCTCGGCCGGCAACGTTGGGGCTCAGGTAGGTGCCTTGGGATGTGAAAGTAGGTCTCTGCACTCAAAATTATTTTATTGCTAGGGTGAATGAAATCAATTGAAGGTGGGAGAAAAGAAATACAATACACAAGTGATCCAATGAGTCTGTGAGCCCTTTCATGCCGCACAATTACAGTGTATTGTTTGCTACAGGATGCAGCCACGGCAGTTAAGATGGAATATAGCAGTATAATTGTGTAGTCCAAATTGGATACCATCCATGAGGGTTTTTGTATTAACAAGAGTATATCTGCACTGCAGAGCTGTTATGGTCTGATACCACTTTAACCACATGACACAGGTTTCAGTCCAGGATTTTTTCCCCCTTCAGTACCAAAGTTCAGCTCACAGTCTTTGCACCCATAAATTCATCCCTGGTTCCTTGAGTCACAGTTTTCTTCATTACAGAAGGTAGATAGGTGGCACTTTGAACTCACTGCTAAAGAACTCCAGTATACTACAACTTACAAGATTTCACAGGATGGAGTGGCCATTTGCATGCTAAGAAAGTGGATAAAGTGAAATCAAACTGCTATAGGTTGAGCTCCCCCCACCCCAAGCAAATAAACATACGTTACCAATGTTTCTTTCAGTTTTGGTCCGCATATGTTCCTTGTGGCGCTCAGAACAAAGATGCAGTCCGTCTCACGCTGGAACAAATTGATGTGATCAAACGGATGTGCCAAAGCTATCAAGAACTGGAACTGGTGACATCTGTCCAAGGTGAAAAAGAGATGTATGGGGGAAATGGGAGGTGGTTCCAGTTTTAGAAAAGCAGGCATATTTGTTTTTAATCCTGTGTGCCTTCAAGTTGTTTCGGACTTATGGAGACCCTAAGGCCAACCTATCACAGGCAAGTTTCTTCAGATGGGGATTGCCATTGCCATCCTCCGAGGCTGAGAGAGTGTAAACCTAAGGCGCTATAGAAATAAGCTTTAATAATAACTTTAATAATAATAATAATCCTCCAGGCATTGCTGATGTTGGACGTGGCAAGATAGCATGCTTGATCGGCATCGAAGGAGGGCACTCCATTGACAGCAGTCTGGCGGTTCTGAGGATGTTTTACGAACTGGGTGTTCGCTACATGACACTGACGCACAACTGCAACACACCCTGGTAATCAATGAGCAAGTATACTTTCCAGTGTTTTGTTCAGTTTTTAAAGAGATGGGAGTCTCTTTGGGCAATCCTGGGTAAAGACACTGAAGGATCCCTTGGTATAGTGGTGCATTATGAATTATAAGCACGTATCACGATGTTGTCCATGGCTATGTCCCCCACAAAAGAAGTCCGCTATCAACAAACCAGTTCTATCAATTTCCATTTACAGTTTTGTCCATTTCCTTGTGTAAAATGAATGCTTCTCTGTCCAGAAAACAAAATATTCTGTGCAAGGACAACATTTGCTGCCCAAAAGATGCTGTACTTGGGGACTTATTCTGCACAAAATTCACATATGGTTGATTTGCATAGAAAACGCCATTTTGTTATATCCCACTAGACTCCCCATTTTGGCCTATGAATTATCTACATAGATAAGACTATAGATAATTCCTAGGCTAAAATGGGGAGTCTAGTTGGATGAACAAAGAAACACAGATACTGAAAGTCAAACTAAAGGGCATATTTACAATATCCTTAGAAAAGGTGTTCCCTCAAGTGTTGAAAAGCACCGCTTTGTCATATCATTTAATTTTTCATCACCCCTGTATCTCGCATTTAGCATGCTATGTTTTGCTATTGGTCACTGGAAGGTAAATTTGCTCGTCTGGCTGCTGTAGCACATATCTTTGAAGAAATTCCATTGCGAGAGAGGAAAAGCAGGTTTATCAAAGCTTAGGTACATTAACAGCTAGTTTGACCCTGAGATGCTTAGGGAACCTGTTTCTATGGCACACATTGTTCTGTTCTCTACATGGAGTCCCAGAAGACAAAGATAAACCAGAATATATTGATTCCTGCCTTTGAGCAAAAGAAGAAAATCTACATTTTCCCTGCTAATTTGAAACTATATGCCCTCCGGGTAGCAGAGAAAATGTTTCATAATGCTATTTCACTGTATGCTTCTTCAAGTAACATCTCGTCCATTTGGATAATTCACTTTTTCCCCTGCACTTTTGTTTCTTTTCTCTTTTTTCCGAAGGGCACAGTCGTCCTCAGAGCGTGAAGAGCTTTACTCCAATATTAACAGCTTGAATGATTTTGGTGAAGTACGTGAGCTCCTTTCCAATGTTTATTTTCAATTTGCTTCGGAGGAAGCTGTTGAGCTTCTCATAACGCAAAGTTTTGTATCTGCAACATGAATATGTTCGGCTAAGACTGCTGGGAGTTGCAATCCAAAAACACCTGGAGGGGTACATCATTCCTATCCTGGCCTAAACCTTACTTGTCGTCTCCCAGTTAGAGTAGATCCATTGAAACAATGGGATTTTCATAAGTGTGGGGTCAGCAATTGGTGTCAATAAATCTGCTCTAGCTTGGATTAAACAATCAGATTCAGGTCCATTCATGTTTTCAGCTGCAAATGTCTGACTGATCAGCGTAATGCTGTGATTTTTGCCCCTGTCTCTTACATTTCTCTGCCGCAAAGTTGCACCCCAATTTTCTGGCTTTCCCCCAAACTTCAAATAGTAAAAAATAGGATGTGTCCAGGATAAGTAGGCCATTGCCTTAATGAAATACATGTGGAGTTGTTTTTTGGGCACAGTTAACAAAACCGCTGATGCCCAACCGTCTTGTGTTGTGCTAGGAAGTGGTGAGAGAGATGAATCGACTGGGGATGATAATAGACTTATCGCACGCCTCCGATGCAACAGCAGCGGCCGTCCTCGGTGTTTCCAGAGCGCCAGTCATCTTCAGCCACTCTTCAGCCTTTGCGGTTTGCAACAACGCAAGGAACGTCCCTGATCACATTTTGCACCAGCTGGTGGGTGGAACTGTTCTCTTGTGCCTGTGACAAGTCATGCAAAGGAAACATCACAGCAGAGAACTAGAGATAGGGCCAAGAGTCTGCCTCCGCTACTTAGTTATGTGGACTTTAACTTAGATCGCTATCAATTAACTAACTTGGATCAATTCAGCATATAGTTGGCCCTCTGTATCCATGGAGTCAAATATCTACAGCTTGAAAATATTATATATATATATATATATATATATATATATATATATATTCCACTTAATCTCAACAGTAAAAAACATATAGTTAAAAAGAGATGCATTAAAATTCCAAGATCCCCAATCCTCTCCCCAAATATAAAAACATGATCAAACTCTAAAAAAGGATTAAACCAAAGAAAGTTTAAAGCATTAATATATATATGCATATATATATATATATATATAAAAATATATAAAAAAGTATGCATTGGTTTTGCCATTTGATATAAGGAACACCATTTTACTACACCGTTGTACATAATGAGAATTGAGCATCTGTGGATTTTGGTATCCACAGGAGGGTCCTGGAACCAAACCCCATCAGAAAGCAAGGAATCATTGTACTTAGATCATGTATGTAGTTAAGTAACAAAGGCTGCATCCACACTGCAGAATTAGTGCAGTTTGACATCACTTTAACTGCCATGGCTCAGTGCTATGGAATTCTGAGTTTTGTAATTTTGTGAGCTATTTTGCCTTCTCCGTCACCGAGAGCCCTGGGGCCACAACAAACTACAAATCCCAGGACTCCATAGGACGAAGGCATGACAGTTGAAGCAGTGTCGAACTGCATTGATTCAGTAGTGTGGCCGCACCCTAAGGAACATCTCCTGGACCAACCCTGCTTCCCCATCTTGTCTTACTAGGCAGCGGCTGCTGTGAGCAATGAAAGTGTGTTCTCCTGTTGATCAGGATGCAGCAGACTCACATTTTCACCCACTTTCCATGAACAATCAAAGTTAGAAATAGGATCGCTGTCACAATTCCTCCTTGCACTGGAGATAACTGGTAGGAGATGGATGGAAATGTCCATTTGCTGCATCCCAAACAACAGGAGGATAGACCCCCATTACTTGCAGTCATTGTTGCCTAGTAAGTCAAAACTGGGAGACTTCTGCAATCCCTGAGTATTCCCTACATTATCGAATACGTTTATGCTGGCTATTTGCTACAATAAATGAAATGAAATGTATTGAGTACATGGGGATCATGAATACAAATCATTTAGAAACCATAGCTGTGTTCACTGGCAGCATCCATCTTAACTAGTTCTAGGATAATTCAGACAGGTAGCCAAGTAGTGAAATATTTCATTTTGGAAAATACATTTTGGAAATCACTTAAACTGATTCTTGAAGTAGCAATGAAAAGTGCTTGGAAATGCTGAGAGTTTCCAGGAAATACTTCAGGATGAAGAAAATGTCATGTGGAGACACAAGTGACATTTGTGGTGTCTCTGTGGCTTAAACAGAACAGGTGAGCTATTTATTCTCTCCTCCTTTCTACAGAAGCTAAACAATGGAATCATAATGGTGACCTTCCACGCTGAGATACTTGCTTGCGGCAAGAAAGTAGTTGACATTTTCACCGTAGCAGGTCTGTGGCTCTTCTGCAAATTCTTCTAGATCTGGGGAAGAGGGAAGAATAAAGATGCATGTAACCATCTGCTATATCCTGGATCATAGGTGCCTTTTGAAGAGCCTTAATCGTGATCATGACACTATAGGGCTGATAACAGAATCCTGGCCAATATAAACAGTTGAGTGTAATCGGAATGAAGTCCAAAATTGATCTAATTGATCAAAACCAAGCTAGGGTTGCAGTGCCCCAAAACCTTGGTAATGAAATGAGGCCAACGTTGGTACCAGTAGGATCTCCAATGGGATCAAAGCCTGCTTCCATGCTTCCCATGTACTGTACTCTTCCCAATAGTTTAGAATGAAGTGGCCAAGTGAGGCCCCATTCACACTATGAAATAACCTGGTTTGGAAACCAGTTTATTTCCGTCATTCAGACTTGCACTGATTGTATTCGGTGCAGTTTGCTGGGGGGGGGGGCAACCGAAAAAGCCATTTAAACGCATTTGGCACTGGATCCCTTAGCGCTTCTTTTTAAAAGAAGCGCAACAATCCACATCTCCGATAGTGTGAGTAAGCTATCAGATCAATTCAGATTGCGCAACCACCGTTCAGGAAACGGAGGCGCGTCTATTTTGATCTGGAACGATGGTGAATGGGAACTTCAGACTGGATTTGAATGCCATGGAGAGATTCACTGCCTTAATACATAGTGGGAACAGTGAATTGATTTTGAATCAATTCACAGATGCGAATCTCTCCATATAAAAGACGCCCTGAGTTTCTTGGCTAGGCAGCAGTTTGAATGCTATTCTCCCACTCCAGTTCCATATGGACATCAGGCTTAACACATCATGGTCAGTCCTTCTGAATGATTTTACTCTTTTACCCTGCCATGCACTAATGCTCTGTGACATTCATCTCCTTTCGTAGATCATTTTGACTACATCAGAGCAACAATAGGTGCAGAATATATAGGAATTGGCGGAGACTTTGATGGAGTGAGAAAGTGAGTAAAAACTGCGGAAGATGGATGACGTTTCCCTTTCCCTCACAGAGCCAATCCTGAAATGGTTTCTCTCTCTCTCCCCATCACTACCACCAAATGGGGGGAAAGGGGCTTATTTCTCAGCCCAACCCAGGGAAAGGTGCTGATTATGACCAGCACTTTGGCAGAGAAGGCTGAAGACTTTGTAAAACTGTACATCCCAGGATTCCATAGGATGGAGCTATAGCACTTAAAGTGGGGTCAAACTGCATTATTTCTACCATGTAGATCCACCCTTTGTTTCTCTAAACTATTGGTGTCTTTGCTCCTTGCTGCATCTGCACTGCAGAATTTATGCTGTTGGACACCACTTTAACTTCCATGACTCAATGCTATGGGAGTCTGGGATTTGGAGTTCTGTGAGAATTTTAGCCTTCTCTGTCAGAGAGCTCTGGTGCCACAGAAAACTACAGATCCTAGCATTCCATGACACTGAGGCACAGCGGCGTCAAACTGCATTATTTCTGCAGGGCAGATGCAGCCTCAGTCTCACATGCGAATTGTAACAATTCATTCTGTGACTGCTTTGCTGATAGATACCCTAAAGGGCTGGAAGATGTTTCCAAATATCCAGCTTTGATCGAAGAACTGCTGAAGAGAGGCTGGAAGACGCACGAACTGAAGGGCATTTTGAGAGAAAACTTCCTCCGCGTTTTCCGGCAAGTTGAAAAAGTAAGAAAAATGGCTAGCTAGCCATTACTATAGGTATTACTGTATTCTATTTTGAGTCATGCTGGTTCTCTTTTTCCAAAGCCAGCTATCGATTTTTGTGTGGCTTCACTGCTAGCAATGGGGTTCTAAGGCTATGGAGATCCCAGTGGCTGTTAAATAGGAAATGCTCACTCATTAAGCACCTGGTGTCCAGAGACAGCTGCCTACAAATCTCCCAGTGACTCCCTGGCGTCTTTGTTGCTTGCAACCCTTCTGTCTTGGTGACTGGCAGTACTCTCTGTGTTGGCATGCTCTCGACCTTGGACTGGCTATAACTGATGTCTCCACCTTTTAGTCCTTACTGGCTTCCTTTATTTAGATTACTGGTTGGCTGTAAGGACTTCTGCACTGGCTGAAGACTCCCCTCTTGTTTTCCCCTTCATCCTGTTGGATAGCTTCTGACTGACCTGGATGGGATTAAGTACCTGAGAGCTCTTGGCTTACACCCATTTGACTCCTGGGTCACTAGCTGACTGGAGCATAGGACATTCTGTCTATGTCCACCACCTCTGCCCTGTCTTTTCTCATCTTTGGATATCCTCTCTTGTTCTACCTACTCTGCAATTCCTTCCCACATGCACATTTTGTACCATAAGGCAGCATGCTGCGGACTTCCCGTTCCTTGCTTCCCCCTCCTTTGTGAAGCTCATTTCCACTGCCAACACCTGCATGAAGTGCAAAACTCTAGCCAGGTTGGCAGAGGAAGCAGTGAAAGAGGAGGCAGAGAAAACAATGTCGCAAACAAAATGCTACCCCTTACCAGTGCATTAAACTGCAATTATATCCTAATACAATTAAATGTCCCCAAAATTATATTGGCCAATTTTTTGCATTGTTTGATGGAGCTATGAAGACTGAGCTTCATTATCATAGCTACTTCTGCTGATGTGTGGTGTGTGTGTGTGTGTGTCCTGGTAGAATCTGGGCCAAATCTTTGTTGTTCACATGCATTTTAAATGCATCCGATTAAGTTTTTGGGGAGGCTGCAAAAAAACCCCACTTAACCTGTGATAATTGAGCTCATGGGTTTTCCTAAAAGAATGGCATTCTTGGCTGTGTGAATAACCAATGCAAATAGACCTGGGATCGAACTCTGCATGCCTTGAATGTGCTTTAAAGACATTTGCATAATTGACTTCATCTTTATTCAAGTGCTGGTGTGCGGGAGCAACAAAGGTTGCAGAGATGTGCAGAGATGCGGTTCCACAGTGTGAACAACGTGTGAGATTATTTGCATAGTCACACTTAAAACCACAACGTCTGACTGACCCTTTAGATTTAGGTAGAGAAGGGGGAGAAGATGTGGGTGAGAGCAGTCTCAAAGTTAGGTTTGCCATGGCTCACAAAACAATGCTTGGGCCTGGCTATAAGTTCTGTAAAATGAATTTAAATAAGCAAAGAGATCAATATCTAGATACGGTTTCCAGGTTCGCTGTCCAGAGTCCTGTTTCCTGGCCATTGGTTAACATGAGAGAGAACTAGCGTTATGCCCTATTCAATCCCCTTCACCAACGCCTTGGAAACCCCTCAGTTGGGGTGCTAACTTGAAGACACACAACAACAACAACAACAACAACAACAACACTAACAGGCTACATCTGCACTGCAGCAATAATCCAAGTTGGAATTCGAGGAACTAGCTTTGAGAGATGTTTAGCCTTCTCTGTCAGAGAGCTCTGGAGCTACAACAAACTACAAATCCCACGATTCCATAGCATTGACCCACAGCAGTCAAAGTGGTAACAATCACAATTATTTCTGCAGTGTGGATGCAGCTATAATGAATATCAATGCACTGGTTCTGTTTTCTGGATACGTTTCATCGGTCTTTCATGCCAACCTTCCACTGTGAAAAGTGACATCAGGTACATATATACCAATGACTTAACATTGGGGTGCATTCTTTGATTAACTCTAAATATGGCTTCTTCTAGGTACGGGATAACAGCATTTCCATGCTAGAGAACGAAGAGGAAATTTCACTGGAAGATGTACAAAATCCCTGCCGCTTGGAGCTAAAGCCCCCTCCTGGGATTGCGTTTTTGTACTGAATGTTGCATTGGGACCATTGACGGCTACATTCGCAAGAACATCATGCTGAACAAGAGAATTATAATGAACATTTTGCTTCTTTTCATACATTTCCAGTGAACTCCTGGTACTACCTAAAATGTTTTATTCCCATTTCCCAGGTGGGTTTATTTTTAAATGAGTGCGTTCCAAAATAAAACGATTAATACTTGCCTGGATGTTTTTTACCATCTCAGAACTAGTAAAGATGGACACTGACAAGTAAACAGAGTTATTATTTCCAGGGCAGAGATTCAACAGAGATAAAGTGCAGGAAAGAGGGATGTTAATACTAAAATAAAATGGTCCTAATGCAGTTGTTTTCATCCTTCCCTGATCCCTCTTTCCTTCTCTTCTCCCAAAACTTTTTAATGTGTAAAATTCACACATGCGTTGAGCTAAATATTGATTTAAATAAAACTGTTCTAATTTGAACGATGTTGTTTCCGTACAAGATGTTAAAATGCTTATAATTTCATTTAATGTAATGGCCTACTTTGTTTTTTAAAATAAAAAGCCAATAAAAGCTTGCAATAAAGCACTTTAAATGTAATGTTTTTGAAGGACGTCCTGACTGCTGTTTCTAATAAAATGCAGAAACACACAGCCTGCCTTGTTTCTTTAAAAAAGATGTTAAAATGTGAATATATATTTGAATGCGCAGAAGAAAATAAGTGCACTAAATAAATTAAATATATTTTTATTAATAGACTACATTGAGGGGATGTAAAGTGGATATAGATGGGGTCCTAAGGGCAAAAAGTTCAAGTGGATGATGATGATGATGATGATGATGATGATGATGATGATGATGATAGCCTCTGTGGAGTTTATCACATGAAAGAGATTGAGAGTTTATGCTGTGAATATTCCCAAAAATGACATAATTACACATAGTGATTTCACACAATGTCGCACAAAACCCGCCACTAAAGTGGGCACAAAGAAGCATTAACACGCATCTTTTTACTTCCGAGATTTCAGCGACAATGCGTTTCCGATATCATTTCATTTGCGCAATTGTGTGTGATAACCATTCGCGCAATTACTCGCAATTTTTCGCTTTATTTGTGGGATGCTTTAAATGTGCTTTAATCTCTCTTTAATGTCGAAATCAGCCCCAGTGTGATAAACTCCTAGGAATGAGCTAAGTCGGGATTTGAACTCTGGTCTCCAGAGTCCCAGTCCCATGCCCAAACCATGATGGCTCTCAAGGCGATATTTGTGTGTGTATTACAAAATTCAGCAGCACACATATCTCTGTACAAGTTCATTTCAAAGGCAATTAAGGTCTTGTCGCAGCAGCTGCATGTTCTAGCAGTACTTCATTTTTGTACGGTGCACAGCTAACATGATCTCAAACAGCAGTAATGAACCTCGGCTCAATTTAATCAGATTCCCGGAAATGAATCACTTTACTGCTGGTATAAAACCTAGCTGCAAGTTTCCCAGAGCTTGACGCTGGTTATCTGTATGCGTTTCACTCTCTGTCTCACTCTGTATATATATATGCGCATTTAGATTTCCCCAAATGTGTGTCCACAAGTGGACTGTGATTCCTACTTCTGTCTTTCTCAGCCAATGACTCAATGCTGGAAAAGGTGTTGCATTTCAGAAGTGGCAAACAAGAAAAATGATGCCTGATCTTTCCTGCACTATATTGGTGCAGCTGCTCAGCAAGATCAGGATATGAGAGGAGCAAATAGGTTTTCATCTGGGCTTGAAGATATGTACATCTTACCCCAGTACAGAGCCAACCTACATATTAATTTTGCACACCTTCCAGCTGTCTCAATTTGACAGAGAAAGTCCTGGTTATTCCTCTGCTGTCCCACTTTTCTAGCTACTTTTAAAATGTCCCAGTTTCTCTCTCCTTTTCCCACTTTCCCCCTTTGTCCTCAGCTTGATTCAATTGCTGCAAACTGAACTGAAAGTGCAAAAGTTTGCATTAAATGTGAAGTCGAAGGCTTTCAAGGCCAGAAGATGCCAGCCAGAGACGCTGGCGAAAGGTCAGGAATAAATTCTCCTAGAACATGGCCATATAGCCTGAAAAACCCACAAAAACTATAGTTTGTACTTAGTTAACTCATTAGGGCAGAGGAAAGAGGAGGGGAGGACTCCCAGTAGACTCAAGCAAAAGCAAACTGCTGCAGCCTCTTCTAGCTTGTGTGTTATTTCTCATTTATAACCTATGCCACCTTGACCTCACTTTGGTGTTTCTTAGCCACTTTTAATCTGTGAAATATTTAGTTTGACACTGAGCTAGTTGGTGCCTAGTACCGGCTGTGCATTTCCCCTGATGTTTCTCATAAATGCAACTACACGTCCTTAGCTGCCTGTGGAGAAAAAGAAACGCGAGGTTTTCTCTAGCTGGGGATAAAACAGGTAAGATACCATATGTTCTATTTGTTTTTAATCACATTGACAATCTGTGACACCTTGTAAAACCCAGCAAGGATCTTGCTTCTCAAGGCGGTACATAAATGCAATTTAGGCAATCGTGTCTGCTCCTGGAATTTTTCAAAAAGGTGAAAATAAAACCTACCTGCCAGATAGTTATCACTGCAGTTTGGGTGAGAAGACCTCCAGATTTATAGGCGAGACTTTTATCATCGCCTTTAAATTGCTGATAACAAGAGTTTCAAATGTGAAACAAGTAACCATGGCATGCTTTCTTGGTGAAAATGTGCGACAGGCCGCAGCACTGGGTTGTGTGGTTGTGCAACCATTCACACCATCGTTGGTACAGCCGTGCAGATCCTTGTGGCAAAACAGCACTCCGACTCCTCGCCTACCACCAATGTTTACATTCCTAGGCAATGTTCTGAGGTTTGCACACAGGGCTTGTGTAACTCTCAATAGGGCACTAGCTTTGCTCAACCTCCAAAAAAGCCTAAAAGTGTAATTGCATTTAGAATCATAGAGTTGGGGCTTCAAGGGCCATAAAGCTCTTATTGTCAGCATGCTATTCCTAATGTTTTGGTGGAATCTCTTTTCCTGTAGTTTGCATCCATTGCTCTGTGTCCTAGGAGTTTATCACATGGGGGAAAACCCAAGCAAAAATGGGGTTTAAATTGGGGGGGAAACCCACAAAAGCAGGCTGATTTTCACACGATGTTATTGTTAAACTAAGGTTAGCCAAAACAGAAAGTGGAGGGATAGCAGACCAAACCGTTCCTTTTTTACTTTCAGAAAATTCTGAACACAAAAGGGAATGCCTTGTATTTACTTTCCGTTCGGGTTAACACAAGTTTAACAACAACATGTGTGAAAATCAACCTGCTTTGACAGTTTTTTCCTACCTTTTAAATTCTGTTTTTGCACAGGATTTCCCCCATGTGATAAACTCCATAGTCTCTGGTGTAGCAGAAAACAAGCTTGCTCCATCCTCAATATGACATTGCTTCAAATATAAGGCAATTATCATTCACCCCATTCTTTGCTTATACCACCCCTGTACACATTTTATTCTGTCTGATTTTGGAAGCTAGGTAAGGACAGGCCTGCTTAGTACTCAGATGAGAGACCACCAGAAAAGTCCAGGAGGTTTTATTGGGTCACTCAGTGGGAAAGTACATGTTGTGCCAGGTTCAGTTCCTATCATCTCCTGGAGAGTGATTATGGCCATTAGAGGTAAGGACCTCTCCAAACTATTTTTAAAGACTGTGACTGATCGCAGCACAAAGCCTCATTTCTCACTCACTGGGACTTCCTAGAATAGCACTTTTAATCCAGCTGGGGGTGGGAGAGGGAGGACGAAGAAACCTGGATGATAAGGCAAGATATAAATCTAATAAATAGATAGATAGATAGATAGATAGATAGATAGATAGATAGATAGATAGACAGACAGACAGACAGACAGACAGATATAAGATTTTGGGGGTTGGGATTTGTTCTTGATAAACCCATGATGGCTCCTACTTTTCCTTCAGCTTCCTCCTAAACTGTGGAATGACCTGCTGGAAAAGATTCGACAGCCGAAGACGCTGTCTGAATTTAAAAGAGCATTAAAGCCCGGTCTCTTTCGGCAGGCTTATCCGGGCGATTTGTAAATTGTGAATGATAAATTCTGAATGCGGATTGTTTTAATATATGTATATCTTGCCCTTTGAAATTGTATGCATGTCCTTTGAAATCGATCTGTATTTTAACGGATGTGTTTTAACGGCTGTGGTGTGTCTGTTAATGGTTGTTGTTCCCTGCCTTGATCTATGGGGAGAGGCGGGTAAGAAATAATAATAATAATAACAACAACAACTAACCACTGCATTGTCATCAAGGTACTTGCAGACACACTCATATATAATCCGTTCTAATATTTTTCCTGGTAGTGAAGTCAGGCTAATTGGTCTGCAGTTTCCAGGATCTTTACCCCCCTTTTTTGAAGAGAGGGGCAAAAGCATTTTCTTGTCTCTAGTCCCCTGGCACCTCATTTGTTCTCCAAGACGTCTAAAAAATGATGGCAAGTAGTTCAGAGAACGCCGGCAATTTCCACGAATAAATGCCATGTGCTCCTGCTCTCATCCAGAGTGTTAAAGGACTTGAAACTGGCTAACCCAACCTCTTGAAAATGGAGCCTTTTGCTGCCATCTCTCTTGAAATAAAAAGATCTCACCTTAGCTTGCAAGTTGGAACAAAACAGTGCTGCTTGTTCTTGGAACGCCTCTGGATATTCCACGAAAAGGAAAAGGTGAGAGAAGATGCCAGCCACAGATGGAGGCAAAACATCAGGAATAAGTTCTTCCAGAATATGGCCACGCAGCCTGAAAAATCCACAAGGAACTATGGACTCCAGACGTGAAAGCCTTCGACTTTGCAATATTCTTCATTATTTGTTTCCTGATTGGAAATGATGGAAGAATAATAGAGAAGTGAGGATTGGGGCAGTTTTTTTCTCCTAAGATCTAAACATTTCAAAGGACCGATGTTTTCTATACCAAAAATGTGTTTTCTGTGGCTGGTTTTTCACAATTTGGTAGGGAGAGTGACAATTCATCCTCTGTCCTCCCACTTTCTCAGCTACTTTTATATTGTCCTGGTTTCCCTCTCCCTCCCACCTTATTATTAATCGTCATTATTATTTTATTTATTTCATTTGTATGCCCTCTTTCTCCCAGAGTGGGACCCAAGATGGCTCAGTTTAAAAAGTTGTGTTGGCTTTCCGTTTGGGTTATTTTCACGTTATTCCTCTTCAATGTCATCTGAAAAGCAACCTGCATTTGCGGGGTTTATTTTCCTACTTTCTGTTCAGGTTAACCCCCAACGTCATGTGAAAAACAACCTGCAAAAGTGGGCTGTTTTCACTTTAAATCTAGGCCTGTTACAGACTGCCAAAATAAAGCTGCTTTGGGTTCTTGGAGGTATGCTTGTTTTTTAAATGATGATGCAATCTACGAACCGGACCGCGCACCAAAACTGCACTCCAGTGCTAGGATGGAGCGAGTGTGGCTTTGGCGTGAACCTCCGGACTCTTAGGACCCATGCATCATTTAAATGCATACCTCCAAAGAGACCTGAATCAGCTTTATTTTGGGCAGTCTGTAAAGGCCCTAGTTTCCGCCACGGTTCTTTTGTGCCTGTGGTAATCCCGAGATAAATGGCAGGGATGAGGATGCGGATGCTGCCGAGGGGGGAGAGGGGAAATGGGGAAGAAACTGTCCAGAAAAGCCCCCACCAATATCAATCTTGAAAAATAAATTTCATAGAGAACGGATGCCAGTGGAAACTATTTAGCTAACCATTTCACACCAGATTCTGCTGCTAATGGTTTTGTTGCCAGAGGAGTCCACTTACCAGTTGTCACATCCCTGTAGTAAGTGTGCTGAGTTCATTTCCCACTGGAGTGCTTTTGAGAAAGTCTGATGAAGGACAGCTTTACAAAGCATATAATCAAATCCAGAGAGAAAAACAGATGCTTTTCAGAAATCTGAAACCTCTATTGCACAGTAAACAACATGAAAAGGAGCCCAGGCTTTCTTATGCAATGCTCCAACCAACATTTGTTTTAGGCAGAGGAACTGTTGCAGACAAGTTATTTTGTGTAACGTAAAATATTTCCTGAGACACAGGTTCACTTCAAGCCTTACCAGCATTGCGCTTTTGGATATTCCCCACAAGCAGGAATACATATTATCTTGCAAATGTTGTTAACTGTCTGCAAGTCCTCTTGAAATCATAGTAAGTCTGTGAATGAGACACTTCCAAGATCCCTATCCTCATCTGCTCTGCTCAGGTCCTACAAGCTCAGGGCTATGGCTTCTCTGAGAGCAGATTTTCAAATGGTCATGAAAAGTAAGGGTAGAAAGCATATTCTCTCTTATCCATTTATTGGATGTCCTGACTGTCAGGAATTGCTTCCTGAAAGAATAATGCAGTAGCAAGAATGCTGTGCAGCTTTCCCCTAGTATTTGATGAATGTCCCGAAGTATTCCAGAGGATGCACATGGTGTGTTTTGTGTAAGAAATACATTTTCCATGCAGTGTTTTCTGCACAGGGAACTGGAAAAGAGGTGCGCAAAACCCTATCTTTTTTTCTGTACAGAAAAAAGTCCTCTGGAACACTTTAGGATGCTCAGATATAGGAAGAATATTAGGCAAAGTTGTTCATTTCCTCCTACAGCAGGGAGAAAACTACAATAGTTTCCTGCATGTCAAGATGAAATAACTGACATGTTGCATCCTGACATGGAATGGCAACTGATTGTTCTTTATTTAATGTTTCCTTTTACTGCTGGAGTCAGGAAGAAGGATTTGTGGGATGTATTTCTTTTTCTGCCTCAGTTGGCAAAATAACCTGGTATTATGTGGAAGAAACCAGAGACTGGTCGCAAGGTGCTCAACAGATGGATATTTTGTTTGGTTTAAGGGGGGGAAGGCCAAAGGATGTGAGAGTTTCAGCTTCCGAAATTTCTGAAGTTCAATCCCAAATAGCTCCCAAAAAAGGCCCTTGAGAGCATATATAGAGTCTGAAACTCTGCTCAGCCATGAATCCTCTTCCCTCCCTCCAGGCTGCTACTATACAAGAGAGGAGGAGCTGGAAACAGCTTGGCTTGCCGGCTATATTCAGCCGCTCTCACACAACCACATCCACAGGCACTTCATCTGGAAGGAGCTGAAAGTGCCGGCAGCCTCTCCTGCCTCCAGGTTGGATGAGCCCTTTATTTTGTGCTGCTGCTTCTGACCTCAAAACTGGAAGAGAACAAGTCCACCAGCTCCTTATGCAGCTATCTTTGGAGGAGAGAACATCTACATTGTCACCAGTCCTGGAGAAAGTAATCAGAAAGAGAACATCCAGGAATCCAACAAGTCTTCATCCTGGAGAAGTCTTTGACACCAAGGTCAAAGAGTCTGAGCTAACATCTCCACCGGAGAACAATACTCGGACCCCTTGTTTCTTTGCAGAGAACAGGAGAGCTTAACTCAGGGCAGGGCTGGGCATCCCATGAAGTGATCCTACTCCATGGAGGAGTCTGGAACCAATGGTACCACTTGCAGCTGCAATGACTTTGCGTTCCAACAGGCCAACGCTTCCTCTTGCTGGCCCAGTGTGTCTGGAGGTGGCCCTGAGACCGTGATTGTCCCTGTGCTGTTTGGAGTGATCTTCCTTCTGGGCATGGTGGGCAATACACTCGTGCTGATCGTTCTGGGTCGTCTCCGGCCGGGAAGACGGCCATCACGCAGTGCCACCAACATCTTCATCCTCAACCTCAGCATTGCCGACTTTTCCTTCCTCCTCTTCTGCGTCCCCTTCCAGGCCACCATCTACTCCCTACCAGAATGGGTATTTGGTGCCTTCTTCTGCAAGTCAGTGCACTACCTCGCCATGGCTACCATGCTGGTCAGCATCTTCACCTTGGCGGCCATGTCAGTGGACCGGTACATCGCTGTGGTGCATGCCAAGCGCTCACTATGCATCCGCAGCAAACGCAATGCCGTCCTTGGCATAGGGATCATCTGGATCCTGTCCCTCCTCATCGCCATTCCAGTGGCTCAGCACCAAGCCCTCGTGAGTGGGCACCAACAGGCACCCAACAGCTCTTTCTGCTGGGAGCATTGGGCTGAGAACCCAGTTGCCAAACAGATCTACAAGGTGACCATCCTGGTGGTGGGTTACCTGCTGCCTCTGGTGCTCATCTCTTGCTGCTATGCCAAGGTGGGTGGAGATGGGGATGGTTGGGATGATGATGGCTGGCAGCAGCCTGAGGATGACATGCCCGAATCTTTAGTGGTTCTGAACAGGGGTGGGGAAAATGGCACCTTGGAGTGAATTATGGGGTTCAGTCCCTCCAGATTCTCTGGACTGCCCACCCCAATGCAAAAGGTGAAACCTCCAGAAGTGTCATTGTGTCATTGACCTACACACTACCTTTTGCATTAGAAAGTTATGAAAAAATCATGCCATTCCCCAACTGTTCATTGGTATATCTTTATGGGTGGCCAAACCTTAGGGCTCAGGGCAAATAGTGGGCCAAAGCTGTCTCCCTTGAAGAAAATTCACTGCATCTTTGTCACCATGTTCACCACCACGGAGCTTGGAAAAGTTGCCTTTTTGGACTCTGCTTCCAAAATCCCCCACCAGCATGGCCACCTTTTCCAAGCTGTGCCTGTGAATAGTTGAACCATTTCTGCACATAGAAATAAATGAGAGCTTGTTTTCCTTGGTCTGAGATGCAAAATGCACAAACTATTACTATTTCTGAGCATTTTGGAGATAACAACCTCAAAACACTGAAAATGGCAGCAGGGGGCAAATATTGGAGCACAGCTTTGGCAGAGCTTCTGGATGCTTAGGACGCATGCATCCTTTAAACAGCATAACTCCAAAGTGACCTGAAGCAGCTTTATTTTGGCCTATCTGTATGGGGCCTTTGAATACTTTCCCAGGCTCTTTCAACGCATAATCTTTCCTTCTTGCATTTCGTCTACTTCCCTTAATTGATTTTTTCGTAATCAGTGTTAATATTTAACAAAGGGTAGAAGGCTCTGTTGTTTTATGTTGATTTAAAAATTGCTGCCACTGCTCCCAACAACCCTAAAAGGTAGGCCAAGTTGGGAGGAAGAGAAGCTGTCTTCACAAGGTTCACTTCAGGAGAGGAGGCTTGAACTTTGACTCCTGATTCAACACTTTAACTAGTACGCTATGCTGTCTTATTACACCTTTGGTGAAACTTGTTCCACCTTTACTCATACACAGTAAGGGTCCCCTCCCTGCTAGCAAAGATTTTGTCACCTTCCTCTTTTCCCTCCTTATGGGGCATTGGGAAGTGTCACTGCGGAAGACAAATAGTCAAATATAATGGATTTAGTGCCCCAATAGGACTGTATTTACTTGGCACGCACTGAGTTGGTTTTGCCTCCCACCGAGGCTGGCACTACCTCAAAATAAAGAGATGTTTCCAATCTTGTATTTGGTAAATAACCATAATGCATCCAGTTGGCATGAGATTGCTTTCTTAGTGCCATGGTACATCCTATGCCAGTTTTATGAATTACCCAAATGAATGCTCCAAAACTGTGGCTAAGAAGCCTACCTTTGACTCAGAAGATCACAGCAATCCCTGGACAGCCAATATAATGTATAGTCCACCCTCCATATCCATGGATTCTTTAACCTTAGATTCATAGCTCTATATAGATCCTTTATCTATAATCTGTAAATAATCTTTCCCTCCATCTCTCCCTCTCTTTGAAGAAAGGCATTAGGAGAAAAATAATTTATCCAGCGTATCAAAAAAATGTAGATTAACCTTTTGAAAACGCAGTTACAGCGTCCTTGTAACCAAGCAATGAATGTACTTAACCATTAGAGCTGGAAGACTTAAAGTACTTAAGCCAATTAATGAAAAGAAAGTCCATCTATTAAATGTATTTATGCCCTTCTCTTTAGCATGCTCACCGAAAGCAGTGAGGCCGAAGAAAAGCAGCCTAATTCTCAATATTACTACTGAATGATTTGGATGGAAGAGAATCTGAGTTAAACTGAGCCAGACCTTGGAAGATTTTCTTTCTTTCTTTCTTTCTTTCTTGGACTGTCACTCCAGCCCTCTCAGTTAATACTTGGGTTGCCAGTTCAAAATGTCCAATCTGAGTTTTCAAAGTCAAAAAATGAGACATAGGGATGGCCCCTGGTTATGTCTCTGAACATTACTTGTTAATGTTCAATGACATAACCTCCACATAACAGAGGAGTTGCTCATCTCTTTGGGAGTTGAGATAAAGAACATTTAATCGAAGGCAGAGCAGAACAGAGGGTGAGCCCTGGCATCTCAACTAGGAGGGAAAGAAAAGGCTAAAGAAGTATATACAAAGTCCTCTGGGAGAATTTTTGCAACTTACGGCAACAAATCTATTAAGCCTTGCCAATTATTGCAAGCAGCTGCTCTACTGGCTGAACTGGAGATTTGGGCACAGCCTTTTCCTCTTGCTTGGAACTGAAAATTTATTTTATTTCATTTTTTTATTTCAAGGGTTTATATCCTGCCTTTCTCCCACAATGGGATTCAAGGCGGATTTGCACTCTTGCATCCTTGCACTCTTGTGTCCTGGACAATTTGCACTCTTGTGTCCTGCCTGGAGGTGACCCACAAAAACTGAACACCAACCAAGGGCTGAGATCTTTTTGTTATGTGCCTCCAAGCCATTTTTGACTTATGGCGACCCTAAGGCAAATCAAGTCACACTCTCTCAGGCTGGAGGCTGGAGCCGATTTAAAATGCTGAACGATAAGCTCCAAAGTCCAGTGCTGAAACCACTGGTTCATCCTGAGCCCTGGAAACCCTAAATAATAAATCTGCTGAAATGTTGGACATTACGGAGAAATTAGATGTCTTACAGTATATACCTGCTCAGAGGATATGTAAGATCCCTATAGCTGGATCAAACCTAAGACCAATCTGGTCCAGCAGCCACAACAAGCAGGAAATGAGGGCAATATAACTTCTCCTGCTGTCACTGCTCAGCAACAAATAATAATAATTCAGAGGCAAACAAACCATAGGATGTTATGATGTCCATTGTGTGAATGCAATTAACCTGCATGTTTCTGGGTTATGAAAGCAGTAGCATGTGCTGCTCTGGCTTGAGGAAGCCCAACGTTGTATAGGGAAGAGGGGGGGGGGAATATAAGTCTTTCCCCTTCTCTAGTCTATCATTTTTGTCCCTTTGGAGCTGCTATTTGGTACCATTAGGAAATGCAAACAGCAGCTTCAGGGCTACATACATTTTGTTGTTGTTGTTGTTGCGTGCCTTCAAGTCGTTTCCTTCTGCATAAGGGGTTTGCCATTGCCATCCTCTGAGGCTGAGAGTGTGTGACTTGCCCAAGGTCACCCAGTGGGTTTCCGTGGCTGCTTATACTTACATTGGATATGTATTTTTATTTCTTCTACGAGTTTTGTTATGGTATATCGTACTTTGCATGCTGCATTTTGCTGTTCTTATGTTAGTCTGTGCCCATAATAAATATTTATCTTATCTAATTCTGTGGCTGAGCCAAGATTCAAACCCTTATCTCCAGAGTGATAGTCCAATGCTCAAACCACTGAGTCACACAGGCTCTGTGTATCCGTCTACAACCAATTTGCAACCCGGCAAATTCTTGAGAAAGATTTATTAACCTCTAGATGGGGAAAATGTGTCTGAAATCCTGCATGTAGCAAGATTGTGGATGGATAGGTAGGCTGATCTATATGTCAGTAAATGAACGCGTTATCCCTTACTCTCATTAGGTGTTATATCATCTCCATAAAAAGGTGAAGAATATTTCCAAGAAATCAGAACGATCAAAGAGAAAGGTATGTAGAAACCTGTTCTACGTTTCAGCTCCGTTGAATTTGTTTTAATGTGGAAGCCATCTTGAGACCTGGGGTCCATCCACACTACAGAATTCTAGTGCTTTTATGCCAATTTGAGTGCTTTTATTCTGTTGTTGTTCTGTCCTCTGGAAACCTGGGACTTGTAGTTTGGTCAGTGGTACAGATGTGTCTCTGACTGAGAATCCCACATGCCTCTCCCTAAACTACTTATCCCAGGATTCCATGGGATGTTGCTATTAAAGTAGAATAATAGCACTATAATTCTATAGTGTGAATGGGCTCCTAGTTTTGTGGGGGGGGGGTGCTTGTGTCTATGTCTGTATCTGTCTTAGCCTGAAATAATGCAGTTTGATGCTGCTTTAACTGCCATGGCTCAATGCTATGGACTTTTGGTAATAGAATAGAGTCTTTATTATGGTCATAAACCAGCGCAGCTAAAAGAGGATACAGAATAAAAGGAGGTTAAAAAAAAATCTGGGATGTGTAGTTTTGTGAGATATTTTGCTTTCTCTGTCAGATCTCTTGCCACAAGAAACTACAGATCTCAAGATTCCATAGGATGCAGTCATATTAATTAAAACAGGGTCAAACTGCAGAGGGTTAGACTGGATGGCTCTTGGGGGTCTCTTCCAATTCTATGATTTCTGGCTGGTATGGCCTCTAAGTGTTCCTTGACACTCTCTTCACAAGGAATATTGACTTTCAAAGATACCTTAATGCAGCCACAGACTTCTAGTTCGGTCTTTGAGCCCAGAAATTTCCATTAGCAGCTCTTGTGTAGAATATGGATTTCCGCCTCTCCGCTCCCGATAGTTGCATTCAGATATGAAACCTAAGAACCGTGAAGATGCATTACACAAGCTAGTGACAATAGCAGCAAAGAACAGCTACTGGTTGCATCTCTTGAATATCTTTTCCAATTATACCTACCTTTTCTTATAAGAAAGATATGTTATCTACAATTACAAGTATGTAAAAAAACCCACCAATTATACATATCTAGGGTTTGTTCACACCGCACAATTGCAACACTAGGATTCCACTTGAACTGCAATGGGTCCATTCTATGAAATCCTGGGATTTGCAATTTAGGGAAAGGCAATTCTCAGCCAGTGAGCTGTAGTGCATCTATTGTTACTGTTGTGCGTCATTAAGTTATTTCCGACTTATGGCAATCTTATCACAGGGTTTTCTTGGTTCAGGGCAGATTTGCCTTTGCCTCCTTCTGAGGCTGAGAGAGTGTAACTCACCCAAGGTAACCTGCTGTTTCCATGGCCAAGCTAGGATTCGAACCCTGGTCTTCAGAGTTGTAGTCCAATAGTCAAACCACGCATGAAGCCAAGACAGGCTCCTCCATTTATCACCAATGCTGTGTTCTTTCAGTGGCTTTAAACACTGAAACCAGCTGTCAAGAAGGAAAAATGAGAGGATTAGAAACAGTGAATTGGGAGGAGAAGCTGAATGCAAGCCTTATCTATCTATATTACTGCCTGCTATATTCATAATTAATAATAATAATAATAATAATAATACTATTTTCATAATAATTCAGGCTGTATTGTTGTAGGACTAACATCCCCCTATTAGAGAAGAAGGACCAAATTTGGCCATCTCTGATGCAAAGGATGGGGAGTAGGGTGCTGCAATAGCATTGCATATTCTCTAGTGCTTTTCAGAAAACAGTGCATCACAGGTAAAGAATTGTCCAGATCCTGGAAAAACTTACTAGTTTTGCACTATTAGAATCACAAGCCAGTTTGGCAAGGACAGCCCTGACTGATCCTCTGTCATCCTTCTTTCTCGGTTGTCAATTCAGTTTTTAAATGTCCCAGTTTCTCTCTCTTCCTCCTTTGTCTTCAGCTACTTCAGTTGCTGCAAACTGAGTTCAAAGTGCAGAATATGCCCTTAGTTAACTCAACAAAGACGAAGAAGGGCAGAATCTTTCCCAGTAGGCTCAGGCAAAAGCAAACTGCTGCAGCCTCTCCTAGCTTGTTTGCTTTTACCATTTTAACCATAGTGTCATGTTGCTTTACCATTCATGTCCTGTATTATGTTGGAGGAATGCTATCTGGTAGCTCTTGCCAGAAGCCCAGTATTTCGCCTCTCTCTCTCCCATCACGGAATAATGGGTGCAGCAAACTTTTTGGAACCTCTTTAAAAGGAGGAGGAAAATTATTAGTATGAACTATGATCCTTTGGGTGTGCAATTCTGACGTTTTGGCTTCCCAGCCACTGTTAAAAAAGAATGCTTTGTTCTTGCAAAGTGATCAGTCTAATGCAGCTCATGTTACTGGGCAACTAGGAGAGAGGCATATAATTAAAATAATTTACTCTGATACGTATTGAATCTGAAAGCAGTTTCCCATTTTGGAAGTACATTCGGCCGAGATGCTCTGCCTTGCTTTGTTTTCCCTGGTCATTACCGCAGCTTTTCCACTTCTGTCCCTGCCATAATATCTCCGGCAACAAAATAATGACAGATTTTAACACCTATTATTCTGATGTCGGTGAGAGTATGTGATGCAGAGGAGAGAGCACGCAACTGCATTCTACACAGCTCTGGTCATTAGGGCAGCCTGGCACTATTTGGCACCTTTCAGATGTATTAGACTGCAATTCCCATTACCCATGACCAATGTGGGGATGATAAGGAGTTGTAACCAAGCTGGAGAACGGCTGCTGTAGAAGGAAGGGTCAAGTGTTTTATGCCTTCATCTGTGAAAGTCAGTGTGGTATAGTGGTTTGAGTGTTGGATTGGGACAGTTGAGTCCAGGGTTTAAATCCTTCCTCAGCCAAGGAAACCCACTGGGTAACACTCTCTCAGCTTCAGAGGTAGGTAGATAGTGCCAAACCACTTCTGAACAGGCTAAAAGGGTGTTTTGTGGCGGAGTGGGGACTCAAACCCTAGTTTCCCAGAGCCCATCACTCAAACCATTATGCCATACTGGCTCATATACATTCCCCTATACATTTTTCCTCCTCCTCAACATCTATTGTGACCCTGGCATATGTGATTTTGGCATTTTTAAAGTAACAATTCTATTCTAGGAAGTTTTTTTCCAGATCTTGGAAGCTTACTGCAGTTTCTGTAGCAAAAAATGTCCTTTCCACCTGCCTGCTTCCATTTCCCACATCTTCCTCCTGCTAGGCTGTTTTGAAATTGTTTTTTTGAGAATGACCAAAACAAATCTCTGCAGTGTGTGACCGAAAAACGGTCCAGCTCAAAATGATTGTTTTTTCCACCAAGGAGAAAGGTAACCAAGAGCAACATAATTAGCCCACAGCTTCGAACAGCACTTTGGCAATGTAAAAACCAATGCAAGGTTCACACGACAGCAGTGATTTTTGGACAATAAATCAAATTCAGACCAGAGGCAGTATTGTGAGCTGCTCAGAGGAACCAGTGCTAAAAGGGCAATGCAATGGATAAAGCAAAAGGGCAATGCAATGGATGAAGCAGGAAGGCGAGATCGATGCTTAATATCTATCCCTCCTTCCCGTCCTCCTCCTAACCAAAAGGACCTGAGGGTCATTCCAACCGTGCCACAAACCCTGTCTCTGCTCCTGTGCAATGCCAGGTCCATCAACAACAAGTCCCACATCATCCATGACCTGCTTGTAGATAACAACTGTGACCTGGCTTGCATTACTGAAACCTGGCTTGGGCCTGAAGGGGAAGCTGTGTGGGCTCAGGCTCTCCCTGCCGGGTTTTCAGTGAAGGACCAGTCCAGGTTAGATGGGGGGGGGGGGGGGGAGTGTTGCCTTGGTTTATAAGAACACCTTGTCTCTTATCAGGAACCATATCCGTCAAACTTCCTTCATTGAGTGTATTTACTTGACCCTGAAAGCCAGGGACAGTCTAGGGATTTTGTTGGTGTATCGGCCACCCTGTGCCCTAACAGACTCCCTTAACGAGCTGACGCAGTTGGTCTCGGAGCTGATGCTGGAAACACCCAGACTACTTGTCCTGGGTGATTTCAACATCCCCTTCGCAGCCAACTATGTTCCACCTGGTGCAGCTCGTGAATTCATGGATACCACATGACGGCCATGGGCCTGTCCCAATTGGTTTCGGGTCCGACGCATTTTGCGGGTAATACGCTCGATCTGGTCTTTTGTACGGATATGGAAAATCCGTGGGCAGAAATAACTAATATTTCTGCCCTGTCATGGACAGATCATTTCCTGGTGGAGGCGAATATCAAGGCTTCTACCCAGACCCCTCCCAGGGGTGGTGGACCTATTAGAATGGTCCACCCTCGAAGGCTGATGGAACCCAAAAGGTTCCAGGAAGCCCTAGAGGGGCACATGGTTGGAAATGACGGCGATTCTGTTGATGCCCTGACTAACATCTGGGATATAGATCTCTCCAGGGCTATACACAGTATCGCTCCCAAGCGCCCTCTCAGGCCTGCTTCCAAAAGGAAACCCTGGTATATGGAAGACCTCCGGGCGAGGAAGCGGGTGCTGCGACGGCTAGAGCACGTCTGGCGGAAACACCTACGCTTAGCCAACAAGGCTCTCCTAGACCGTCTTTTGGAGGACTATGGAGAGGCGATACGAGCAGCTAAGAATTCGTTCTATGGTGCTTGTGTTGCGTCCGCGGAGTCGCGTCCAGCAGAGTTGTTCAGGGTTGTGAGGGAGCTAACTCAGCTCCCTCCCACCCTGAACCAGATCCTTGAACCTTCTAAGGCCTGCTGTGACCAATTTAACAACTTCTTCGCGGATAAAACCTCTCAGATAAGCGAAGGTCTTAACGCCAGTATTAGAACAGAGCCTAGAGAAGAGGTATCCAGAGCCTCTGTGGACTCCATTAAACTGGATCAGTTTGAGTCGGTTAGTACCGATGATGTGGACAGGATCCTTAGAAGTGTTCGGAAGACAACTAGCTCTCTCGATCCCTGTCCCTCATGGCTAGCGGCTCAGGGGGGACCAGTGGTAACTTCATTGTTGCACCGGATCATTAATACATCCTTGAGGGATGGGCAATTTCCATCAAGCTTAAAATTGGCCACAGTAAAACCTTTGCTTAAAAAGCCCTCCCTTGACCACCTGATGCATAATAATTATCGGCCAGTTTCACTACTGCCATTTCTGGGGAAGGTGATCGAGAGGGTGGTTGCAATCCAGCTTCAATCGATCTTGGATGAAACGGATTATCTAGACCCATTTCAAACTGGCTTTCGGGCGGGCTAAGGGGTTGAGACTGCTATGGTCGCCTTGGTCGATGACCTCCGACTGGGGATTGACAGGGGTAGCGTGTCCCTGTTAGTGCTTTTGGACATCTCAGTGGCTTTCGATACCATAGACCATGGTATCCTTCTGGAGCGCCTGGCAGAAGTGGGAATCGGGGGCACTGCGCTCCAGTGGTTCTGATCCTACTTCTCTGGGAGGTTCCAGATGGTGCAGCTGGGAGACATGTGCTCTGATAAGAGGGCCCTTACATCTGGGGTCCCTCAAGGAGCCATTCTGTCTCCCATGCTCTTTAACATTTACATGAAACCGCTGGGAGAGATCATCCGGAGACATGAAGCGCGGGGTTATCAGTACGCTGATGACACCCAAATAGTCTTCTCTATGTCTCCGACTGATGCAGTGACTGGGGATGGCATCTCTCCTCTCGTGGCCTGTCTGGAATCGGTAATGGGCTGGACGAGGGAAAACAGACTCAGCCTAAATCCAGAGAAAATGGAGGTGCTCGTGATAGGTTTTTCTGCCCCGGGGATGGTGGTGGTTCCACCTGTCCTGAACGGGATCACGCTTCCTGTGATCCTCAGTACGCAGTCTGGGGGTGCTCCTGGACTCGTCGCTCCACCTTATATCTCAGGTGGATGCGACGGTCAGGAGCACCTGCTATCAGCTTCAGCTGATACGCCAGCTGCGTCCCTACCTGGGCCAGAGGGACCTTGAAACCATAGTACATGCTCTGGTAACCTCTCGCTTGGACTTCTGCAACGCGCTCTACATGGGGCAACCCTTGTACCATACCCGGAAGCTGCAACTAGTGCAGAATATGGCAGCCCGACTGCTCACTGGCACATCCAGGGCCAGCCATATAACACCAGTGCTTAAGGATTTGCACTGGCTGCCTATTCGCTTCCGGGCGCAATACAAGGTGTTGGTTATTACCTATAAAGCCCTAAATGGCTTGGGCCCAGGGTACCTTGAGGACCGCCTCTCTCCATACAATCTGCCCCGCACACTCAGAACATCTGGGCAGCAACTGTTAAGGGTTCCAGGGGCCAGATTAGTCTCCACCTCTAGGAGGGCCTTTACCATCTCGGCCCCCAACCTCTGGAACTCTCTGCCCATTGAGCTCCGCTCAGCCACCTCCCTGGCCCAGTTTAAAAAGGGGCTGAAGACTTTTTTATTCAAGCAGGCATACCCCTGATGTGTGCCCCGAACAACCCCTCTCTCTTCTCTTCGTCAGCATGGCAAGCTGGCTGGAGTTGTTTTATTGTTATTTTAATTGAATGTGTATTTTTTAGTGTATTTTTGTATTGTGTTGCATTGTGTTGTACACCGCCCTGATTTTGTAGAAGCTTTTATTTATTATTATTTAAATCAGTATTCTTGGAGGGTATGTTATAAGCCCAGCATTGGGACTTTATAGCAATAGCAATAAAAAATAAGTTTCTATACCACTTATCCGTGAACTAGCACTTCCTACGTTGTTTACAGTGTGTAAGCCACTTTATCGCACCAAATTTCTGTCCCACCACAATCGTGATAGTTTTTTGTGGGTTTTTTGGGCTATGTGGCCAGGTTCTAGAAGAGATTTATTTTCCTGACATTTCACCAGCACCTGTGGCTGGCATCTTCATTCTCGGAAGATGCCAGCCACAAATGTTGGCGAAACGTCAGGAATAAACTCTTCCAGAACATGGCCACATAGACCAAAAAACCCACAAAAAACTATGGATGCTGGTCGTAAAAGCCTTTGACTTCACCATCATAATAGTTTAAGAATAGAAACATACAAGTTTGGTATGAATTCATTACAAACTTTCCCCCATGATAGCAATTTGGTGATCCACTGTGGTGGGATCTGTTTTCTGTACTGCCAAATGTCACCTTCTGGAAGGAAGGAAAGAAGGAAGGAAGGAAGGAAGGGAAGAAATCACAGTTGCCAACCGTCTCCTGAAGCTGGCTACTGTGCAAATGTGCACATAGCAGCTGGCTTCAGGAATATTTTGGCTGCTATGATTGCTAGGAGAAAGGGAAGGAGCAAAACTGCACTCATTCACACAATGTAACTACCTGAGAAGCTGAACTGC
The DNA here is from genome assembly GCF_019175285.1 of Sceloporus undulatus. Taxonomy (NCBI): domain Eukaryota; kingdom Metazoa; phylum Chordata; class Lepidosauria; order Squamata; family Phrynosomatidae; genus Sceloporus; species Sceloporus undulatus. The sequence goes on along the minus strand of NC_056529.1, from coordinate 4,626,399 downwards.
AGAAGAAGGGAACTATCAAATTAAGGCAATCACGGAACAGCAGGGAGATTGAGAGCCTATTGACGGGTTTCGCCTGTCAGTGAAAAGGTGCACTACAATAATTAATGGAAAGAAAGGCTGCAACAGGACAGATGCGACGTCGTGTGACAAGTACCAGCCAAAGACACTTTTATTCTTTTAAAATTCTACCTTTCTAGCCTGTGATAAAGTCCTTGGTCTGGCTGCCTAGGTAACACTGGTCTCCGTTGGTCCTGTTAGCTGCGGCTCTTCAAAATTGACAAATGCTCAGCTAAGTGCAGGCTTACTGGACTCCTGAAGAAGCAGATTGAAAGACGGTTAAAACCAAATCGTCACTGAAAGCAAAGTTATTATTAGAATGCAGTTACATTACCCATATAATTCAGGCCAATTAAAACAAATGCATTACAAACATTAATCTTTCTTAAGGTCAGACAAACATCACAGTCTGGCAAGTTGGATCAGAAAAGCCTGTTGGAACAGAAAAGTGTTCTTCTGAAAGCAGAAAGACCGGAAGGAAGAAACTATCCAACCACTCTGCCGCTCCCCCCGAGGGTTTTCCAAAGTTTGAGAGCAGCCAGAGAAGGCCCTTTCCCTAAATTTCCATTCAACGTGGCCTGAGAAGATGGTGGGACAGAGACAAGGGCCTCCTCCAAAGATCTCAGAAACCTGGGCAGACTTGCATAGGAGAGTCTTTCCTTGACCCAAGCATTATAGGGTTGTAATAGCAACCCCCTTCTATCATACAGAAAACCAGCATGTCAGGCTAAGCTTCTGGGGTTAACTTTACATGTACAATGGGGGCATTCTCCTTGTTTTTGTTATATGAAACAATATGCAAAGATACAGTCCTCAAAAGATAGTTGGAAGTGGTAGAAGCTAGGAAAAACCTCTTTAGTTTTCCCTGAATGTATAAAATGGCCCATAGGAAAGCAGAGAACTGAGAATGTCTAGCTGAAAACCATGAAGCCGTGCAAATTGATGTAGCAACATTTTCTTTGGTTTTTCTGCAAACATATGTCTGGCCTATTTGTGCATAACTGTTTGGCAGTTATTACACATGCAGATATTGCTGACATACCATTGCAACTTGGGTTTTGTAGTATTCACGCTGGAAACTTAAGAGTATTCATCTGAACAGAATGCATTGGAAATATTATGAATCCATACCAAATGACACACATGAATTGTAAAGAATTATTCCATCAAATTATGCAAGCAGGTACAAATCAAGTAAAAAGAGTAAAATATGCCGATGAAAGACTGTTGGCCCTGTATATAGTGAACACCAGATAGCCCAAACCTATGCAAACACATAATACACAAGAGCGTGTCCACAGTGGTTGCACTGTTTTTTATACAAATGGTTTAAAATATACTGTAAGTATTTATACCAGATTAGCTGTAGGACAAGTGGAATGAAAGCATTGTTTTAGAACAACTGGACTCTGTCTAGAAAAAGAAATATAAAGTACAAAAGACTAGGAAAACTATGCTGAAGTGCAACATGTAAATGAACTGAGCATGTGTGAGAAACACATTAATATTTTCCACTGTTTGCAGTGGAAGCCATACAGATGCCTAGGTATGTTTGTACTTAGAAGATTGTTCTATAAGAGAGAAAAAAAAATCAGATACAGCCCTTGTTTCTATGTATAAAATTTCTTATTTTCTGTAACATCGAAACCACATTTTCTATAGGTCATTTTAAAAGTCCTTGTGTTCCCCCCTCTCTAGACAGCCCAGACGGTGCTACTTGTGATCGCCGTGTTCCTGATCTCCTGGCTCCCGCACCACATCATTACCATGTGGGCCGAGTTTGGGCGGTTTCCCCTTAACAACGCCTCCTTCACCTTTCGCATCATCTCTCATTGCTTAGCCTACGGGAACTCATGCATCAACCCCATCATCTACGCCTTCCTGTCCGAAAATTTCCGGAAAGCCTGCCGACAAGTCTTTGGCTGCAAGTTCCTCCTTCCGCCGCCTCCTGCGGAGAAGCTGGTGAGGGTTCGCATGGAGAACTTTTCCACCACTCACTCGACAACCAATGTCTGAGACAGAAACTGGAAGCCAAAGCCCTATAAAGAAGAAGAAACAAGACACAAACGGGATGAAAATTGGTGGGGAGTTGCACATTTTGAATGAATTCGCCTAGGAAAAATTTGATCCGGCATCGAAGTCACACAAGTAATCCATCCCTCATTGTCACCGTTGAGGCCATTTTGCATAGCTGGACCAGTTGCGACTTAAAGGAGGACAGCATTAGAAGTTGCTTCCAACATTGTCCAAAACAGAAGCCACCTAAGCTGTTTGCAACAGGCCACAATGTACCTGTGTTTACTTCTAACCATGATGTTTTATGACTTGTGGAAAGATATCCCCATGTATCAAATGTGTCTGCTTTGCAGAGACAGAGAAGTGGAGATAGAGGCAATGGAGGTGCAGGAAAAAGAATGTCTCTCAAATTTGCAGTTGTGGATTAACAGCACTAAAGACTGACCTTCATCCCCACAAACATGCTCTTTGCTACTTGTGAATGGTGTCCTTAATTGCCTCATATTACTGGCTGAATTTTTGGGGATTGAATTTTGCCCCAAATAACGACAAGGTTGTACCAAGAGCTGCACCAAGACTCCGTTGAATTATTCATGTGTGCACAATTTCTCTTATTCTGTATAATTTATTCTGCATTTTAACTGATCTGTCCAATTCTAGTTTGGGTGGTCCTGGGAAGGAACTACACAGGGCAACAAATCTACACTCTCACATTCCAGGTATCTATTTCAGTGGCTTCTTCTGTATCTGATATTTTAGCAGGCACTGCCAAAAAAGCCCCACTTTCAAACATATCTGTAACAACCAGGGCTAGCTCCATATTTTTGTCTTTGTCTTGCTGCTTATATTGATTAAGTGTGGGTAAAAGTGCACATGTGTGCGTATGCAGAGAATAATTCCCTCTATTTTTGATGTTCTGTTCATATTGTTACTTATGAAGCCAGAAGAAGAGGAAGGAATCATCAGGCTTGGTGGTCACCCAGGCAATGAAGAAAACATTTTAACAGGTTATCATAAGGTGTGGAAGGAGCAAGACACCTTCCTGCAAACAGCTAAAGAAGGTTTTCTGTAGGTTTTTCAGGTTATGCGTCCATGTTCTGGAAGAATTTCTTCCTGACGTTTCGCCTGCATCTGTGGTTGACATCTTCAGAGGATGCCAGCCACAAATGCAGGCAAAACGCCAGGAAAACATTCTTCCAGAATGCAGCCACATAGCCTGAAAAATGCTCAGAAAACTATGGATGCCGGCTGTGAAAGCCTTCAACTTCACAGCTGAATGAGGCCTCAGCATGTTGACTGTTGAACCTGTGGGAGGGAAATGGAAAATCCTAAATAAGCATTCCATGCTGCAACATTTTGTTGCAGGTGTTTTTTGTGATAACTAGAAAGAGAACACAGAAGTAGCAAAGATAAAAGTACATGAAGGTGTAGGATTGGCATTACATTCATGCTTTACATGTAGCAAGGATGGAGGACTAAAGCGCTTTAAAGTGGTTTGACTGACGTGAGGATCTGCCTTTCTGCCTGAAGGTGCAGGCTGCCCGCAAGCCACACGGTTGCTTAGTGTTCTTGTCCAAACATGCTTTTGTCCAGTGCCAAAATCTACACTGGTGTATGATCCAAACCATTTGTTGAAAAGCCAATGGCTTTGTTATTGCTGTGTTATGCTGTTGTTTTAAACATACAAAGTGCTGCACTGATTCATCTGTGATTGAAAGAGATGTATTTTGTTTTCTTTGTCTTTGTATTACAGAAAAAGCCCCATTAAAACATTCCGCGGCTCAGCTTGGATCAATCCAAATGTTATTAGCCCTAATTCTATAACTAACAGGACCAGAGCCAGACCTCAAAACCATTTACTAAAGTAACCAGTACAATTAATAACACCAGCTGCTAGAATTTGTTCCGGACGTACAGCTACATATATAAAACTGCCTTCAGGCTATGTGTATCAGCTGAAGATGAAACATAAATGAATTTCATGCTTAGACTTGAGTCCTATCTCCAAGAGAGCTGTTTTGGGGGGTCAATTTTTAGACTAAAATTTCTAGACTTATACATGAGTATATAAAGTATATATACATACAGCCCCCCTTCTCAAAAATCCCACATCAAGAGCCATTTATGTTTCTGACTTTATTTATCGCAAGGTTCTTTGACTGAACATTGGCCGTGATGCTCATTTGCTCAGCAAGAACGTACAAAACGCAGGTCCTTTAAATAAGTCCGGAACTATTTTGCTTTAGGCGAGGCCGCCTCGGAAACAACCGGTTCCAACCCAGGCAACCGAGTCCTTTTGCGAGCGGCAGTCTCTATTTTCCGGACAAGGTCCACATCCCACCGGTGGGTCACAAAGCTGACCGCAGTTCCAGGAAACTTGCTGCCCGTGCGTCCAACGCGTCCGACCCGGTGCAAGTAATCGTGTAAGGTTGGCGGGAAGTCATAGTTGACCACTAGCTCCACATGGGTGGTGTCCAGCCCCCGGGACGCGATGTCGGTGCAGACCAATATATCGGACTGGCCTTTCTGGAAAGCGTCAAAGATGCCGGACCTTATCTGTGCTTGCATTTGTCCCTGTAAGCGTAGATGTTTCACTTTATGGTCATCCAAAATGTAACCCAGCCAGTTGACGGTGCTTGCGTTGTTGCAGAAAACCAAGACCGCTCCGGACGAGGGCTGGCGGTCCTTGATGAGTTGCAGGAGCTCTGTCACTTTGTCGGCGCCCTTCAGGCGCACGAACCTTTGCTCCACGTGAGGCTGAAGGTAGTGCAAACTGGAGCCGGTCAATGTTTTGAAAGCGTCCAAGTCGGCGACTTCGCTCAAAAGCTCCCGCAACCCTTTCGGGAGGGTGGCTCCCACCGCCACCAATTGGGTTTTGGGGTCCCAAGTGTCGTCAGCTTCATTCTTAGTGGCGGCGAGCGGCGCTTGCCGAAGCGAGTCCTCCACTAAGTCTACGAAGGTGGGGTCCAGCAAGGTGTCAGCTTCGTCCAAAACCAGGAACCGCAGCTCCTGTAAAGACAAGATCCTCCTCCGCAGGGCCTTGGAGAGCGCGCCGGGTGTGGCCACGAGGAGGTCCACGGCGACGCCACGGATCTTACGCCGCACGCCACCGATGCCTCGCCCGCCGCAGATCTCCCTGACCTCCAACCCCAGAGGGGCGCATAAGGGGAGAGCGACGCCGCGTACTTGCGCCGCCAACTCTCTCGAAGGCAGCACCACCAAGGAGCGAGGGAAAGTGACGGAGCCCAGCCTGCGAGGCAGATGTCGGTCTCGAAGGAGCCGCTGCAGAACGGGGAGGAGGTACGCCAGGGTCTTTCCGCTTCCGGTTTCGGCGGCACAGAGAGCGTTGTTGCCTTTGAGGAGGGCAGGGAGGGCCTGCCTTTGGACCGGAGTGGGACTAGAGATGCCAAAGGCCTCTACTAAGAGTGAGGCCAGCTGAGGCTCCAGGCCCAGAGCCTCGAAAGAGACGGCCTCAGGGTCCTTCTCCTGAGGAGCCTCTTTCCTGGTCCGTTCCAGCTGGAAGTAGTCCCCCCGAGAGAGACGGTGCTTCCAGCCGTCAGAGACCAAGCGAGGCCTCTCCCAGCGGCCCACAGTCAGCCGCGCGGCCTGGCTCAGCTCCTTGCGACGGCTTCGAAGGAGTAGCTTCCCCCTTTTGACTTCTCTGTCTCCTTTGCTAGGCCCAGGCTGCCCTCTTTGCTCCAGGCGCAGCTGCCAGGAGTGAGGGATCCGCACCACCGCCTCCGCCTTCCCCGCCTCCTCAGGCCCTTCGGAGCTCCAGCGGAGGACGCCCCACAGCCGCCTCCGACTCAGGAAACGGCCCAGGGCTCCACAGACTGAAAGAGCCATGAGAGGAAGAGACTGGCGCTGGGGCGCGCCCTGATGACGTTTTAAATCCGCGCCTCTTGAGGCTTCCCCCCATTGGGCGAAACGGTCGCTGACGTCATTTATCCGCGCCGCCTGCCTCCTGCGGCTCTCCTCCATTGGGCGAAACGTTTACTGACGTCATCTTCCCCGCGCCGTTTGCGTTAACGCCCCTGTCAGGGCTTTTGGACTTCATCTCCCAGAAGCCCAGGCTATTGGCCAACATGGCTGAGGCGTCTGGGAGATGAAGTCCAAAACCTCTGAAACGCCGCTATATTATATTTCTCAGCCTCCTTCTCTCTCTCGCTGCCGCTCTACCATTGGTTGAAACCTGCGTGGCGTGGCGACGTCACGACACTGAGGCCAGCGCGCATGCGCAGGAGAGCCTGGAACTAAAAGAGGCAAAGCGTGGAGCCCCGGCTTGGCGGAGAAGGAGGTCTTTATCACCAGTCGGAAGTGCTTTGGTTTTGAGTTCCTGCCTGGCAAGAAGTTGGGCTGGATGGCCCTTGAGGTCTCCTCCAACTCTATGGTTCTGTGAAAGTGGAAGGATCGCAGATAAAAGACACTGGTCCTGGAGAGAACACCTCTCTAGGAATCTGTGGGTCCTCCAGGGCAACTCTATGGTCAACATCTGCCAAGCATTGGCCATAGACTAGCGCTGGAGGAGCTACAAATGCCTAGACAAGCCTCTCTAGGAATCTCTAGGTCCTCCAGGGCAACTCTATGGTCAACATCTGCCAGACATTGACCATAGAGTTGCTCAGGAGGAGCTGCAAATGCCTAGACAAGCCTTCTCTCTACCAGTCTCTAGGTCCTCCCAAGTTGACCATAGAGTCGCGCTGGAGGAGATTCAGAGATTCCTAAAGAGGACATATTAATCAAAGCCATAAATAATCAGATCCGCCAAAGTCAAAGCCGCAAGTGTGGAGGACAACAGCAGTTGGGTCAGGCAGCTTTAGGAGGACGTAGAAACAAACCACCATTGAGCTCTGCAACCAGGTTTTAGCACTGCGCCTGAACCCCAGGCCTTTGTGTTGCCATTATCACGAGAATTGCAATAATTGAGGGGTTTTCGTTCAAGAATTCAAATTACGTTTTAGTCCTCATTCTTCCGTTGTCGTTCCAGACGCAAAGCAGATGACGGTGAACACGACTTCGCTCTGCTTCCGAAACAAGGCCATACTGGCTCCCATGGTGCGGGTGGGGACTCTTCCAATGAGGCTGCTGGCTCTGGATTACGGGGCCGACATCGTCTACTGCGAGGTAGAACGTTTTCCTTTGCGCCAGAACTGGTTTTGGTGGCTGAAAACAACCCGACTAGGGTTGGGGTTGCTCAGTTTGAAGGCACAGAGCCACAACAATGGGATCCTAGGTCAGTATAATATTGTGGCATATATCCCTGGGTTGAGGCAAATGTGTTCACTATTTGATCTCTTTTATGTAGATCAGGGTTAAGGACCTGTGGCCTTTGAGATGTTGGTATGCTCCTACTCCTTAGACCCTCATCACTAGCCAGGCTAATTAATGGAACTAATTAATTCCAGGGATTAATGATAACTGGAAACCCAACAACAGCTGGACGGCCGCAGGTTCTCCACTTATGGCACTTTGGTCTGAGACTCACTCCAGCTTAATTGTTTTAACTCTTGATTCTTGTTCTTTAAGGAACTGATTGACATAAAGATGCTTCAGTGCAAGAGGATTGTAAATGGCGAGTATCTGCTTACTTACTTAATCGTTTGAATAACAAATCAGGTGAAGTAGTTGGGTTTTCTCAGCCCCTCCTGAACAGGCTTTTGGGTCGGAGAGATTTCCGCTCCCAATTACTCTAAGAGAAGCAGTTTTAACAGCAGATGTCCCACACTGGATCCTGGCCACAATATATCACCTGACACTTAGAGTGGTTTATTGTCTTTTGAATTAATTAGGTCAATTAAATGTTTAGGATTAGGTTGCTATATCCAATCTTCACCATGCTGTTGAAATTTTTGAATTCCTTTAAAAGTAATAAGTGTTCTACAGTTGTTGTGTGCCTTCAAATCATTTCTGACTTATGGTGACCCTAAGGCCTACCTATCACAGGTTTTTCTTGGCAGGATTTATTCAGAGGGGGGTTGCCTTTGCCTTTCTTTGAGGCTGAGAGAGTGTCACTTGCCCAGTGGGTTTCTATGGCCGAGTGGAGGTTCAACCTTAGTTTCCCAAAGTCCTAGTCCAACACTTAAACCATTGCACCACATTGGCTGTCTTAATATTCTACTAGAGGCCCTGATTTGAAAACCCTGAAGTCCTGAGGCCAGATGCTTGGTGTATAACTATAACTGAGAAGAAATTTGTTTTTGAGTTAATATGTTTTTAAAAATTTGTAAGCTGCTTTGTGTCCCAATTTTTAGAAAAAAGCGAGACATAAATAAATGTTGTTATTGTTATTTAAAAAAACAAAAACAAAACCTATACATTGAAATAAACCAATGTAGTAATGTCTCTTTCCTATCCCTGGAAGTTGAAATTCACTGGGATTTCAAGCTATTCAAGATTAATTACCATAGATTGTTCAAATTATCCTTTGTGAAATCTAATTGTGCCAAAAAGCACCATCGTATTAATCTAACAATACTATGCTCAACAAATTGAACTGGAAAAAATGAAAAATAAAACATCAATGCTTTATTTAAATAGCTGTCAGCAATCCTTTTTTAAATTAAACCTTAGAACTGAAATTATCCTTGTTAACACGTTTAACTTAATGCTTTTCTGCTTTACTTCTCTGTCCTGCAGAAGTGCTTGGAACTGTGGACTTCGTTGCTCCCAATGAGAGAGTTGTGTTTAGGACCTGTGAAAAGGAAAAAGACCGTGTTGTCTTTCAGATGGTAAGAAGCCACTAGGTACTACATACTTCCTACCAAGCCAACAGGAGCTGTACTCGGCACAGTTGGTATGAGGGAGTCTGCTAAAGCCAGATCTAGTAGATCCGCTTGCAGCTTCATTCGTGTAGAAGTAGAGAGGCCATATGTCCTACCTTACAGAGGATCTCTGCTTGGACCGATGTTGGAGTACTGCCTTCTGTTTGAAGGCTTGTCTGGTGCAAGTCTTGTTATTTTGGCAAAGTTTAAATGTTTACGCAGTAAGAGAATGAATTAAGGAAAGCAGTTTTTAAAAATAATGTTTAGTTAAGATCACAGTTATTCTGATATTACAAGGTACTGTTTCCCATTTGCTTATGTTTCTCCATTCATGTTGAGGTTTGCCATAGTTATTTATTTACTATAACTCTCTATCAGTGCTCCTGTGTTTGTATTTAGATTATACTTTGTATTCATCCGTCTGCATGGTAGCTCAAAGGCTAAAGAAGTGAGGGGTAAAGTTGGAAAAGAAAATATAAGAGCGTTTTGTTGACACCTTTTTCTTCTTGCTCTTTTCAGGGGACAGCAGATGCTGAGAGGGCCTTGGCTGTAGCCAGACTTGTGTAAGTGTGTCTAGCCACCTTCTTCTCCTCCTCCTCCTCCTTCTTTGGGGCCTGCTGAAAATTGGCTTAGCATAACCTTTAGCAGTAAGCACAGTCTTGCCAAGTAAATTGATAAAAAATAATCAGGAGCAAAACTGATAACCTCTGATACCAGCATTGTAGGTTGGTCAAGCAAAACATTAGCAAGCAAGAGTTGTATTCCTTGAATTTATCTGTTACTTATCACCTGCCACTTAGAGTGGTTTATTGTCTATTGAATTATGTACTGCTTGGATCCTCAAATATCCCCAACCATAAGCCCTGTAGGTCTACTCTCTGGAGCTTGACCCAGTATTCCAGGTGAGATCTGACCAAAGCAGATTATAGTGGCTGTACTGCATCCCTCGATCAGTTTCAAAGATTGTTATGAACCTTTGAAAAGAATAACTTAACATGCCCACCACTCTGGCCCTGTGTTCTTCATATTTGTGCTTTTCTTTATTTCAGAGAGAACGATGTGGCTGGCATTGACGTCAACATGGGATGCCCCAAAGAATATTCCACTAAGGTAGGTTAAATTTTGTCCTTTATTTCTTCAGAGATCATCCATTTGGCTTTATAGTGAGGAATGGTACTAGCTGCAGTTGCAGTCCGGCATCATCTGGAGGACTGTACTGTGCCAATTCCTGTTGTATAGAGTCCTTGAATTGGTTGACATTTCATTCCATACACATCATTTCTATTGTTGCCATTTCTTCTTTACTTCCTCCAAATACAAAACATCTTGATGGCACGTCACATGAGACCTTTTTTTTTTTAAAGCATGACATGAGGTTATGCTTTGAAGAGCTTTGGGCTTTGTTTTATTTTTTAGACACATATCAAAGAAACAGATCTTGAGGCTGACTGAGATTAAATATGTGTTCTGGACAATGGGTGCTCTGTATAAGCTGATTTGAACTTTCCAGAAGAGAGAACAAGATGTCATACATAGCAAATAATTTATGTTTTTAGCTTTTCTATTAAGGAGACAAGAAACCTTTAGAGCACTTCTATTACCTTGAGCAAAAAAGCTGTCTGAGTCAGATGACTGTACATCTCTTTGAACTGGACCTCATATCAATAGCTGATGGTACAGTAAGAGTAGTATTCATTCCATGGAAGGAAGGATGATTCTCCTCTACAATTTGGGATGCATTAATACTTCCTTTGGGCTGTTGTTACGCTGCTAGATGTTTATAGAGTAGCGGCTTTTGATGCTTTGTGTGCCGCTCAGATAATGAATGTGTATTTGTGTGCATTTTCTTAGGGAGGTATGGGAGCGGCACTGCTGTCTGATCCTGAAAAAATAGAATCTGTAAGTAATTTCTATTTTGATTTTTTATTTTGTTCTTCTATAGTTTTGTGACATGACTAACAAAGAATTAGCTTGGGGAGGGCAGATGGACAGTTAAAATAGACACTCCTGAAATCTGCAGGTTGAATTGTATCAAAAGTACATAACTGTTTTGATTTCAGGTAAACAGTTTGTTTGCCATACTTTACAACAGCAGTTGTAACTGATCCAGGACGTTTCGAACTTCGATTCTACATAACCCCTGAAAACCTTTAGAGCAGGCAAGGCCAAAATGCATTGGTTTTAAGTAACAAAACAACCATCTCCTGAGCATTTTGAGATGTGACCCCATTTTCTTCAGTAGATTTTATTAGATGTTCCCCAGTTTCTGTCAGAAATCTTAATTTTTGGAGACTTCCATATGATGATTGTCCAGCAATTTGAACCGACAGTGAAGCATTCATAAGATGAAGCCATAGGAAACCTTTTAGTGCTTTAGTAACTCCTTCTTTCTTACTGAGAGAAAAACTGAATAGTAGAAAGAGCAACACTCATCTTAAGTGGCAAGGAGGGCTGAGCAAGACTTGTCCAATATTTCTAGATTGTACTAGACTGAAAAAGTATTTGTCTTTCTTTCTTTAGATTCTGACTACTCTTGTCAAAGGAATTTGTAAGCCAGTGACCTGCAAAATCCGAATCCTGCCAACGGTGCGAACATATTGTGGTATTTGAAATAGCTGATCTCAGAACAAATGTGTACAGTACTTTGGCTAGGAAATACTAATTGTTCACCGCTGTTGCATTCGAGCAGAAACAGGCCAATACACATTGTTATCCTAGTTGTCTAGAGCAGTGATGGTGAACCTTTTAGAGGCCAAGTGCCCAAACCGCAACCCAAAACCCATTTACTTATTGCAAAGTGCCATGTCGCTCTGGCTTTCTAGTAACAAACTCTGGCAAACTCTGTACTGGGGCGATAGCACATGTGCCCACATAGAGGGCTCTGAGTGCCACCTCTGGCACGCGTGCCATAGGTTCGCCATCACTGGTCTAGAGCAATGAAATTCAATCATGATTTTTAAAAAAATGGAAATAAAAAATAAATATTGTTAACCTTTGGAATTTGAAGTCATCCAAACTCTTAAAATAACAGTTAAAGCAAACAATCTATTCACACGAGCCACTACAACATACAGAAGAGGCAACACATGTGAGAATGTTTCTGCTGTTCTGTGAACATGGGAAGGTTGGCTTAAAGCAGTAAACCACAATATCATTTGCCTCTGATCTCTTGGGAAACTGTTATTAACAGCTTCAAGAGGAATATGAGGTTGTGGAAAATTCCTGGCTGTCTTTATTGTATACAGGTTAAGTCTCCCTTAACCAAAATGCTTTTGGAAACCAGAAGGGTTTTGGAATATTTGCATATACATCATGAGATAGCTTGGAGTTGGGACCCAAATCTCCAGGAGTCTCAGTACTATTTTAATCACTCTGCTCTGACTATGGGGATGTAGGCAGACTCTCCTCTTTATAGGCCTCTTCTGCAAGAGAGCAGTGATATCATGGCTTTGGATTACACAGATATGTACCTCTTCAAATAGTATACTCAACATGCGGATGCAAATTGAGGCTGACTGCCTTTCCCAGTCCCCAACTGCCATTGTGTCTAGGGCCAGATCATAGAGCAAGAGCTATGCATGTTGAACAGAAGTATTAAACTTTCCCATTTTGTCTTCCCTTTTAAGAAAGAAGAAACAATCAGCTTGGTCAAGAAGATAGAACATACTGGAGTTGCTGCTATTGCAGTTCATGGAAGGTAAACTAGTCATTTGTCTCCATCAGTTCTACATAAGTGCCAAGGTCTGGAGAGCTTCATTGTTTCCCAAGGGCACTTTGGAGGGCTTTGTGTGGACTACACTTCCCTCCGCCTGGTCTGTATGGATAGAGAAATTCTGTCTTTTCCTCTTGCAAAGGAGTTTGGCGTTTGATGACCCTGGCTAGCATGCTATTTTGTCTGCTAAGATGAATTTTCTCTGTGGAAATCTTTGATCTGTTTATTTACTCTTGTTCCCTCCCATGCAAAGGAAGAAAGAAGAGAGGCCTCAACATCCTGTCCACTGCGATTTGATCAAAGCTATTTCTGAAGCAGTCTCTATTCCAGTAATAGCCAAGTAAGTGGGATGAGATAGCTTCTTTCATCTGTATCTAGTAATGGAGAGTAAATCAAAGAAAAACAAAGTAGACACAGACATCTGAGGAGTTTGTGTAGGAAAAATGTCATCACTGCATCATCCAGGACTGAGTGTACCCACTATTGAAAACTAAACTAACCTACTGTGATCAAACACTTCAAATAATAGGAAGTTGAAGGATGCTGTCTTACTCATTACTCTTGCATCCTCTCATTTGTACAACTCAGGTTTTCTTAGTCTTGTGGAAAGGCAAGGACTAAACCAGGGCAGCTGCTACTGTTTTGCTTTACCAGTGCTGATGAGAACAATGCTATTTTTATTTCAGTGGAGGATCTCATGACTTCATTAAAGAATATTCTGACATAGAGGCCTTCAGGAAGGCAACAGGAGCTTCGTCGGTGATGATTGCCCGTGCTGCAATGTGGAACCCCTCTATCTTCAGGAAGGAAGGTCCATGTCTCTTGAAGGACGTCATGCAGGAATATATTAAATATGTATGGATTTGGTTGTATGAATCATGATTTTTAATATGTCTGTATGTATGGAGTTGGGGGTTATTTTCATGCGTTTTCAAGTGTTTAGGGCTCTCTCTGCATGATTTGGGGCAAAAATTGCCCCAAACTAGTGTTGATTCCCCCTCCCCAATTTATTTAAAAGGAGTTGGGTGGCTTTGGAGGACTGATGTGGGCTTCAAGGGCCACATATAGCACATGGGCAGCATTATGTCTACTCCTGACATAATTCTGATAGGTGTTTGATTCTCTTGTTGCTACACATTTAAAGAAGCAAACTTTGGGTATCCTCCCTAAGAGTGAGCAGCATCTGTTTTTTGTCTCATTTTTAATCAGGCAGTGAGATACGATAACCACTACACCAACACAAAGTACTGTTTGTGCCAGATGTTAAGGGAACAGTTAGAAAATGCACAAGGAAAGAAGCTACATGCAGCACAGTCCATGCAGGAAATCTGGTAAGAGTCTATGTGTCCCTTGATAAAAATCACCAGTGTAATGTGCCAGAGAAAAGGGCAAAGGCGTTATGTTTTCTTATTTAAGTTTAAATATTCAATACATATGAGCACACTAGAACTTCAGTTAAAGTTTTATGAAAGTTTGGAAAGGGAAGACATACATTTGAATGTTTGTGTTGCGTGATAAAAAGAGATTTTGTTTGGTGAACTGCAAGTTAAACTTGCCTTTCAGCAAATAAAAAGTATAAAAATTGAGTTTCTTTTGAGAACCAACGCATCTGAGGAAGTAGACTTAGGTCTACGAAAGCTCATGCTGCCAACTTCTTTCTTTCGCTTAGTCTCAAAGGTACTACAAGATCTCTTTACATCTTGAGAACTGTGTGTTTAGTTGCCTTTTTCTATTATTAAAAGCCATACTTGAGTTCCAAGGGGGGTTGGATCTGGCACAAAAGCACAATCCTGTCTATATACTTAGAAGTAAGTTCACTGATTCCAGGGTAAGTGGATATAGCAGTGTGACCTCAGTGATTTACATTTGGTTGCCATTTAAATCAATGGTATTCACTTAGTCATGACTAACTTACCCTGTTAATACATCATGCAAGCTTTTGAAAGTTCACAGACTTCTTCAACAGGCAAAGATGTTAAAAATCATACAGGGAAAAAATGATATTAGAGTCACTGGCCTCCATTCCGTCTGAGATGTCAGTTAAGATGATATTGAGGGGTTTCATTGCAGGCTCTCCTTGAAATCCTTCAGTACCATTTTAATTTACCAGCTAATTAAAAGACAGTTCAGTCTCAAATTTTAATATAAGCATGTCTGACTATTCTGAGTCTAGAAGTGGTTTTGGCTGCCTCCCTGTGATCAGCTCATGTATTGCATCCAATAGAGAGTTACCATCTCAACAGGTCTTTGAGGTCAGAACTACATACAATCCATTGCCCCAACTGCGCAGTTGCCATCCATGGATTTGCCTTTAAAACCACTGTTTTCTTCTATATTTCCAGGTCTTCAGTTAGAGAGGGTGTTGCTAGCGTTAACTTAAATGTTTTGTGTCTTTGAATTTTTTATTCAATTCTATATTAGTGAAGTCTTTGAGATGTGCCATTTCTATGAGGAAACAACAGCTCTTTTGGAAGGCAAAAACAGTTTGCTAGAAGCCACGGACCAAGATGTAGATGACCAAATAGAAGACACAGATGTGATTAAAGTGGCAGTTAGATTTGATAAGTAAGCAAAAGAAATTCCTATTGTTGTTTCTTTTGGTAGCAAATGCCTTCTGTTCATGGCGGGTGGGAGGCAACTCTTCCCCTTGGATTGTAAGTATATTTTGTTAAACACACTGACACTCTGACATTGAAAGGCCAAGGTTTGAATGCCTACTTGACCATGAAAACCCACTGGATGATCTTGGTCAAGTCCCACACTCTCAGCTTCAGGGGAAGGCAAGGGCAAACCTCATCTGAGCAAATTCTGCAAAGAAAACCCTGTGATAGGTTTGCCTTTGGGTTACCATAAGTCAGAAACGACTTGAAGGCACCACAACAAAGTGTTCTATAGTCATCATTCTTGTTTTTCTCCTCAGGCGAGAATATCCCCCACAGATTACACCCAAAATGTGTCTTTTGGAATGGTGCAGGAAAGAAAAGCTCCCTCAACCAGTTTACGAAACGGTAAGTGTCTCTGTTCTTCAGTAAATACTACACTTAAAGGACACAGAGCTGTCTTGCAATGCCTATTCAGAAATAGTCCCTGTGGAATTCAGCGGGGCACACCCCCATGAAAGTGTATTTAGGATGGCAGTTTTAGGCTGATTCACACATTCACACACAAGTTAGCATCCCAGGTAGTATGCATTCTGGTTAAAGTATTTGCGTGAAACAGACAACTTAGCATCTTGCCTCATGGAGACTTCTTCTGTGAAGGAATATGTCACGTGCAAAGCAAGGGGCTGTACCAGTAAAAAACTGTCCCCTCATAGAGAAAGAATGGCTATCCCTTTGCTGTAGAAACACATATTGAGACATCTGTGAAGGAGCTTTGTCTTAATTTCACACAGTTTGTAGTATGTGAAATCGAAGGCTTTCATGGCTGGCATTCATAGTTTTTTGTGGGTTTTTTGGGCAGTGTGGAATATTAGGCTATGTTCCAGAGATACATTAGGGACACCCCAATAGCAGGCCCAGCCATGTCACATCACAAACTGCATTTGAAATTCTCCTTATTTCCAGCAAAAGTGTGCCATGTGTTATTGTGGGGCAACTGTTCAAGAAACAAGAATTCAAGTCCCTTTGGATATGCAGAACCAGCTGTGAGAGTCTTTGGCTTCTGGCCATAGAATGGTATTGCTGGCATTTGCTTTCAGCATTGAGTTAAAATGCCACTGCTCTTGATGAGCCAGATTTGGCATTTTAAACTAAAGGCTGCAGTACACATGTTGAATTAATGTGAGAAGGGTGCCTTAAGGGAGCTGGTGGTTGCTCCAGCATAGGATGTTTTCATCTGGTACCTGGGAGTCTCAGTACTATGTCAGTTTCTGGGATGTTGTACTTCAACAGAACCATCTTTTGGATCATCTGTGTTTCATTTTATAAAGTCTGCATCAAATGAGCTCTTTCTCTTTTAGATTGAAAGACCACGAGATAGACTCTTCTGCTCTATTGTCACAGTAGCAGAACAAAAGTATAGATCAACCTTATGGTAAGTGTTTTTGTTTCCCCAAATAGATCTGAGGCATAGATAGGGGCATCACATCTGTAGTCACCCATGTCTGGGTAACAGTTTAATCTGGAATGGAGTGGGAAGACAAAGAAGGATCATAGTTAACATTTTCATTTGTTTCCTACTCTTTAAAACACTTTGTATGCTTTGACTGGTTCACATGTAGTACTGAACCATAATTTAACCTTCTGGGAACAAGTCCTAGCAATCCTCAAGTTGGTATTCTCCCACTTTTCCTCTTAAGGTTCAGAAGGACCTGCTTCCATTTTAGATTAACATCAGTTTTATGACTTGTTGAACCAAGCCATAGTCAAATCATAATTGCTGTAGTTAACTTGAAACATAGTTTAGAGTTCGGACAACTTGGTAAACTGTATTTAATAGAACACTTAAGTTTCTGTGTTGATTCTTTACAGGGAAAAGTCCAAAAAGTTAGCAGAACAAGCAGCAGCTATTGCCTGTTTAAGGACGCTTGGCCTCCCAGAGGGGAAGTGGAGTGAGGCGGCAAATCACTTGGTTAACAAACGCAAGAGGCAAGACCAGGAACTTTTGAACAATGGAGACCATGGAAACAGCCTCGAAACAGAGGCTACGTATAAGAAACCTCACTTTCCTCCAGGAGTACCTAACCCAAATATTTCCTAAGTGCCACAAGAGTGTGGAAACAGACATTTTACAACTATGCAGCAATCAGTTTCCACATGCCCTTTATTTCTTTTGGATGCAGACAGTTGGAGCAGGTAAATGTGGATTTTGAATCACATTGTGTTTCAAACAATTGGCTTCTTGCTGTTTTTCTTTTGGTGCCTTTGGACTGGGACAAATACATACATTTCCATTGTATCAAGAAAAAGATTATTGGACTTGGCATTGAATTCTCTTTTTACAGTAACTTCATTTTGAATGGGGAAGAAGAAAAGCTGATCCTGAAACGCTGCGTTGGAAATGATCTTCCTGCTCACTGTTCTTTAAACAACACTTTACCAGTTTCCATTGGTTCTCTGTTTGTGGGGAAAACAGTAACACAATCGAGCAAGAGATGTGATAAACCAAATAGCACACAGATAATTGAAAGTCAGTTTAATGCCATATGCTTAGTTGCAGATGGTGCTAATCCACATTTGTAGCTGAAGAGGGAAAGTGATCATGATGGAAGCAGAAGTTGCCATACAGGTTTCCAACCTTACATTTTACACAGCGTGTGTTTTAAAACTACATTTAAAACATTAGACCTCTCATTACTTTCATTATACTCTTGACTAACAATAAAAAAGTACATTGTATATTCAAAATTATGATTTTCACTTGCTTTGTCTAAATTTTAATTAAGTGCTCTATCTACTTCTAAATCGATACTTCTGTTTATTCATCTTTTCATTGTGTTTTATAAGTTGTGTGCTTTCCAGTCATTTCCAGC
Source organism: Sceloporus undulatus (assembly GCF_019175285.1). NCBI lineage: Eukaryota > Metazoa > Chordata > Lepidosauria > Squamata > Phrynosomatidae > Sceloporus > Sceloporus undulatus. The sequence goes on along the minus strand of NC_056529.1, from coordinate 4,608,380 downwards.
TTATGGCAATCCTAAGGTGACCCTATCATGGGGTTTTCTTGGCAAGATTTGTTCAGAGGAGGTTTGCCATTGCCTTCCTCTGAGGCCGAGAGTGTGACTTGCCCAAGGTGGGTTCCCTTGGCCAAGCAGGGATTCGAACCCTGGTCTCCAGAGTCATAGGCCAATGCTCAAACTACTACACCACAATGGCTCCTATATGAACACAATGGTGTTTATATAGAAGCTGCTATGTCTTGTCTATCTCTAGGAAGACAGGATTATTCTCAACCCAATGAAACAGATGGGGTGGAGTGTGAGTTGCCGTACTTTTTATTGACAGGAGAGGGCATGTAAGCTATAGTTCAGTTGTTTCATTCCTTGGCTCAGCAAGGATCTTGAACAAGGAGCAAGCAGAGAGATTTGCTTTGTGGCTGAGCCCATATCCAAGCTGCTGCTGCCTTCAGGGTTTCTGTTTTCTGGCAGACTCATGGCAAAAAACATCAATGACTAGCTTTGGATTCATACATGAAAACTAGGTCAGCTGCAAATATACACAGTTCATTGCGATTTGCCCATTGATTTTGAGAGCAGCTGGGGTTGTCGTGCCGGAGAATTTTGTTCTGTTGCACGTCTATACTTTTGTCTGTGTTCTGTATCAGTCTCCACAATCTAGTAAAATGACAGCAAACAACTGCAAGGGACTGAGGGGTGCATTGCCCTCATTGGTGGCACTTGGAGGGCTGCACTCCCTGTCATGGCTCCACACCCCTGTTTATTTGCTTATTTTTATAAATCAACTAAGGTTTTTTGGGGGGTCAATTTTTAACCTAAATTTCTAGACTTGTACATGAGTATATACAGTAATAAAATCCAAATCATGCTGTCCAAACTGAGCTCTGTGGAGGGGACTCCTGGTCCTGGCCCTACGGTTTGTAAGGCACGTCCGAAGAGATTCTCATGCGGCCTTTGGCCTTACTTTACTCCTGTGCCGGGGACTTCCTTCTCCCAAGGAAACATTAGTGGAATGCTTTTCGGAATGTCCCGGGCTCTGAGCCGAGCCCTGCCTTAAAATGCTGGGCTGAACCTTAGGCTAAACGTAGTCTGAACAGCAAAAACCACATCCCTGCCTGGGAACAGCGGTTTCAGGACATTGGCCAAGCAGCCACACATGGCAGCTCAGCTGCTTTCCGGATCAAGCTACAAAAATGCTTGGGTGCTTTTTTTGCTTGTTTCTTTAACTGGCCCACTGTGACCTCCTTTGCAGCAAGGTTTGTTTTTTAAAAAAGAAGGTTTTTAACAGACTGGCAGTGCAGCAAAAACAGGTGTTGGCTAGTTATAAAGGAGTCCTCATTCACAGGAGGCTTTTTTTTTTTGTCACCACTTCAGTTGCGACAAGTCAAAGTCACCATGCGAAAGCAGGTGGCTTGGGGGCAGGTGGGTGGAAGGAACTGGGACGCAAACCGCAAGCGTCATGGCCAAAAGGCTCTTGTGAGCTGGTGACTGTTGTCTGGCTGGCACCAGCTACTATTCTGCTGAATGCACACTTTTTGCATGTGTGTGCGTTGTTTGCTGTCCCACAAAAAAGCCAGAATGCAAGGAAGGACATCAGGGAAATCCTTATGATAAGGACTTGTCTGATGTTCTTGACTGCATTTTGCCATTTTACTCTGCCATTGTATATAATGGGACTTGAGCATCCATGGAATTTGGTATCCATGAGGGCTCCTAGAACCAAACCTCCAGTGGATAGCAAAGTCACATTGTATTGTGACCTGGGCTTAATGCTAGCTGTAAAACATCTTCAACATTTGTGTTGACAGGAAGGAAATGATAGTTCAATAAACTGGCAGATGCCTTTCATGTTGCAAAACTGATACGGGTTGGATTAACAAATGGTGAGACTAGACAAAACCATATGGCCTTGGTTTAACATATGGTCAGTTCATTTATAGTAAGGGTGGGCAACTGTGGTGAGGGTGGGGAACGCTTTCTGAGATGCTAACGTGTTTGTATGAGCTGCACTCTGGTTTTAGTTTTCGTTTAGTGGCTGGAATCCCGTTGGTCACTTGCATCTTTGTAAGCTGACTTACACTTTGCCTATAGTATGAGTCCATTGCTCTGTATCCTAGGAGTTTATCACATGGAAGCACCCGCATCCCATGAATAAATGGGTATTAAATCCATTAATATCCCACAAGAGCAGGATTGTTTTCGAATGACGTTGAGCACATTCGCCATTGTCACAGCATTAAGGCATCAATGAAGCGATCCAGTCATGCCACTTTTTATTTTCAGGCACAATCTGGCTGCTTTATTCATGGGTTAATGCTGGGATAATGGCGATGTTGTGCAACATCGAAAACAATCCCACTCTTGCAGGATATTCATGAGATTTAATCCTGGGATGCAGGCGCTTCCCTCCCTTGTGATAAGCTCCTCAGTCTCTGGCACCCACAGAAAACAAGCTTGCTCTGTCTTTAATATGACATCCTTTCAAATATTTAAACAGGGCGATCATGTCACCTCTTAACCTTCTCTTACATATCCAGCTCTCTAGGGTGCACCTCATGGAGCATGGTTTCCAGACCTTGTACCATTTTGGTTGCCCTCCTATGGACTTGCTCCAGATTTTCGACAGGAACCTGGATTCCTAGGTCTGGGCCTTCTGCAGAACCTTTAGTCAGGCTCTTAGCAATAGATTACAGATAACTAGAGGGTTAATGTTAAAGCAGTACGTGGTCCGTGCACTCATCTGTTTATTTGCTCATCATGTTACACAGCAGAGTTTAAACCTTCTGAGTTGGGGTTTCAGCACATCCTTTGGGAGATGAGAGTATGTTGGCAAGGGACTGTTAGTACCGATGCTTTGGGCTTCCCAGCTGAGTCACTGCAAGGGAGGGAAGGGGAGACATGACATGCTTTGACAGCCTCTCTTGCAGATCTTCGGCCACAGCTAATCCTTCATTCTCTTAGATTAGTTTAATCCCTTGGCCATACCTGCAGGTGCCCTTCTGCTGCAAGCTCTGTTTTAAATTAGCGTTTCTGTGAAGTTGGAGCACGGAGGCTTCCCTCCTTTCCTATCATGGAAATCTCCGTAGCCGTCGAAGACGCAAATGACAATGAAATGAGTTTACACAGAGAGGCTTGAAGAGTGCCAGAAGTTCTGCTTTTTTTTTTTTAAATTGCAATCTGCCCGTCAAACCTCATTATTATAATTGGCGTTCACTTGGGCATCACACTTAAACGAAACGTCATTCCAAAGTGGCGTATAAAAATCGCAAATGCAAGTGAGAATGAAATCAAACGTGAAAAGGGAGAGCGAAGCATAATAGCATCTGAAACACAAAGGAAATAGCATAGAAATGGTTTTAAAAACAAAGGCAGACATTTGGGCCATAAGACATAGAGGGAGACCCGTTAGGAGAATACTTTCATTAAACCAACTTGAAGGCTGTGAAATAGTGCGCGAGCTTTGGAATTTCTTTAGTTATTGTTTTGCTTTTTTTAGTAATTGTTTAGTATTTTATATAGAAGATGTCTATTAGTGCCTCTTAGGCAGGGCTGGGGAGTAGTGGTGATTTTGGAGTTACTCCTTGCCCTAATCTGGAGTAAGATTTTTTTCCTTAGTGTTACTCCTAACCCTACTCCTGTAAAAACCTCTTACTCCTTTATTCCTTACTCCTATTCCCCAGCCCTGTTTGTAGGCACAGTGACTGGATGCAGGGATGGGTGACTGTCGGAGGAACTCTTTACATTGCATTGTGTGGTCCTTCTTATCCAAGGATTTTGAGTATAGATTCCAAATAGCAAACCTTGATTTTTCCATTTAATATAAGGGACACCATTTTGCTCTGCCATTATATTGAATGGGACTTGAGCATCCATGGATTTTGTTATCCACGGGGGATCCTGAAATGAAACCTCAGCGGATAACAAGGTCCCACTGTAGTTTCTTTTCTGTGAGCCATGAAAGACACCATAAAAGAGTATTCCAGGGACACCTGTATGAAATCCTCATCCTGGATTTGAAGTTTAGGAGTAAACGTCTCTCTCTGCCCCCTGCTTGCTGCCCTAACCGTCGGTTGCTTTCAGGAAATGGGCAATAAGGCAGTTAGTGCTATCGACTCAAAGAAAGTAAGAAAAAGAGGAAGCCAGTAATACTTCCTTTGCTTCAAATAAAGCGAATCTGTTGCCAGATGTATGGATTTTTAAAGTTTTCTCTGAAGAAGCACAGTCAACGGTATCCAAAAATTGCATGTGGCGGGTATGAGACTATGCCCAGTTTAGATTTGAAAGCAATTGATGCTGCATGGCAGCATTTGACCTTCTGGATGTGGTAGCTCCCATAATACCTAGCCAGCATAGCCAGTGGGTAAAAAATGATGGAAGTCGTGTTCCAACTGCATCTTCAGGACCCCATGAAACCTGCCCCTGAACTATAATGGAATGACCACTGCTTGTACCACACTTTTGGCTAGGGACGATGGAAGTTGTGGTATGGCATGCTGTAGCCAGAGGCAAAAAAAGGCTTTAATCCTTGCAAATTGTTGCAAACTATTGTCTTACTAGATGAACTGGAACTTTGACACAGCAGAGTTTTAAAACCATATATCTGGGTTTGGGGTTTTTTTTAGAAGAAAGTTTTTTCCTCTTCTCTCTTTGCACAAAATTAAACCAAATGATGTGTAAGCAATTTGAAGGTGAAAATGAGTTGTTCCAGAAAAAGTCAACTTCTCTGTCGTCCTGAAGAAGAAGACAGGCTAACCTCATCCTGTTTGCATCCACAAATAAATGCAGCGATGATCGGCTCAGTCCTTTGCTCTTGTCTTTGAGGTTGTCTCCGTTCCTCACCGTTGCCTCCAGGTTGTGAAGCCTCTGGCCAAAACAACGGGCAGAAGACGAGAATGAGAACAGATCGCCCACACACTTCACACCCGTCATGGAGGAGCCGTTTGCTTGTTTACTTGATGCTCCTTGGCTTCTTCATATGCGCTGACTTTTCTGCTGACCCTGTGGAACAAAGAGAGCAGAAGACAACAGCATTCTTTAATAGATGCAGCATGACCAGGTGACCTATTTGGCACATGTGCACCAATTTTGGCAAGAGAGATAGAGAACAAATGCTGCCAAATACATGGTGGGCATAGTGGATGTGTCACGGGGAGCAGTGATGGGCTGCGGTGATCTAGCACTACCTAGAAAGGGTTGGAGTTTGAGTTGGGAAGCAGCGCTTTGCATGGAGAAGATCGCTCCAAGGCTGAAGCCCACTATACCATTTAAGACCCTCAAGTATAAAGATACATCAATAAATATCAAATGCATCCGAGGAGGTTGACTTAAGTCTACAAAAGTTCATGCTGCCCACTTCTTTCTTACAGTTGGTCTCAAAGGTGCTACAAGATCTCTCTTACATACCAAAGTGGGGATCATCCAGGCCATAGCATTTCCCATTACTATGTATGGTTGTGAAACCTGGACAGTGAAGACAGTTGATAGGAAGAAAATCATCTCCTTTGAAATCTGGTGCTGGGGGAGAGTTCTGCATGGTCTGTTATTTCAATTTCTCTAAAAGCGGTAACAATGACTTTTAGTTTGGCCCTTGTACCTATAAATCAGCACATGAGAATTTCATGCAAATTGACACATGGTTCACCTAGGTTCCACTCCAGGGATTTGTATATCTCTCAAAGCTGTAACAATTATTTTTAGCCTTGCCCTGTACATATAAATTAGCACATGAGAATGTCATGCAAAGCAGTGCTCCTTTTGTTTTTATTGTTTGGAGAGATTCGTTTCCTCTTTTTGTGTTTTTAAAAATGGATGATGCCTAAGTGGTTACCTTAAGCGGTTTCTCCTTAGACTTGCACAATGGCACACTCTTTCTAACAGCCCAGATCTGGTAATAAGATGACTCCTGAGCCATGCAGCTGGAGTTTTCTTCCAAGAAATGACCATTTGCCAGCAACGTGCTTATTTCATCCCTTTTAAGAAACCGATGCCTGGCCTTCGAGAATGCAGTTATTTGGCAAAACCTTGCACCGGGAGATTCTACTCTTGATGGGCAAGAAAACTGTCGCGCTCCATTAGTTTCCTCCTACACCAATGTATCTGTGAACCACATCTTACGACACCCACGCTGATGTGGCTGTCAGTATATTCAGCTCGGTTGACTTTAAAAGGTCATCGTGTTTGAAGATCTTTGCACATGCATGCACAGGTTCATGAGCTTGACATCAAAATAGAAGTTCTGGGGAGGTGGGGAAGGAGGGCAGCCTCAATATCAGATGATCAGCTTTTGCCTATGTGCCATGGCCCACCCAGTGAAAACAACACTGAGGTCTTGGACAACAATCAAATTGTTGTGACTAAAAACAACACAACTGCCACCTTGTCAACAGAGAGCTAATGGCGGGGCCTTTACAGAGCTGTATCCTACTAACTCTATTCCTTGGGGCCCTTCCACAAGACACAATGATAGCACTCTGATCCCACTTTAACTACTATGGCAACGTCCTACTGAACACTAAGGTTTGTCATTTCGTGAAGAACCAGAGTTCTCTCTGAGATTTATAATTATTCCTCCCTATGCTGCAAACTGAGAGCCAGCATGGTTTGAGCGTTGGACTATGACTCTGGAGACCAGGGTTCAATTCCGAGCTTTGGTTTGAAAGAGCGACTCAGGAAAAGTGGCACCAGCAGCCTCAAAAGATTAACTGTACTTTCCCAAATCCATGCGCAGGCCATAAATTAGGGCCAAGTAAATATGCACAACACAACAGGCAAGGTTTCAAGATCACCATATATATATATATTGTAACGTGGTTAAGATGTTACAAAAGAAAACCCCAGTTCTTCCCTCTGACTTTTCCAGACTTCCCCATCTTTCACTGGTTTGGTTTCCAGTCTTCCCAGTCAGATCACCAGTTTTGAGGGAACAGACTGTATATAGGATGTTTGCAAATGCGCAATGGTGTTTTTGCTTCCTGCCATGGCATCTCCCCCAGTATATTTCTATGCATGTGCATTTTCGTTTCCTTGAGCTAAATCCCTAGTGCTATTTTTGTTGTTGTCAACTTCAACTTGTGTGTGTGGGTTGTAGGCCTTCAAGTTGTTTCTGACTTGAACCTATCATGGGGTTTTCCTGGCAAGATTTGTTCAAAGGAGGTTTGCCATTGCCATCCTCTGAGGCTGAAAGTGTGTGACTTGGCCAAGCTCACCCAATGGGTTTCATGGCTGAGCTGGGAACCGAACCTTGGTCTCCAAAGTCGTAATCTATTTGGCCACACATGTCCCAGTTTTCATCTATGAAATGCTGGAGTGTATGTGGATTAGAGGTAGCATTGCAATAAGGAAATGGTTCCTGTTTGTCTAGAAAACACACTCAGCCTTTTGTGTCACATTCACTTCGGTTCCAGCAGGGACGTAGCTAAGATTTTAGGAAGGGGGGGGGTCCAGACTAAGTGCCACCATTATAATGGGGCTTGGGTGCAGCGGTGCAGTAGCACACACCATTCATTTTTCTAATGGAAGGGGGGGGGTCCGGACCCCAAGATCCCCCCCCTTGGCTACGTCCCTGGTTCCAGCTCTCCTGTATGCAAAAGGGTCCATGGAGTAATGGGCATTCATGGCTTAACAATTCCTCCGCTGCCAATAAACTCCCACCTAAGAACTTTCTGCTACCAATGCTTGCATTGTATAGCAATGCACATTTAAGGACAAGAAAATAAGTGGTGGGCTGTGGGTATTTATATGATGCCCCATTATAAAAGAGTCAGACACTATATATATATATATATATATATATATATATATATATATATATATATATA
>NC_056529.1:4559558-4600562 GCF_019175285.1 Sceloporus undulatus | reverse complement strand
AGAGACTGTTGGGAGCTGGGGTCAGGCGCTGATCTTGTCATTAAACTGTCAGTGAAGTGGAATTGCATGAACACATTCTTCTATCAATACAAAGGAGCAATTCCACTTCAGTGATGGTTTAATGACAGGATCAGTGCAAATGTATGTATGTCTTTCGCATGATCATGGTCACGGATGGGATAAGGAAGGGCTTCGCTCCCATTCGATAATCTTCTATGACTCTGGAGATCAGGATTTGAATCTCTGCATGGCCGTAGAGCCCCAGTCATAACCAGCCCATAACTCTGGCATGGTCTCAATGCTCAAATGAAGGGCAAGGATGGGACAATTCCACTTCGCCGACAAGACAATGACAGGATAAATATGACATCATGTGAAACTTTTGCGCTACTGCAGTCAATCGTAGTTTAATGGCGGGACAGGATGAGCATGACATCATATGAAAATCTTTTTGTGACTGCGCTATAAGGAAGGGACAAGATGTCCCATCCCCTGTCTGATAATCTCCATAGTCCAAAACTCAAACCACTACACAACGCTGGATGTTATTACACAGCAAAAAAGCTCTTTGTGTGTGTGTGTGTGTGTGTGTGTGTGTGTGTGTGTTCCTTCGTTTGGACCACAGCTGTTAGCAAACTGCAGGAGGCGAAGGAAACAAATTTGTATTTTATTTTTAGCGCCACGTCTTTCTGCTCCCTCCGTCGCCTCCAGCTTCTGAAAGCCCCAGGGGAGAACTTGGCCGTTCTCACAATATTCCATCTGGGATCAGAACGAGGAGCCAACGCCAGCCGTCTCGCTCACAAACAAACCGCGTTCTCAAGAGGCGTCCGGACTGACGTTTCTCACCCAAGGGATCCGGCTCCTTCAGATGGGCAGCCAGATCTCCAAATACTTCTCCGGATTCAGGCCAAGTCCCATCTATTACCCACCAGCAGCAGAAAACCCTCTGCAAATGCTGTTTTTAAAAACTCCAAACACCTTTCTAAAGGCTTGGCCACTTCTTTTGCCTTCATAGGTAGACTGCTACATGGTTTGATGTTGCCGCTGTCATAACTCTGTCCTTTTAGGCATTCAATTTGCCATGTAGACACAGATCTTAAAGGTGTCTTACAGAAGGAATGGCCCTTTTGATTCATTGGATAGAAGTACCATTTTGATGCATAGTTTCCATACATACTATCAAGCTTTTCTTGGACAATATGAGCCTTTGATGGGACAAGTCTCCCTTCTCTTTACAGCTTTGGAAAACTCAGGCCCTGCAATTGCGATATTTGTCTTTAATGGTCGCACACATACGCACACAAAGAGAGAGCTCATAAACCATCATATCGAAGCCCGCCTTCCTTTGTCCTTTGCGACAAATGCACCTATTTGTTCTCCAGGATTTGGTATACGTCTTAAGTTTCACCTTCCATCAGGGCTCTCAGGGATTTCTTTTAAGGGTCTCCCAGAGGTACTGCAACTATTAGAGTAGTTCACTTCAGTAAACAACTCTTGGCATGTCAATTCTCAATAGACTTCTTGCAGCCGGGGGAAAAGCGGTTGCTGTCCTCTCTGTAAACTTTGCATTGGATTTCCCAGGGAACTTTGACTTTTCTGTGAGATCTGCTCTGGGTTTTCTTTCGGTTTTTTAATCCATGGAGCCCTGTGATCCACCAAGCAGAAAAGACATATACGACGATGCATCTATATGTGCCCTCAGTTCATTTCCAACTTATGGAGACCCTATGTTCATGGGGTTTTCTTGGCAGGTTTCATCAGAAAAGGTCTGCCATTGCCATCCTCTGAGGCTGAGAGACTGTGACTTACCCAGGGCCACCCAGCGGATTTCCATGGCCAAGCTGGGATTCGAACCCTAGTCTCCAAAGTCATAGTCCAATGCTCAAAACACTACACCATGCTGGCTCCTACATCTAAATGTAGATACATCTACATTGTAGAAATAATGCAGTTTGGCACCACTTTAACTGCCATGGATCCATCCTATAGAATCCTGAGATTTGTTGTTTTATGAGGCTGCTATTAATATTAGTATTAATATTATTAATTAATATTTCTTGCCCACTTGTCCCCAAGGATCAAGCCAGGGAACAACTACAATTAACAGACATGCCACATCAGTTAAAACACATCAGTTAAAATACACATCAGTTTAAAAGGACAAATCAGATGTACACATACTAAATATGTACACATTAGCACTTTTGGGCAGAGAAGGCTAAAGACCTTGCACTGTATAACGATAAAATCCTAGGATTCCATAGGACGAAGTTACAGCACTTAAAGTGGGCTCAAACTGCATTATTTCTACAATGTAGATATACAACACTGTCACACCTTAGTTAACAAAGCCGCTGACAAAGAAACTTCTTTTTACAGAGTCTTTCCTCCTCATCCTCAGTCTATAAGGATCTTTTTAGCAGCATTGACATGCATTTCAAAGAGAGGCACTTAGAAATCTCAGCCAGAGAGCTCTAGTTCCTCCCCAAACTACAAACCCCAGAATGCCAGAGGATGCAGCGACAGCAGTTGAGCTAACGTAGGTTTATAGTATTTGTGCAACACGAACGGACCCCATGGTCTTCAGTGGTGATAACAAATTACAGGCAAGTTGAAAGGGGACAAAATGGTTGTTCAGATAACTTAGCCCCAAGCCATTTTATTTAGATGAAGAAATGGCAAGTGTGGCCAGATGTTTTGGACTACAGATCCTATCATTCTTCAACATCGGCTATGCTGGCTGGGTCTGCAGGGAGTTGCAAGCTAACAGAACTGCAGTTGCCCACCCTTGATTTAAATGCTACCAACTAACCAGAAATGGACTGTTTACATGTATGCGAGACGGCTTTAAAAGAAAAATGATCATGTATTTTTATAAGCCCTGAAAGGAACTGGTAGGGGTTCTTGGCAAAAGGTGAGGAGTGGGATATAAAATTTGAGAATTCCCAATTTACCTTTGAAACCCTGCAAGCAGCCCCATAATTTATGGCTGGCGGTTGCATTGCGGCACCTTCTGCATTCCTCCCAGGTCAGAACAAGGCAGCTGGTTGTTTAGCCCTCTTGTATATAAAATGAAAGGATACCCCTTCCATCCACCGCAGCCAAGACTGAGCCTGTCTAAGCCCTATTTGAAGAAGGAAGAGCCACACAGAAGCTGATGTTGGCAGCTTTCCTGCAAACGGGGTCAGCTATAGCACAGGGCCTGTTCTGTAGAGAGAGGCATTTATCACACGAAAGAGATCGGAAGTTTATCCTGTGAATATCCCGGGAAAACTGCGTAAGAAACAATTTCACACGACGTCGCACAAAACCCGCCATTAAAGTGGTCACAAAGAAGCATTAACATGCATTTTTTCGCTTTTGGGATTTCGGTGACAATGCATTTCCGATATCACTTTATATGCGCAATTGTGTGTGATCATCATTCGCACAATTACTCGCCATTTTCACTTTATTTGCGGGATGCTTTAAATGCGCTTTACTTTCTCTTTAATGACATAATTAGCCTCAGTGTGATAAACTCCGAACCAAACCATTTGAACAAACCTTGCCAACAAAAGCCCATGTACTTTATCACACGGGGAAAATCAGGGGTTTAAACAGTGATTATACTGTGAAAATTTGTGCGGTAAGTGACTAAGAGTTTCACACACACCGCGATTAAAGAGTCACTACTCGGGGAATAACCAGCAACAAATCATTCCTGGGACTTTGTAATAATTTAATTCCTTTTTAATGGACCTCTTTTCTATGTTTTTAATTGTATTGTTTTTTAATATTGTGAAGCCACTCTTAAATCCCAATTCTGGGAAAAGAGCAGGATACAAATAAATATAGTAATAGTAATCATAACCGTAATCACAATCATAATACTGTCTTAGACAAAATGAAGCATCCCATTTGTGAAGGGCTTGGAATTTGAGGGTGCTTTTCATGGGCAGCAAAATAATATGTCACTATGGAGAGCACCACTTGTGTTTTCTGCCTTGGGGCATCACAATGTTTTGGGATGCCTCTGTTTACAAGGGCCTTTCTTTCCTTCCCTGTGCTCCTCTTTTTCTCTCTCATACACACACATTGTCACACATTTCTGGCTAGAGGCGTTTTTCTTTCCCGCATTAAATCCCCACAGATGGTTCTTTAATCCAGCAGAGGAGGTGGAAGGAAGCCCTCATTGACACTCCTACTAGCATTACAATGCAAAGGAGAATGCAGTCCAGAAACTGGAATTGGAGAAGGCAACTGTGAAAGAAGCAGACGAGATCCTAAAAAGTAAAGATACACAATGGAGCATAATGTTAGGATTTGTCCAAGTCATTGTATTCCCCGTCACCAAGTACGGATGCGAGAGATGGGTAGTGAAGAAAGCAGATAGGAAGAAAATAAACTCATTTGAGATGTGGCGCTAGAGAAGATTGTTAAGAATACCACGGATGACCAAGAAAAATAGGTCCTTGAACAGATCAAGCCTGAGTTCTCCCTGGAAGCCAAGATAATGACTCTATGCCTGTTGTATTTTGGCCACATCATGAGTTTAAATGAACCATTAGAAAAGGCGATGATGCTAGGAAAGGTGGAGGGTAGTAGGAAGCAAGGAAGAATGTGTATTATATGGACAGACTCACCCTTCTTTGTCAGAAAGCACCATACTACAAATTCCAGAGACCGTCAGAACTATGTAGTCCCTAGGCAGGCTAGCAGCCTTGCACAGTCCATGTCAATGCACAACTGCAGTGGGGAACAACAATGTACAACTGCAGTGTGTAAACATAACACACAACGGTACTGTATGTGCAGTTGTCTTTTCGCCACTGTCAGCAGAATCCATCTGTTGCGCTGTGGCGAATATTTCACCCTGCACACATAGTGCAACTTGTGTGTGCACATGTCTCGAAGCAGAATGCCAACCTTTATGCAACACAAGGAGCAGAAAGGAAGGGCGATGGGAGCCTAAATCTGCCTTTGTTGTCATAGTTTCCCCAGTCAGTGCCTCTTTTTCTTTTCCTTTTTTCAAAAATGGCTCTTGCCTTTAATCTTCGTCCAACAACTGTGTAAACCTGGTGGATTAAAGTCTGCGGGAGGCCAGCAACATGCAGGGCAGCTGTTGCTGTCTCCGGCGTTTCCCCTGCCAAGTAGAAGCACGGCGTTGCTGAGAATCACTTGATGCCATTGCCTTGGCGGGATTCAGGGGTACATACAGTTCTGCTAGCAAAGACCTCTCCTGGGCATGAACCCCAGTTGCTCTTTACTTATGCGATGGATCCAAACCAAATCAAAATCTTTGATCCTGAGGCATGAGTATAGTCCAAGGATGTAAGTTTTGGGAGGGATGGCCGAATGAGGGCATTGCCCCACTTTGTAAGAATTCAGCTCCAGCCTTGAATTTTCCTTCGGTCCCAATATTTAGAATTGCAGAGAGTTCCACATTGAAAATTGCCCACACTTTGGACTGGGGCTAAAAATTTGAATTTTAACAAGGATAAAAGAGTCTTTGGCTGCTGCTTTGCATTCCGTTTGTAACTCTAATACACCTTTTCGTAGGGGTTATTCACGCAGTGAAAATAATCCAGGATGAATCCGGGTTAAATCTCCGTTGTTTACACACATCCTGAATGTCACCTATTAAGTTGGGGGGAGAGGGCTGTCAAAAACCCCTCTTAATTTGGGATAATCAATATCGAGATTTTCCCAGAATGCATCGCCGGTAGTGTGAATAACTGATGCGAATAGCCTGAATAGACCCAGGATATAACGCTACATACCAAAAAAAGGGGTTCCAAATGCCAAATTCATATTTGGAGAAGGATAACGCCTTCCTTTTGCTCCTCTCCCATAGCTACACTCCTGTTGCAGGCATTAAAAAGGCTGGGCCCGGATTGTGTGTTGCTCCATTTCCCTGAACTTTGTGTGAACGGCGGCGGCGGCGGCGGAGGGCCAGTAAAGATGAAGGAAGGAATTGCAACACTCAGAAACATTTAGCAAAGAGCACAGACTCAGCAACTTTCTTAAACCTGCTTAGGAAAAAAAAAAGGGGGGGGGAGGAAGAACTTGTTTCTAACAGTTCTACATTGTTTTCAATATCTGTCTTTAACTATCTCGTGCCCCCCAGATTTGTCAGATTGCAGCTTCATCATCCCCAGGTGTGCGTGGGGATGCGTGGCTGCAAAAAGATTGGGAATAGCTGTGAAATATAGTGTTGCCAACCCACCTGGCCTGTCTCTCCCACCCTTACAATTTGGTTTATGGAGTTTATCAGCACAATGCAAAGGTCAGAAACAAGCAAGACAAAACAAAACAATAAATCAGGACTGACGTGTGTCTGGTGACCCTTCTGCACACCTGTTTTAGGGAGCAGCCAGGAAATATTTCTTTCTTTGTAAAACACAAAACAGATGACAAAATAGATACTTACAACGACAGCAAAACACATTCGGTTAGCCTTTTGTTGGCCAACCGAAATGCACAATGTACTTGTTGCAAGCTTTCGAAGCTCTATGGGCATCTTCATCAGGCAAGAGGTTACAAACCAAAAACAGTTGGAGATGTTAGTTAGAAAAGCTATCCTCCCCATCGTAACATCTTTACTAAGGACTGAAACAGCATGCAGGCATCTAACATGTCCAATTGGGTTTTGTCTTCTTCTTCTATTTGGTTTGTAATGTCTTGCCTGATGAAGAAGCCCATGGAGCTTCTTCCAAAGCTTGCAACAAGAATATTGTGCATTTCAGTTGGCCAATAAAGGTATCACTGATGGATTTTTGTGTGCATTTGTTAAATGGCCAACACAGCTACCCTTGAATGTTTGTTATATTCCAAGATGGTACCTGGAATAAAAAACCCTGCTGCTGGAAAGGCAGCGAAGAAAAAGCCACTCGAACCTCCTTAGGAAGGGAATACCAAAGTCTGGGAGCAGTCACAGAGAAGGTCCCTGTGAAGGCAATAGGATTGAGGGATATGTCTGTCCCAAAGATTTTAAGCTTGGCCAGGCTCCTGTGGTAAGACAGATACCTTCATAAAGTCTGGACATGACTTCTGCAGGGCTTTTGCCGAAATGTTTCTAGGCCATACCAAGTATTAAATTTTATGTCACTCCCCAGATCTGGTGCAACAACTTTCTCTTCAACTGAGGAGGAAAAGAACATAGGCAACTCTGCATTTTTACCTATTCTGAGACACACCCTTTGACGTGACAATCTCATCCTCCGTCCCCATAACGTATATCCCGCTTCTATGTAACACCTTTTATCTTTCCGTCTTGAGTCACTTATCTGCGATTGCTAATATTTTCCTGATATGATTTTACCTCTTTGTTGTTTTCTCCTTTGACCCTCTCAAGGTCTCTTACGCTTTATCTTCGCCTTATATGAACTTCATGGCTGGCACCTGCATGATGTGTCTTGATCAAGATCGGCGGGAATGGCTTTAGTCTACGAAAAGGCATCGAAATCGATTAGGCAATTGAGTTTTGTGGGTTGATATTTTTTGCTTTAAGCTTATTTTGACTAAGGACTTGATCACACGAGGCTAAAAAAGTAGGATTTAAAACAATACTTATCACAGAATATCATGTCTATCCTGCTGTTGCTTTGCATGCTACTAGTATTGTACACCTTTTTTCTTTTTCAAATTTTATTCTCATTAAAGACATTTAACATTGAACATTTAACACTGACATTTAGACAAAACACAAAAGCATCCTCAGTAATGGCTCCTGTTTCTGCCGCAAACTCATACTGTACTACCTTTGCTGCACTCTGCTTGATATATATACCAAATATTCCTATATAGATCCATGCAGAATTGGAGGGAGAACAGACATTATGAGTGATCCTGGACCGTGCAAGTAGCATAGATGGGAAATACATTGATTCTTTCACCCAATTCATCAATGATTTACAACTCTGTACATGAGTTACTGTTCTCAAAACACAGCTGGCACACAAAAGGAGCCGTTCCTCTTTGTGTTACGTAAAATCGTAACATGCAGAAATACTGTAATATACAGCCCTCCCATCCCAACCAAGAAAGAAGTCTCCATAAGTCCCAGGTTTTGTTTCTTTGCAAACCAATTTTATTTTGGCAAGCCATATGACGTTTTCATTACCCCAAAGTATTTCCTGGGAGCTCTTAGCATTACCGAGAAGTTTTCATTCCTACTTTCTGGGTCAGTTTGAATTACAGTAACCCATTATTTTCCAAGATGAAATGTATGAAATCTACTTGGCTGCCTGGTTGCATTATCTTGAAAGTAGCCAAGATAGCCATTGCTAGTAAGTACAGCTATCGTTTCCAAGATTCAATGCAGAGCCAGCGAGGCAAAAACAGAATGTTTGCACCAAAACAAAACGATCCTAATGTTTAACTAGTGCAATATCGCAAAAGCATAGTGGTGTTTTGTGGGTTTTTTTGGGTTCTGTGCCATGTTCTAGAAGAGTTTGTTCCTGATGTTTCGTCAGCATCCGTGGCTGGCATCTTCGGAGATGCTGGCGAAACGTCAGGAACAAACTCTTCCAGAACATGGCCACAGAACCCGAAAAACCCACAAAAAAGATAGATGCCAGCCATGAAAGCCTTCGACTTCACATCGCAAAAGTGCTTTAGCATTAACTCCTGAACAATGACATTAGAGAAAACTCAGTGGGAATGCGTGAAAGTTAATTTCTGACGCGTTGCATGAGTCTAGAACTGCATCTATATTGCAGAGCTAATGCGGTTGGACACCGCTTTAAGTGCCATGGCTCAATACTATGAAATATTGGGATTTCTAGTTTTGTGAGATACTGAGCCTTCTCTGTTGGAAAACTCTGGCGCCGCCACAAACTACAAATCCACCACTTCCATAGCATTGAGCCATGGCATTTAAAACAGTGCTCAACTGCATCATTTCTGCAGCGCATATCAGACCAAAAGGTGTATCTACATTGTGGAAATAATGCAGCTTGATACCACTTTAAGTGCGATGGATCCATCTTACAGACACTTGGAATTTGTAGTTTGGTGAGGCACCAATGCTTTTTGGCAGGGAAGGCTAACATCCTTGTAAAACTACAAATCTCAAGAGTCCATAGGATGGAGCTACAGCACTTGTGTCAAACTGCATTATGTACATTGTATAGGGTCACCATTCTGTATAAAGCAGCATTCCCATGACATTCAAACCTATTTTTCCCTCTCTCCTGTCTGGCTTAGTTTGGTTGCTTCCAATTAAAATCCACTTCAGCTACTTTGGGGTGAAAATTTATGTCCGTCGAATGAAGTAGAGCAATTGTTCGGTTAAGCCACAAACCCTGTAGGAAGCGGGGATTTCATTTCATTTTTGGGGGATTTCCCCTTTAATAATCTCAGAAACATAAAACTACTGAGAACTTTGTGAAGTAATGTCTGATTGTGAGGAAGGACGCTAAACCAACAATAAAGAAAGGCAGCGTTTGTTTCCTATATATATTGAAAGTTTAAAAAAGAAATCGTGCAAGAAAGTTAATCTTGCCCTTGCAACTTCCGAGGAGCTGTTAAACTTTGCAATGAAAGGCCATAAAAGTGCTTACGAGGGACTCTGCGAGTTTTTATATGGGATGCAATCTGGCTATTTTCATTCAGGCTCACATTATTGCAATGGGACAAACGCCCCATTGATCCAGCCTTTTCTTTCCTAAGGAATAAGGAGAACTTAACTGCAGAGATCTCCTTGACAGAATAGCTGCTTTTGCCAAAATCATCTTTGGTTCCCCCCTCTTTCAAAATCAGATTTTAGAATCATTTTTGTATTTAACAGCGCATGAAAAGTAAAGCGCCTAATGTCTGAGAGGCAGCAGTTGACAGGGGACTTACCAAACTCTATATGCATATTATATATTTGGAGATTTTGGTGCTTTCAAATAGCATTTTTACATACTCTTCAACATTTCACATATGAAAACCAAGATATATGTAGCCAAGCTATTTTCTCCTTTGCTTCAGAGAATGCTGGCATGGAAGTGAGTGGGATATATATATATATGTGTGTGTGTGTGTGTGTGTGTGTGTGTATGTGTGTGTATATATATATATATATAGTGAGCCTGGGATGGAGGAGTGAGAGTTTATTCCTGACATTTTGCATCTGTGGCTGGCATCTTCAGAGAATGCTGGCATGGAAGTGAGTGGGATATATATATACACACACACACACACACACACACACACACACAATGTGACCCGTGAGTTGGGAGGAGTGATTTCCATGTTAATCTGTATATTGTTCTGTTGTTGAATGGCAAGGCTTCAGGGTGGGAGGATATGCAAAAAGGATTCAGAGGATTAGCTGAACCTCCACAGTTCACAGTGTTCTAGATCTCTGGACGTTCCTGGTCAACTGTCATTCCTAACGGACGGAGAGACAAGCTGCTCGACCTCTCTATCTGTCTCTGGATCTCTGTTGCTCTAGGTAATGCTGACCCCCCAATAAATGTATCCTAATCCACCCCTTTGTCTATCTAGAGAAGAGATTATACCCTCAGCTATGTTGCCCAGATCATGGGAAGGGTTTATTCTCACTTCCAGCGTCAAGGCAAAAGGGAATTGGGTCGGCCAGGCTAAAAGATGAAGCCCACCTTTCACCTATCCCCAGAATGGCTTCTGAAGCTACAAGCTGGCCAGTTTTTTGGCATCAAAGAACCAAACTTCTATCCTCTTTAGAAATAAAAATGGAAGAAAGGATGGCAAGAAAAACATGGATATAGATGGAGAGGCAGAATGAACCAGAGACCCAAATTGTTTCTCACCATCATTGCTGAGAATGTGTGGCTTCTTGCCCAACATCCTCCAGTGGATTTCCATGGCTGAGCGGGGATTCGAACCCTGGCCTCCGGAGTCATATAGTCCAACAGTCAAACCACACCGGCTCTAACGTCCATTCAGAAAGACCGTTTATAACAATAGCGTTGGTGGCGTAGTGGTTAGAGTGTTGGACTCTGACTCTGGAGAGCCAGGTTCAAATCCCCCTCTGCTTGGCCACAGAGACCCACTGGGTGACCCTAGTCGAGTCACACTCTCTCAGCCTCAGAGGAGGAAGGCCAACTCCTTTCTTTCAATGGGAATGTATCAAGTTGGTCGCAAGACGGACAGTTTCAAAAGCGCGCCGCTCGTTGAGCGAAGAGCGGGCGGTTGGCCACGTGTGCTTTGTGAGGGAATATTCAAAGCGGTAGGTGATACTATCAAATGGGAAATGTTGCAAACTAGGCTCCGGTTGACCGTTACGTTTTATCTTTATATGCAAATATACTTGTCCCTCCACATTATCTGGGGTTAGGGGCACAAGACCCCCGTGAATGTGGAAAAACCACAAATAACAAGAACACCATGTTTTCACCTGAGAGGACACCTCTCTAGGGATCTCTAGGTCCTCCGGTGCAACTCTGTGGTCAGTGTCCAACAGACACTGACCGTTGGACTAAGGCCTAGTAGAGTGTCCTCTCTAGGTCTTTCAGTGCAACTTTTAGTTAAGGTTGACCAAAGAGTTGCACTGGAGGACCTAGATATTAATCAAATCTGCAAATGTGGAGGGATGAGTGTATTATCAAACGGAAAATTTGCAAGCTACACTCCAATTGACCGTTACTTTTTATCTTGATATGCAAAGAACGAGAAAATATACAAACGTAGTATATAAACATTGGAGGGGAACGTATGATCCCTGGCCCAAGGAGCCGCCGCCGCCACCGCCGCCACCACCACCACCATCATCATCTTGATCCCATTCAAGTCCTCCTACTGATAATCCAAATTATCTCCTTCCCTTTTTCTGCAGATAATCCAAATTATCTCTTTTCCTTTCTCCATCATCATCATGGAAGAGGAGCTCAATTACCTTCGCAACCGATGCGCTACGCTGGAGGTACAGTACAGAGGGCTAAAAGAACAATTCAGCCTCATGATGAAAACAAGGAACGCCGAAATAGCGATGCTTCGCAGTCACAATACAGGCATGTCACTTTCCCTTCTACACCTGGGTCTCCATATTTGCGGCTTGACTTTCGATTAGTATGTGGTACGAAAGCCATTATTATTATTATTATTATTATTATTATTACAGAATTGTGCAAAGCTTATAAACAGCTGATTTTAGGAAAAGATCTGGCAGACTTACTAGACGCAGGATACGACTTTGGAAACACTCCACCAGAAAGAGAAGAAGGAAACAACGGAGACGTAGAAGAAGGAAACGATGGAAACCTAGAAGAAGGAAACAATGTGGAAATGCCCAGACAGGTATTAGACTTCTTCTCCACCCCCCCCCCTTGTTAATAATAATAATAATAATAATTTTATTCCTATTATACATTTCCACACTAAATTTAAAACAAAAACGCTCACTTGTCAAATCCATTTACAAAACTTCCAATGTTCCCTGAGCAATAAGCATCATATACTATAAGAATAACATTTTTTGGTCTTATTGCTCCCTTTCAAAATTACAAAAAGGTAAGATAAATACTCCTCTACCTAAAACCTATTATTCGCATGTCATTTTCATTTCTAGTCAATCTAATAATGCGCTCTTTAGTTTTCCTTGCTGCTTTAATACCATAATTTTATTGCAATCATCGGAAACCATTCTTTTGTCCATTTCCTCTAAACCTTTCAGATTTAAAAGAGCTGCCCATTTCTTCCGTCTCTATAAGTTTCATCAGCCAGACCCCTATCTTTGGCGTTTCCACGGCCAAAGTACGACAGACCCGTCTTTGCCAGCAACCTTCTTCTTGTTTCACTAACCATTTCTCTTTGGTTTTCACAGGACCAGCCTGACCCAGAAGAGCCAAGAGACGAACAGCTGTGAAAAGCGTGGAACAACAAGGCCTTGCCGACCTAAAGTTAGAATAAATAAAGCAAATACACATTGAATTTAAACTCATCCACCCCCCAAACCCAGCAATTTTTAATACTGCTTTGGTTTTGCTTTAATTTGCAGCGTGTTGCGACACGCGCAAAGGTTCGGAAATAAAATGGTTTTAATTAAAATAATAATAAATCTTTTAAATTGTCTAGTTTGTTTTATTAAAGTTTAATGAAAATAATAATAAATATCGCTTTAAAAAATAATAGGTCCAGGGCGAATTAAGTCTCTTCAACATCATGGACTAAGGCTGTAGTAACTCTTCGCCCAACGTTTCAGGTCTCTGGCACAAAGAGGGACACTTGAGCCTAAAAGGGGGGGGATTGAGGATAGTATTCTTATGTGACGTTGAAGGATTTCATGGCGGCATCCATAGTTGCTTTGCGGGTTTTTGGGGCTCTGTGGCCATGTTCTAGATGAGTTTATTCCTGACGTTTCACCAGCATCTGTGGCTGGCATCTTCAGAGGATGCTGGTATGGAAGCGAGTGGGGTATATATATATAGGGTGTGATCACACGTTATATGTATACCCCACTAACACAGTATATATATATATCTATACACACACACACACACACACATGCACCCCACTCACATCTATGCCAGCACTCTCTGAAGATGCCAGCCACAGATGCAGGCGAAACGTCAGGAATAAACTCTTCTAGAACATGGCCACACGGCCCAAAAAACCCACAAAAAAACTATGGCTGTCGGCCCTGAAAGCCTTTGACCATTTCTGCACATGCGCACATGTCGTTCAGCAACCAAAAACAGTGATTATTTTAATTAATCAACCCAGTTCTTTTGCTGTTAAATGATACGGCAGCTGTTCCTACAATTCATATCTCGGTACGTCAACAATGGGATGTTTACCCTTTTGTTCCTCCCGACGTTTCCTAATAATTAAGGCCCTCTCTCTTTCTATAAGGGAACATTCTAGATTCTATGTCGCTCGGCAGGTTTTTTATTCCTTTTCTTATTTTTAAAAATTATATATATATATATATATATATATATATATTAAGATGACATTACAGAATGATGTAAAGTCGCTACTGTATATATCAAATATATAAAATTCTTAACTCATTGACCTAAAGTCATTATATTCGTAAAAATATATATCTATTTCAATGTTATGGAGTACTTAGAGTCATAGAATGATAGAATAACCATCCATTCCGACTCCATTCTGCCATGCAGGAACTCTCAATCAAAGCATCCTTGACAGATGGCCATCCAGCCTCTGCTTAAAGACCTCTAAGGAAGGAGACTCCACTACACTCCGGGGGAGTTTGTTCCACTGTTGGGCAGCCCTTACTGTCAGGAAGTTCTTCCTAATGTTGAGGTGGAATCTCTTTTCCTGGAGCTTGCATCCATTGCTCCATTGGGTCCTGTTCTCTGGAGCAGCAGAAGACAAGCTTGCTCCCTCCTCAATATGACATCCCTTCAAATATTTAAACAGGGCGATCATATCACCTCTTAACCTTCTCTTCTCCAGGCTAAACATCCCCAGCTCCCTCAGTCTCTCCTCAAAGGGTTTCATGGTTTCTAGACCTGTCACCATTTTAGTCTCCCTCCTTTGGACACATGGCCCCAGCTTCTCAACATCCCTTTTGAACTGTGTTGCCCAGAACTGGACACAGGATTATTCCAAGTGAGGCCTGACCAGAACAGGATACAGTGGCACTATTACAACCTTTCATTCTAGACACTATACTTCTATCAGTGCAGCCTAGGATCGCATTGGCCTTTTTCGCTGCTGCATCACAACTCTTGGCTCAGGCTCAGCTTGTGGCCTGCTAGGACTCCTGGGTCCCTCTTAAACAGACAGTTGTTAAGCCAAGTGTCCCCCTTCCCTATATTTTCAATAGATGACCCTAAAGAAAGCTTGAAGCCAGTGAAATCACGTGACTCCCCTTCTTTTCTAGTCACGAGGTTCTGGTCGTTTGACGTCATCGAACTCTCAACTTGTGAGGGAAAAGAGGCGGAGCTGGTGGGCGGGACTAACGGGGTGGGCGTGGCCACAGCAAAAGCCAATAGCTGCTCCTGTCACATTTTGACCATTGAGTGACGTCAGCGGGAGGTGGGACCCTTATCGGCCAATCAAATGGCCGGAGAGAAATCCGCCGCGAATCTCCGCCAAAAAGAGAGGTCAGTCTCTCTGACAAACAACTGCTTGGCTTCAGTGTTTTGTGCGCGACAGTTCGAGTTTGCGTAGCGCGCATGCGCGCTCGAGGGCACGCCTTTCCTCTCCTTTCAGCAGCCAATGGGGAGGCGGAATGGGCGCGAGGGGCGGGGCTTGGATAAAGAAGCGTTGGAAAAGAGTCAGTCAGTCAAAGGGAAAAGGGGCGGTGCCAGGAGGGTCGTTGACGTCGCCCAGGGACCCCGCCCCCTTCCAGTAACCAATGAGAGGTCGAGAAAAAGAAGTTGGGCGGGGCAAGAGAGGACAGATAGTCGAAGGAGAAGGGAGCGGTACCAGAAGGGACGTCGACGTCGCCCCGCCCCTCTTCTAGCAACCAATCAGCGGGCGAAATGACTAAAGACGAGTTGAAAGAGGAGGAATTGGGCGGGGCAGGAGAGGACAGTTAGTCACAGGAGAAGGGGGCGGTGCCGGGAGGGACGTAGACGTCGCTTAGAGGCCACGCCCTCTTTTCAACAACCAATGAGCGGGCGCGATGACTAAAGAGGAGGAGTTGGGCGGGGCAGGAGAGGACGGTCAGTCCGTCAATCAAAGAAGAAGGGGCGGTGCCAGGAGGGACGTCGATGACGTCGCTCAGGGAGGGGCGTGGCCTCCGCCCGGGCTGAGAGTGTCGCCTTTGAGTGACAGGCGGCCGCTGAGGCGCGGAGGAGAAGACGACGGACGACGACGACGCGGAGGAAGGCTTGCCGAGGAGGCCTCTCTCTCCCTCGCGGTTCGCGGCTCCTCTTTCCTGGGCAGCAGCGGCGGCGGCGGCGGCGGAGGGAGTCCGGTTTCCTCGGCCGCCTCCCCCGATGACTGCGGCAAACTGCGGCGGCGCCAACGACGAGTTCGACTTCAGGCTCATCTTCGGGGAAGACGGGCAGCAGCCAGGACCGGGGCCGCCGCCGCAGCAGCAGCAGCAGCCTCCGACGACGACAGCGACGGCGACAGCAGGTAGGAGGAGCAGCCGCTTTGGCGTCCCTCTCGACGGGACTACAACTCCCACGATGCCCCGAGGAGGCGTTTGGAGAGGAGCCTTGGCCCCGCAGAACTACAGATCCCATGATGCACCGGAGGAACTCTTCGGTAGAGGAGCCTCGGCCCCGTCCTAAGGGTCTCCTGGGATTTGTAGTTCGGAGAGCGCAGACTGGGGCCCTCTGCGGCGGCGGAGGAGGAGGCCGGGGAGTGTGCGGAACGAGGGTCCCGGGAGTCCATGGAGTTCCGTTGAGAGGACTTCCCCATAGAGAAGAATTTGGGGCCTCCCATGGTTGCTGTGCACCTGCTTCAAGTGCTTTCCAGCTCATAGCAGTGCTAAGGGTTTCCGAGGCTGAGAGAGTGTGACTTGAAGCCCAAGGCCCTCCAGGAGGTTGCCATGACCAGGTCTCTAGAGCCATAGCCCAGCGCTGCGGAGATGATCTACTTTGAGGCTGCTTTATCTGCCCTGGGAATCCTGGGAGCTGTAGTGTATTGCGGCAGCAGAGCTGTCTCTTGACAGAGGCACAAAACTACATTTCCCAGGATTCCCTGGCATTGAGCCAGGGCAGTGGAAGCGGCGTCGGACTGGATCGTCCCTTCAGTGTGTTTGGGACCCTTGCAGAGCACTCTCTCAGAGGAGGGCAATGGGGAGCCCTCTAGAAAACCCTATGATGGGGTTGCCCTAAGGCAAGGGCTCCCCATTGCCCTCCTCTGAGAGAGCGCTCTGCAAGGGTTGCCCTTGCCTTCTTCCCCTGAGGCTGGAAGAAGAGCGGGACTCCACTCTGGCTCTGGAGACCAGGGTTGGGCCAAGTCCACCCAATGGCTTTCCATGGCCGGGTCGGGATTCGAACCCTGGTCTCCAGAGCCATGGTCCAAGGCGCCAACCACTACGCCGCACTGGTTTTCATATTTGGGTTGTGGTAATAATGATTAGCATGTTCACATGGGAGTAAATGCCAGGTGCTGGAGCTCTGTGTCAGAGGACAGAGTTGGCAAAGCCCCTTCTAAGGAGTCCTTGCCTAAGAAAATCCTATGAAAGTCATAGGTGATTTGAAGACGCACACACGCACACACCCCTGTGTGATGGTGTGGTGGAGTCTCCTTCTTTGGAGAGCTCTAAACAGAGGCTGGATGGCCATTTGTCGGGGTGCTTTGATTGAGAGTTCCTGCATGGCAGAATGGGGTTGGACTGGATGGCCTTTGGGGTCTCTTCCAACTCTAGGATTCTATGATATACCTATACACACACACACACACACACAAATCCCTATGGGGGCCTATTTCAGGATAAGGTTGTGTGGATCAAGACATATGGCAGCTCTAAATGGTCTGCAAAGTCCATTGAAAGTAGACTTGTCCCTTCACATTCACTGGGGTCGGGGCACAGGACCCTTGTAAATATGAACAAAAGCACACATATAACAAAACAGTATGTCTTTACACCTCTCTAGGAATCTCTAGGTCTTCCAGTTCAACTCTGTGGACAACATCTTGCCGGCATTGAGCATAGAATTGCACAGGAGGAGCTGCAAAAGCCTAGCGGAGTGTCCTCTCTAGGAATCAGCGCAACCTTTGGTTAAAGTTGACCAAAGAGTTGCGCTGGAGGCCCTAGAGATTCCTAGAGGGGTGGTCTCTCAGGTTAAAAGAAATAGCAGTTGTTTATTTGTGGTCCTTTTCATGGGGGTCCTTCGCCCTTAAACCCAGTCAATGTGGAGGGCCCAGTGTACACTTGTTTTTGAAGTCCCCATTCCTGCTCTCCTTTTGCTTCCAGGTCAGTGACAGATGGGATGGAGATATAAAACTTGCTTCAGATGTGCATAATGGGGCATATAATCATTCTTGTTCCTGACTTCAGAGCAGGAAAAGGGCTTCTGAACTTTTCACGATGGGGAGGGTGCACCAATGCTGTTTGGAAAGGTCTTTGAACCCTGGTGTTCGGTGCCTTGGTCTCAACATAGCCAGAGAACAGTGTCCTGAGTCAGAGTCCTGGTTCAACGCTGACTTGTAATGACTGTCCAAAATCTCAGGCTGGGTTTTCCCCCTTCCCCCAGCCTTGTCATCTGAGATCCTCTTAGTTGCGCAGGATTGAATTTAGCACCTTTGTGCATGCAAAACACATCTACTACTCAGCTATGAGTCCTCTGTGTTGAATGGAGGAGGCTACTGGCTTATTTGACACAGTCACCTGGCAGTCGGGGCTTTTAAAGCACACAATCAGCTTCTCTTTGAACCTGGGAAAGGTGTCAAGGGTACAATTCTAGTTATATTGGCTTGGATGTTGTATCTGAACCTTTCTGACAAATGTGGAACAAATCTTTTGTGTATTGAGACTGAGAGTTCAGCCATAATGCTTTATTGCTCTAGTAAGCTTATCTTTCTCTCCTTGCCCCACATTCTCATGCCACCATTCAGCGCCCAGCGTTTGTTAGGGCAGTCGGTCAGGGTGGCCGCATGTCCTCACCACAAAGGAGGACAAAGCGCTGCAAAATGTAGGACATCCAATGTAGGGCGTGACCAAATGGAAAGCTAAACATACCCATATAAATAAAAACTCATCCTCTTTAGTCATGGTCAAGATGGAGGACAGTTTGGAATTCCTCCTGGACCGAAGATGGAACTGTAGGACATGCCCTGGAAAAGGAGGACGCCTGGTCTCCCCATTGGGTGCTTTTGTAGACTGCGTTACAGCCACATGTACAAATGGGTGCCTCAAAATTAGGAGCTTGTTGGTACTGAGGCTGTCGATTTGTGACATTGTAGATGGGTTCTGCGCATTTCTGATCACTTGGTTGTGATGGGGCATGTTCACGTTTTGGGTTTGTTTGCTTTTTTCGGCAGTGGAAGTGGGGGTGCTGTTGTTATTTTCTATCTCTGTAGCCTGGAAAAAAAGTGGAGGTCTAGAAGAGGGTGGCTGTCTTTTTTCTTATACCAAAAATGCTTTTAAAATTAAAAAAAGCCCACAAAGCAAGAGCAATAGTAAACGCTGCAGTATTTCTATTAGGAAAAGTGAACAAATAGCCACTGTTCCAGGTGACCTGTCTGCATTGCTGCTGAGTTGTCTTTCTGGGCAGTAAATGTGTTGAGAGGAATGGGGGCCTTTGGCAAGAGTAAATGGGGAGGGTACATAAATTCAAATTGCGTCGGTTGGCAAATTAACCTGGTAGTTGTATTTCTCCCTCCCCAGAGTCTTGGGAAGTTGCATCTACAGCACAGAGGAACCGCGTAGTGCCTTAGAGAGAAACAAGTACAACACGCATGTAGCACATCTATCTTAATTATAAACAGGTTCTGCCTCTTAGTAAGGAAGACAAAACAGCGGTGCGAGTGTTTGAGAGGGGGACAACTAGGATTTGTAATGCTTTGTTGGAGACTTTCCTCAAGAGCAGGCAACATCTGAAGAGTTGATATTCCTCTATACAAGTCAAAGATTTCTCAGAAATTAGTATGTTTTGTCCTAGTAATAAACTATTTCCTATTACCTTTTATTAAGAAATTATACTACTATAGAATATCTCAGATAATAATTTGTATAACCTGCTCTTAGAAAAACGTTTAGTTCAGCCAAATGTATTATGTGAGAGTTGTATCCTGGTAGCAGATTGCTTTTTGAGGGCCATCATAGTATACTGGTTTGAGCATTGGACTAGGACTCTAGGAGTCCAGGGTTTGAATCCCGGTCATGGAAATCCACTGGGTGACTTTGGACAAAGGATGGCAATGGCAAACCCTCCCTGAAACTTGCCAAGAAGACCTATATGCCTTAGGATCACCATAAATTGGAAACAGAAACTTGAAGGCACACAAGCAGTTTTAACAGGAGCAATCGAAATCTTAAAACATCTTAATTCCTAAAATATATAGGTTGCTATGACTGTTAGGAAGTCCTGCCTTAAACCTTATTTCCACTCCTGCAGTGAAATAAATGAATACACCTCTGGTGATGTAAGGCTGCTAATAAAAGCAGGACTAACCCTAAAAGAGGCCAGATTGTTTTATGTATCAAAACATTTTGCAGAATTCAGATATGGTAGCCTTAATGCAGATAGGGGCTCCTTTTGCACATCACCACTTGAACGGAGGGCTTAGATCAGTGCTACTCACAATGAAGGCTCATGGATTAATGTCAGTCCCAAAGCGATCAGCTGCCATCCCTGGAGAGTTTCCAGGAGGGAAAGAAATAGCTATAGCCAGTGGGTGCAGATAGGCCAATATCAGTCCATGGTACATTGGGGGAAATGCTGATTCTTCACATGGGATAGTTTTAAAAGCACTTCCCTAGATGCAGTCCTAGTGCTTTGTTGTTGTTGGATGTGTCCGTTCAAGTTGTTTCAGACTTAATAGCAACCCTAAGGTGAATCTATCATGGGGTTTTCTTGGCATGATTTGGTCAGAGGGGGTCTGCCTTTATCATTGTCTGAGGATGAGAAAGCGTGACTTGCCTAAGGTCTTGTGGGTTTCCATGGTTAAATGGGGATTTCCACCCTAATCCAGAGTCATAGGCTACATCCACGCTGCAGAAATAATCCGGTTTGACACCACTTAAACTATCATGGTTAAGTGCTATGGAATTCTGGGAACTGTAGCTTGTTGTGGCACAAGAGCTTTGCTCTGCAGAGAATTAAATGGCATCAAGCCATGGAAGTTCGTGGCGTCATACTGGATTATTTTTGCAATGTGGATTCAGCCTTGGTCCCAACACTCAAACCACTAAACTACACAGGCCTAGTGCTGCTCTGATCTTACTAGCAACTGCTGTACTCCTTGCATAAGCCTAAACATTCATTTAAACACATTGGTGTACCCAGACTGGCAGGAGTACTGTACATAATACAGAAAGCAGTTGTTGAAACACTGAGGCAACAAACAACAAGGTTGTGCAAGGAAAGATATGAAGCTTCCTTGAATCCTGAAGGCATGGAAAATGGTGACTTGATAGTGGTGTCTGCATTTGTGGACAGACAAGGGGAAAGAAATAAACCTGCAATAACTGGTCTTAAAAAGTTTTTATTAAGATACATGTACTGTGTACAGCAGTCCTGAATAACACTTAGTGCATTTTTAAACCTCCCTTGCAGATTATGACAACTATAAACAGTGTATATTTGAATTTGACCAAAGGTGGTGATTCATAATTTAGAACCTGTCGTTCAAAAACACCTCTTCATACTCTCTGCCTTTTGTTGATCTATAAGAGATCCTGTCTTTTTATGGCACCACTGCTAAATTTGTTCAGGTTTTTCTTGAAAAGGGTTTCCTCAGAAATACATGGAATTCTAGCACAGCATCCACATGGTTGCTGATAATCTCAGAGAACACTAAAGTATTAGTGGGGACTCTATAGCTTTCCAGGAGCTGTTGAACTGCAGCTCCCATCTTTCCTAACCAGCTTTGCTAGTGGGGAGGAATGCTGGGGGCTGTAGTTCAGTATCTGGAGGGCTGCACAGTTCCTGCCTCTGCTCTGAAGAGTTAGTTTAACATATCCCTTGCAGAACCCGTGTTGGCATTTCACTGAGATGTCCTTCTTTATGCTTGACCATTTTATCTTTAACACTTTCCAACTATTTGCTAGGGACGGATGTTAGTTACCTGGCCTGTAATGTCTTTACCTCCCCACCCCCCGATCATTTGGAAAAAATGTGATCATTTCCCTCTCCTAATCTATAGAGGACAATATTAGACCTGCCATATTTGAATGTAACAACTGCTTGAATGAATGCTGTCTAGACCTAGTGATGCTAATTTTTTTCCCCTGTCTATAAAGCTTGAAGCTTCATCTCTTTTCAAAGCTGTTGGCCTCAGCTCTACAAACCTTTTTAGGAAAGAAGTCTGTTCAGACACAGATATTCTCTATCCTCCACGGTGAAGACAGACACAGAATTCATCCAGTTTCTCTACAGTTACCTGACCATCCTTGAGTACATTTTACACTCCCTTGTTGTCCAGTGTTCATTTCTACTTTTTATGTAGTTAAAGAAGTTTACATTGTTTTTGTTAACGTTTTCAGCAGCATGATTTCCAAGTATTTTCTGCATTCTTTAATTTCTGCTTGCTTTTTTTTCCTTTTTGGCCATAGTTTATGCTCCCTTTTTTCCCATTCAGGAAAGATTTCAGTCTTTTGAAGGAGGCCTCCTTGTCTCTGGTGACATGTCAAAAGAGATGGCTGCAGGAATCAAGGTGTGAAACAGCTGAAAAGATGACTGTTGGGGAACAGCCAGAGTAGAGATGACAGACGGTTGCCATCTTTCCTACTGAAGTTGTTGCTAAGTGAAATAATCTGGATTGATCACATAAAAAACAAACATGAAAACCCGACATGTTAGAAGGGGCACATTCCAAAGGGAACCTGGGCTTGTGCGATGCTTATCTGATAACACACATGGCTGTATTTTGCTATGCTGAACAAGTTTATTCAAGATAACCAGGGCACTTAGAAGAGTTCAGAGTTGGAAAAAATGAGTAAATGGTCGAGTGGAATATTTTCCCCCCAAAAGAAATCCTTTGAAGAACTATATTCTGTTGGCCAGTGCGCTTGGGTGAACCTTTGGCTGACGTTTTGAGCACGTTCCAGAAGATTTCAGCTACTCGCCTTGTACTGGTGTCTAAAACATTTTGTAGCATGATTATGTGTGGCGAACAAAACATGGCTATGAAACTGTCAAGCACTTGGTTAGAGCCTGTCATGATTGAATTAGTAACAAGACGCACATTGTGCATTTCTCTATACACAACAAGTTCTTACACCTTGTCTGTAATGCCCTCAGTAAACAGAGGAAAGGAAGTCCCGGACGCAAGTTGTTGCTGTTTCAGTCCTTTGTGTTTAATGTATTGAAAAAGGTTTGTGTATATATGAAAAACAAAAACAGTGACAACTATCAGGCACACACAGGTATGGTACAGCTGAGACAATTAGTTATATGTATTTATTTATTTCCAGGATTTATATCCCACCTTTCTCCCACAGTGTTTAAAGTTGTTTAAAATTTCAGCTCTGTGGCACCTTAAGGAGGAAAATATATGGAGTATATTTCTTAAAATGCACAGAATGTCATTTTGAATTGGCAAATATATATGCATGAGCGTGGGAGGGAGTTATCAGTGTGTATTGCAGCTCCACATGCATTTGTCCTGTTGTGTATGTCCTGGGAAGGAAGTCACACGCACATTCTCATCAGAGGTATCTCATGTAGGTATCCTATATTTTAGAGACAACATTCTTTTGTCTGTGTACTTGAGAATAACATTCTGTATAGGAAAGATATACAACTGAGCACACAGACTAGATCATACAAGCCATTATATTCCTTATTACCATGTATGGATGTAAGAGTTTGACAGTTAAGAAACAAGCGGGGAAAGAAAATCCATTCATTTGAGATGTAGTGCTGGAGAAGAGTGCTGAGGACACCAGGAACATCCAGAACGTCAAACAAATGGGTTCTAGAGCAGATCAAGCCAAAAAATTTCCCTGGAAGCCAAGATGGCAAAACTTAGGCTGTCATACTTCGGACACATCATGGAAGACACAACTCATTAGAGAAAACAGTCATGCTGGGAAAGGTGGAGGGATGCAGAAAGAGGAATAACACATGCTAGATGGGTGGACTCTATTAAGGAGGTCATGGGCATGAATTTGTAAGACCTAAGAGTAGTGGAGGACAGGGGGTCTTGGAGATGTCTCATCCACAGAGTCGCCGTGGGTCAAGATCGGCATGAGGGGCAGTTAGCAACAAACAAAATAGGAATTCTTCAGCATAAGAAGTGCACTTGATACTTGGACTTGGTCTGTCTGTGTGGAGTATGTTTTCAATGAGAAAACACTACTTGTTTAAAATATACAAATGCTGTCTACAATTTTTACATGTAGCAGCATCATAGAGCTGTATTTGCTGTGTTTGTACTGGTAAGGATAGCTTCGCAAATTTGGGGATGATGATTGGGAATGGAGAGGTGGAAGGACAAGCATTTCACATATGCGATTGGCATTGTTTGATGGTAATCTTGGGTAAACGAAATTATACGAACGCAATATTTCTGAGGACAAATTGGTGCAGAGGTATGTCCAGTGGTATGGAATGAATGCTTGTATTGTCTGGCTGATGGAAAGCAGAAGAATTCTGCTGATGCAATAACCTCTGAAAATGACACAGTTGTTTGAATCTCGTGCTTACAAATGTGCTTCATTGATCTGTATAGTTACAGGACTTTCGGACAGATATACTAAGGGATTTTCAAGGGAAAATTTCCACAAAGTGTGTAATCAGCCCTTTAGTGAAATAGTATGTTCAGCAAGTTGTATTGAGTCAGAATTTTCTCAACTTGGAATGGAATTGATACATGATCCAGAGAGTGTGTGGGTGAAGCTGAAGGTACTGCAGTTATACTTCAGCAAAAAGAAAATTAAATTGTTGGTATATCAGGTTCAAGTCTCTTTAACCATGAAGCCTGACACTTGACTTTGGTAGTCATTTCTTGTTAAATATAAGAGGAGTATATTGAATGTTTTTATATTATTACAAATAAAAATAAGTTCCACATAATGCTTTGAATGTGTTAGAATACATATAATATTTAAAACAAACATGCTAAATCAGACATTATTTAACATAACATTATTTGGAAAAAAAATTCAGTTCTACTTTTTCCAGAAAAGCCACATAACTGGTTTTGGATATAGCACTAAATCATAGGTTAGCGTTACATTAATAAGCCTACTAGAGTCTAAGGCCTCCTCCCTTTCCTTCCCTCCTCTGACATGACCGCAAGGAGGTGAATGAAAGCAAATGGTTTAAAGTAATACAGTACTAGGCATAATACAGACAGGCCAAAATAAAGCTTCTTCAGGTCACTTTGGAGGTACACTGGTACCCCGGGATACGAATGCGCCGCCTTACGAAATTTCCGGGTTACGAAAAAAATCCATTCAAAAAAATTGTTCCGGGTTACGAAGGTTATTTCGGGTTACGAAAATTTTTTTGGTGCTTTTCGGCGCTATTTCACACGAAATCGCGGCTTTTCCCCATTAGCGCCTATGGCTTTTTCGGCTTACGAAGTATTCCGGGTTACGAAAGCGGCGGCGGAACGAATTAATTTCGTAACCCGGGGTACCCCTGTACGCTGTTTCAATGATGCATGTGTCCTAAGAGTCTGGAAGCTGTGCCAAAGCCATGATCCAGTCCTAAGGACTGGAGCACAGCTTTGGCGCAGCTTCCGGACTCTTAGGACGCATGCATCATTTAAACAGCATACCTCAAAAGTGACCCGAAGCAGTTTTATTTTGGTCTGTCTGTATGGAACCACTAGTTAGTTAAACTGATGAGCACAAAATAGTTTTCCTATAAGTCTTTGAATGTGAAGGCTTTCTTTCTCATTGGTGATATGCTTGAAAAATCCCATCCAGCTATAACATGAAGTTCAGTAAATGAGTTGGGTCTGTTGCAAACCTTGATCAATTCTGTGATCTGTGGTAAACCAGGAAGTTAGGAAGGAAAGTTTGAAGTACCATTAGCCTAATTTGAGCTTGATAGTTCTTCAGTGTGTTATCCATGGGTTCTGAAAGGCAGAGGCTGTTCCAAAGCATGACTGTCTCTGTGGACAGTTCAAGATCTTTTGGTACAATTAAAATTCTGTGTCAGTTAACAAACTTGGTATTTATCTGGTTGACAGCTTACTGTTGCATGTGCTCTGTAGGCAAGGTCAAAATTTTAGATGACTTTGTAGTAATTTTAGTAGACTTGCTGCCTGAATTTTATTTGGGATCTTTAGAAATGCACAACATAATTAGAATTCTTTTAAGGGAGGTGTTGAAATAGACTATCTTGATTTAATAATAACTTCATTTTATAATCTGTCACTTTCCCTTTTTTCAGATTTTGAACCTGACAATTGTGCATCTGTGTGCATCTTCAATGTAGACCACTCATCATCTGTAAACCATCCTATCTGTATCCCCTGTCATGGATTTCAGTCACACCCTTCTCCTTTGTCTTCTCCTAATAGACTGCAAGGGCATAAAAGCTATGAAGGAACTTGTGAAGTCTCAGAATCCAAATACAGTCAACTAGGTGGTCCTAAGCCTTTTGAGTGTCCTAGTATTCAAATTACATCTATCTCGCCTAACTGTCATCAAGGAATAGAAGCCAGTGAAAATGAATTGCACACAAACGGCCCTCAAAATGAATATCTCGAAAGGCCTTCAAGGGACCACTTGTATCTTCCTCTTGAGCCATCCTACCGGGAGTCATCCCTTAGTCCAAGTCCCGCTAGCAGCATTTCCTCTCGGAGCTGGTTCTCAGATGCCTCCTCTTGCGAGTCGATTTCTCATATTTATGATGATGTGGATTCAGAACTGAATGAAGCTGCTGCTCGATTTACCCTTGGCTCACCTTTGGCATCTCCTGGGGGTTCTCCAAGGGGTTGCCCAGTGGATGAGCCTTGGCAAGCATCTTATGGATATGGGCAAGTCTTATCACCTAGGCAATCGCCGTGTCATTCTCCTAGGACTAGTATCACAGATGAAAACTGGCTTAGCCCTAGGCCAACCTCAAGACCATCATCAAGGCCTACCTCACCATGTGGGAAACGGCGGCATTCTAGTGCTGAGATCTGTTACATTGGTTCCCTTTCTCCTCACCATTCTCCAACCCCGTCACCAGGACACTCTCCCAGGGGAAGTATAACAGAGGACACGTGGCTAAATTCCTCTCTCCATGGTTTGACTCCTGGCCTCTCACCTTTTCAGTGTTGTGCAGAGACGGACATCCCTCTTAAAACAAGAAAGACCTCTGAGGATCAGACTGCCATTATATCAGGGAAAATAGAGCTTTGTCCTGAAGAACAGGGCAATTTATCACCATCCCTTGAAGCTGCAATAGATGATAGTTCTGGATCCCAGCATACTTTAAAAAAAGACGTGTCTGGTGACCAATTTCTTTCTGTTCCTTCACACTTTACCTGGAACAAACCAAAGCCTGGCCATACTCCTATTTTTCGGTAAGTAATACCATGATAATGGAATAGCTTTTCTGTCTTTGGGGAGATGAGATCTCTGTTCCTTTGTCTGGATATGTACACTATTAATACATTATAGCCAAATGTATTAATTCTGTTTAAGCCCTTTTATTGCTAAGATTTTATAGTAACAAGTCATCAAGTGCCTGCTAAACTTTAAACCATTATCTACCATTGATGGAGAACCTTTGGCCCTCCAGATGTTGAACTACAGTTTACCATTCATGACAGTTAGCCATACTAGCTAAAGCTGATGGGGTATACAGTTCAGATTTGTTACTACTTTCTGCAGATTATTTGTGACTAGCCTGTGACCTAAATTGATTTATTAGTATCACTAAATCACATTTACATTTAACAAACCACAGGTTAGCATCAACTTCAGAAGTGGTCAAAGAATGGATAGTCCTAACTGTGGGTTAAAAAAGCAAGGCAACATAAAACTGGTTTAGTAAATTGGATTGGTTATTGTTTAAGCCACAGCTAAGGTTAACCACTTCTTAGACTTCAGATGCAACATTGAACTGGCTATTTGAAAATGGAGATGCTGCTTGTAGCTTTGTTAGATAAAGTTATGGGAGGGAGGGTGGTGTGCATGAACTTAAGACTCATGCAAGTAACACTAAATACAGCATATTTTTGTATTATGTCCAAATAGGACACAGTGTCTGACTGCAGAGAAAGGTGAGACTTTTGTTCAGCTTGTATTTTAATACGAACTTTCCAAAATGTACAAAATCCTTAAAGAACTTGGTGGAAATTACGTGAGACATGTCAATTTTAAAAAGGTGCATGAAGGAAAAATAGAACTGACAGATTAGTTCCTTCAGGCAAAGGTCTTTGAGTGCTCAGCTCTTATGCCAGAGTCCCTGCATATGAAACCTTGATGTGGAGTTAAATTAGAATTGCCTCATCTGTTTGCCAACAGCAACTTATTTTTAACAGCTGCTCGGCAGGCGGGCACAGCATGGTCCTGTCCATTCTGGGGTTCACTGTATTTATTGAATTTGACCGGTGCAGATAATTGAGACTTTCACACAGTTCGTTTTTGCTAAAGAACTTACAAAATTAATAGATTCTTCCTAAGTGAATTGGGAAAAAATTGAAATAACAATGACTATGGGAGGATCTGAAAGCGATCTTGCCCATTCCTGTCTGACAGCTTCAGGATTCACTTGAGTACTGTGTGTAGCATGAGAAGCTTCAGTCACAGTTTCTAAACCTCAGAGAAAAGCAATGGCAACCCTCCTCTGAATAAATCTTGCCAAGAAAACCATATACTGTACACTCTTAAGTTAGAAGTCAGCTTTGAAGGCACAAAACCATGGCCTGTTACAGACAGCCAAAATAAAGCTGCTTCGAGTCACTTTGGAGTTATGGTATTTCAATGATACATGCGTCCTAAGAGTCCAAAGGCCGCACCAAAGCCACGCTCCACTCCTAAGGACTGGAATGCAGCTTTGGTGAAGCTTCCAGACTCTTAGGACTCATGCATCATTGAAATACCATACCTCCAAAGTGACTCGAAGCAGCTTTATTTTGGCTGTCTGTAACAGGCCAATGTCAGTTGATGTATAGGAACTATAGCGTATTGTTATTGATCTCTCCACACGTCTTCCCATTTGGATTTTGTGCGCCTATACACTTTCCTATTGTCTTGGTAGCTGTTAGTGATCTTAAAATACTAACAGATTTCTTTAGGAAGGTGGTTCAGATATTTCTCTTTATTGATATTTTAAATATGTAGTTCAGGATCTATCAAGTGGAGCAGCTGGGCAAATATTCCTGGATATGTTTGTACTGAAGTACAGTATATTAAGTTACTAAAGCAAACATATAGTAATTTGAAAAAGTCCATGGTTGCATCAGTACTTCAAATAGTAATTTGATTGAATTTGCATAATTTCAGTATGGTCCAGAGAAGTATGACTTTTAGAAGTGGCGTACCTTTTTTTAAGCTGTGAAAATGTTCAGTTCCCATTAGTTGCACTGAAGCAAAATGTCTAAACCTGTTACATTACTCTTGTCCCACATAGGTCAGGGTTTGAGATAGGCATTAGCAGCAGTTCGAACTTAAATCAGATTAAATGTGTTTGCTAGCTCACACTAGGATTTGTTGGGTCAGTCATCCCCATCCAAAAATAGTATACGAAAGCTTCTTAAAAACTGACCCTTTTAAAAACTGAAAGGTAACTGTTTGGTGTGATGATTTATTAAGTATCATAAGCTAATATTTAATGATTGAGATGGTATATATTTTGTAACTTAAATAGTGGGGGAGGCCAGTTGAGAATTCAAAAATAAAAGCAGTTCCACAGAGGTTCTGTGGATATCTGGGCTAGAGAGACAGAGAGAGAGAGGGCAGAGTTCTTGAAATACTAACATGGTCCGCAAGCAGAATCAAAGGTATAGCCATGGTAGTCTGTAAAATCAATATGCTTGTAGCACCTTTGACCACATTACTGGATATAATTTGAATGCATTCAAGCGCGAATCAAGAAAATAAATAAATAAATACATAAATAAATACATAAATAAAGTGTTTTGGGTGGGTTTGTGGGCACTGCCAGGGAGCTTTTTTCATAGTAGTCATATTTGGCCTATTAATCTCCATCCTAATTCCTGTTGACTGCTCCCATACGGGTTTCCCTTTTTCCCTCCCATCACTGTTGACTTTCCTGCCATTGTTTGCCTGTCTCGCTTCCTTTTATCATGCTGCTGCTACTGCTGTTCCGACCAGAGAAGTGGAGTCAGTCTGTAGTGGTTACACATACTGTCTGCGTGGACAAGCTGTACCCATTCAAGCTGTAAACAGAAGAGCGCAGAAACATTTAATGTTGTACTGCATTCTGTGTCTTTAATAGAAATTGTACAGATGTCCTGCACAAGCAGATTGCAGTTGCATATCAAACACCATAGCCAGACTTCTTATTTCTTGTTTAACTTGTGTTCAGGATCTTCTGACCAAATCATTCTGTGACCAGGCTGCTTTTTATTCTCTTCAAGTGACAAGGCGGACGTCTAAAATGGCTGCAGACCCTCCTTTTCTCTCCTGCTTTATAAATCGATTTATAATCCTATGTTGGCTTTCCATATACAGTGGTCCCTCCACATTCGCTGGAGTTAGGTGTGAAGGATCCCCTGAATATGCAGAAACCACAAACAAATAAATAACCAGGTTCTCCAGTGCATCCCTATGGTCAATATCTGTCAGAGGTTTATCATAGAATCATGCTGGAGGTCCTACAAATGCCTAGAAAAGTGTTTTCTCTAGGAACTTGTAGGTTCTCCAGCACAACTCTATGGACAACATCTGGCAGAGTTGCGCTGGAGGACCTAGAGATTTCAAGAGAACATATTAATCAAAACCTCACATAATCAAATCCACAAAAGTCAAAGCTACAGACGTGAAAGGCCAACTGTATTCTGGTACAGAAGGTGTAATGCGCCTGTCATTTCACATTCCAGAAGTAACCTGGGAACTTTGTTGGGATTGTTAATTTTGGTGGGGGGGGGTTGTATCAGTTTTAAATAAGGATATTGATGTAATAAATTGTTGCAATGTAAGGCAGCTTGAGCATATTTTTAGAAATTTCAAAAAGCAAACCTTGATTTTGTCATTATA
Source organism: Sceloporus undulatus (assembly GCF_019175285.1). Lineage (NCBI taxonomy): Eukaryota > Metazoa > Chordata > Lepidosauria > Squamata > Phrynosomatidae > Sceloporus > Sceloporus undulatus. Next base: position 4,569,901 of record NC_056529.1, on the reverse strand, counting down.
TATAAGGGACACCATTTTATTGTGCCATTGTATATAATGGGACATGAGCATCCCAAGGATTTTGGTATCCGTGGGTGTTCTCTAACCAAACTCCAGCGGATACCAAGGATGCACTCTGTGTGTGTGTGTATTGTGTCCCTTCCAGTCATTTCTGATTTATGGCAACCTTAAGGTGACCTTATTACAGGGTTTTCTGGGGCTGAGAGTGTGTGACCCATCCAAGATCACCTAGTGGGTTTACATGACTGACTAGGGCATCGAACCTGGATCTCCAGAGTCATAGTCCAGTCTCAAACCACTACACCACGCTAGCTCTCACAGTGGTAGAGTGACTGTGTGTTTGACATACTGCTACAGTTAGTCTTGCACATTGGAGGCAATGCAGATCTGTTCAAGGGTCTGTTAACACAAGTGTCAGTGTTTGCAGTTTTCTGAAAGGTCTGGTTTCTGCCTTCCAATAAAATGGTCAGAGCACTCCTTTCTTGCAGCCGTCTTCCTGAAATACTGACAGTTTGCCTTATAAATGTCAAACTAAATGATCCTCCTCTTGATCTTGACAATCAAAAAGGGAGAGAGATTTAGGTAATGCTTACTAGGATTTCTCCTTTTTATCAGTACAGAGCAGGGAGTTGGGTCTTGGTCACTCGCCAGATGCCTGAAGTTAGAAAGCTTTTTCAAGATTAACCCTAATTTTGAATTAGCAGTTCCAAGATACGTTAATCTTGGCAGGGGTTAACATTCAAAGCGGTTAATATTCCTGTTCAGGAAGAAAAGTGAACAGCGGTTTCATATCTGGAGCACTTTGATGGCGCAGTGTTCAGTAATAAGGCATATAAATTAGTCAAGCAGTGTTGAATAGATATATTTGTTGACCTGGAGATAAGTATCTACAGAAGTTAAGCAAGTACTTTTGAAGTCATAATGTGTTAGAAAACTAAACAATTCAAAGTTTACATTCTGTTTAATGTATCTCTTAAAATGCAGATAAATCTGTGGCACTAAAACACTTGAATGCAATGTGTGTTTGCCTGTATTTTGATTTTCTCCAGTTTAGCAGAGGCAAACATTATTAGACTCAACGTTTAAATAAATGTGGGTGCCATTAAGCATCGGTTATCTGATCATGAAAACCATTGTTATCTTGTGTTTTCCTAGGTACCTGTGAAACTGAAACCAGTATAAGAGAGACTTGTTTTTACAGTCCTACCAACTTTCCCAGCCTAGTGCTCTACAGATAACCATTCAAGCTGGGGATGATGGGTTTCAAAATGTCTGGAGGGCCTGACATTGGAGAAGGTTGTTGGCAGACTTAATGGACAGATGACTTGTTGGCTGTTCAGGCATCCAGAATGAACTGGAGCAAAATGCTGCTTAACACCTGATATAAACCAAAGATAATATGAGAAATGGTCCAGTTCTTTAGAATTTAGAAGGGATGTGATCCTGGTTGCCAAACTTTGGGTCTCGAGATGTTTTGAGGTGCAGCTCCCAGAATTCCTGACTGTTGAACAAGCTGGCTGGGGCTTCTGGGAGTTGAAGTCCAAAGCACTTGGAGGCCCGAAGTTTTGGAACCACTGTGACAGACCAATGAAGAAGTACTTAAGCTATGATCCCTGGGCACCAGCAAGTCCATAGATGGCCCTTGGGAGGTTATGAATCAGGTAGAAAAAATAAGTTTATTTTAATTGATTTCCATTCTGTTGCTTTGCAAATTTGGTGGGGATAGTCCATACCTTTTATCAGATTCTCAAAGGGGTCTGTATCCCCTCTCCCTCCCAAAAAGTTAAGAAGCACTCAACTAAGGCAACACTTGAAAAGTATACTTGTTTGTGGGTAGGTTTGGGGCAGCTGATACTGTTTGGAGCAGCTGGTCTCCTGTCCTGACAGGCAATTTGAGACAGGAGCTCAGGTTTAACAGGCATGATAAAGCTCTTTCATGTTTGGCAAGAGGGCCTCTTGGAGCAGCAAGGCCCATTGCTCAAGATTTAGAGCCCTCAACTGGAAGGGGTTTTGTGGTTGATCATTCTGCCCTTTGGATGATCAAGTGCTGCAGCAGGTCATGCTTGCTGCAATAGTTTTGCAGTGCTGTCTTTCCCCTTATATTCCTTCGGACACTTCTGTTCCAGCTGGTAGTCACTAGCAATTGTTCTGTGGCCAGCCAAGCTGCTTATTTCAGTACTAATACCGGAAGTTAAGCGTGTCATGGCAAAGTTGTACAGTTATGCATTTACATTTATACCTTTGCTCTCTTATGTCTACTTGGTTAAAACCTTCCAATTGTAGTGGCTATATGGATACTTCCTTAGTTTGTAGCTGCTCTCAGTGCCCCATTCTGTCTCCCTCTAATTTTATAGAGAACAAAACAGTAATTAATTAAGTATGCAACTAATTACTGATACTATTGCTATTTCCTTGTCGCAGACCCCACTAGTGCCATGCCTGCTTGCTTGACAGAGCGGATAGTGCTTTTCTTTCTAGTAAGAACCATCAGTATTTCCGTCAAGATTTATTATTAACCCACATTTAACATGTTACTCTTTATATATGCAGCCCCTTGTCTTGGTGAACAAATTTGTCTTAACTTTCTCAGAGATGCGCGCATACATCTTAGCTTTTAATCTTCTGAAAGATGGAAAGGGGAGGCTGGCAGGATAGCCTCTTCATTGGGTAGAAAGTCACGTAGTGGTTCTGAAAAACCTGGAAGAAAGTGGCTCTGTTTAATCTGGAGAAGCTCTGTAGTGGTTGTGTTAAATTAGGAGGACAGCACTTAGTTCTGGAAAGTGAGCTTCAGTAATCCAGGTATCCATAAAAGCATCCCATCCAGAGGTCTAGAAGGAGAAAGCCAGTCTTTCCCAGATCCAGCAGATTATTGATTGCAAGCATCTGCTTATCCTCTGGAAGGAGTTCGTTGTAGTCACTGTGTTACAAGCAGCAGTCTTTCCACAATTTCGTAAATACTAACTCTGACAGTGTAATAATAACAAATATTTAGGAATAATACAGCTGCTTGTTACAGGAGAAAGGGTCCAGTGTATCTCTGTTGGTTTCGTAGTCCAATACTTCCTTGAATAACCAGTTTTAGATGGATTTACTACTAACATTAGGTAATAAAAATTATGATTCTGGGTACAGATTTCGCTGAGCATGACTGCTGTATTGTATTTAAACTATTAACAGTACATATTCTTAAATTTTATCTACCATGTTAGTCTGGTATTGCTTGACTTCTTGTTCTGGCAACAATTTAAACATCGCCTTGTCAGCTAAGTTTTTTTTTTATTTGCAACATTTATACCTTTCCCATGAAAAAAAACCTCTGCGGACATAAACGATCAACTAAAATACCTTTAAAGCACAGTGCCAATGCTGCAATCCATATGGCATTCCTGTAGAGCAGCCTTCCCCTACTTCATTCCCGCCAAATGTATTGAACTGCAGCTGATGCGTCTCAATTGCATGTTGTAGTCTGACTCACCTGGAAAGGTAGTGCTTGGGTGAGCTTTTCCCTTGATGTGTGTTGCAACGGAGAAAGCACTAGTCCCTACTGTTACAGTCTACCCAAGAAGTGAGCTCATGCTGCAGCAGACATCTTATTGGGCAAGGTGATTCATATTAGAGGAAGTGCTCCCTGTGAGTGAAAGGCACACGCCGTTTTGGAAAGGATTGATTTTGTAAGTGAAATTTTGCAAGGGAGAGGGTGGTTGCTGGTGCCCATGTCTTCACACACTGGCAAAAATGTAACATGTCACTCTTCAGTCTCTTCTGCGTAACAGGCAATTGAGTTGTAATGGTTACGATCTCCTCCCACAAAATGAGTGATAAATGTTTTCTGATTCTCTTTCACTATTAAGTGCAGTATTTTAGTATTTTGTTCTGGAAAAGCTCTGTGGTGCTTGTATTAAATTAGGATGAAAGCCTTTCCTTCTGGAAGATGTGCTTAGGGAATCAAAATATCCAAAAGAGAGACGCTTGCATGGTTTTACATGATTGTATGTTCTCAATAGCTGTGTTAGTATATTTGTAATGTTTGCCACCCACAACATTCTTGAGAAGTTTACAGTGCATTTATGAAATGGGTAGATACTGAAATCTGTATACTTTTTTTTTCTTTTCAGCACATCATCGTTGCCTCCCTTAGACTGGCCTTTGCCTACTCAATATGGACAGTGTGAATTGAAAATAGAGGTACAACCAAAAACACACCATAGAGCACATTATGAAACAGAAGGCAGCAGAGGAGCAGTAAAAGCATCCACTGGTGGACATCCTGTAGTGAAGGTAAGAAATGCTGTGTGTTATGCTCCTCCACTACTGGCATAGCAGCCACTGTGCAAATAGTGTGATCAATAAGTGAATCAGTAGCATTTCTGAGGGAACATGCATGCCACTAGCATTTCTCTTCCTGTATTAAATCTTTTATCTTCAGCTAAAAAAAATCCTGAGAAGCCATGCATTCTGTTTTTAAATAATTACAAGTTATTTTATTCATTAAAAGAAACACATGACTTCTTTCCCCTTTAGCTTATAATGCCCTCTGAAAGAGTTGACCAAACACAATGATTACCGGTGGGTTTGTTGCAAAGAATGAAAAGGATAATGGGAAAGGAGATGGTACTATAGTTGTACTTTCTGGACAGAGGCATGACAAGCTATCAGGTTACATATAATTTTTCCTGTTTGTTGATCTTTTTGAATGTCTCATTTGCCCAAGCCTCTCTTTAGCACTGAAAAGAAGAGGCTTTTCTCTCAGGTTTGGGCCAGAGTATTTTAAGGAGCAGAGCGTTTGAAGTTTAAATGCTTTAAAATTGTTTTTATCTCCAGTCACTGATTGGAGGTAAGAATGGGCTTTCACTGTTTGGATCTCTAGAAAGCTTTCCCTCCAATGGTTCCAGTCTGTATTGCTGTAGCAGTTGCTTGCAGAGCAAAGTGGATGTGGCTGGAGGAGGTATATAGTGACCTCTCTTTCAGTTGTTATCCCCCCCCCTCCAAAAAATAGAGTTCTGGGGTCCTTGGCTATGATTTCACAGACCAGGGCATCCATGAATTTATGTTCATCAGTTTAGGGCTGTGTACACCAGACATTCCCCACCCAGTGAAACAGATGTACAAACAATACATTTTGAAAGGCTTGCCATAGCACTGTTGTATTGTTTGCTTTACTTCCAAGCATGCGTTAATGTGCCCAAATGAATAATTCCCTTTTCTGTTTTAGTTGCCTGTCTGTGCTGCTACTTCAGTTTTGCAAGGGTTACAGTCTTCAAAAGCAGCCTCTGTAAACTAACTCCACGCTCTTGCCAAAAGAGTAGTTTATGTTTAACATAAATTGTTGAACTGACTTTGCATAAACGGACAGTACACAAGGATTTTCTTGTGTTATAATTGCTGTTAGAGCAAGTTAAATGCTAGGACGCTAGATTCATGAAAACCTAGCTTTGTATGCCGAGCTTTTTATAGGGCGGACTTTTAACTACGTATGTATTAAAACCGACCGTTTACCATTTTATTTTTGAAGTAGGTTGGCTCATTTGGGAATCTGTAAATAACCAGTGAAAAGAGATGTTAGTAGAACCTGCTGCTTTATTTAAGCACTGAAAGTGTTTGGGCTTGGAATTGAAATTAGGTGGGTTCCTCTCCATATAATTTACCGAACTACATTCGGTGGACAGCAGAAAGATTGTGTGTGTGTGTGTGTGTGTGTGTGTGTGTGTAGGTTGGTTAAGAAATTCCAATAAGGTCCATAATACGGTCAAGTCCCTGCCCCATCTATATGCTTCTTGAATTTGTGGTGTAAATCAAACAAGGTAACTCACTGTAAACTACCAGGGGTTAGTGGAGGATTGAGGGGATTGGACTGTGCTGAGTTGAGCCTTAGAAGCTAACTTGATACAGTCCTGGGGTAAAAAAGCTGGCTTACCTTTCCCGAATTGAATTCTAATTTGGGCTGCATCATATATAAATCACCACCAAATCTGCTGCCCAGATGTAGCCCAGGTCAAAGCCGTGCCCAGCTGGCCCCTTTTCGAAAACAGAAGCATCCGAAATGTATAAACCTTACAAACATAACCTTGAAGGTAACTTTATACATGATAGTTCTACTAACTTTGTGCATGGAAGAAATGTTGTGTTCACTGAACCACCAGAAAGCAAAGGCAGAAAGCCAAGGTGGCACTATTTCAGCCACCCATCTGGACGATTTTTGGAGTATTTCGGATTTCAGAATAATGAATAAGAGAACCTCAACCTGTATCATAACAGTTTGTCAAAGAAGTTTTAAAAATTGTTTTTTTAGTATCTACTTTTTTAAATCAATCAATCAATTACAAATGATTGATTGATTGACCCAAAAAATGTAGATCCTAAAAACATTTTCAAACCTTCTTTGACAAACTATTTGAGGCCATTTGCATGCAAAGTATTGAAATACAATACAACATGTAGGGGCAGCATAATAAAAATACAACATAAAATGAATTATATAATAATCGTGCATGTCGAAGATTTAAAATTCAATTCGGTTAAAATACGGTCAATAAAACTATAATTAAACGAGAGCAGTCCCCAGAGCAATGAACAGCAGTCTTGGCAATATATCTTGCCTGAATTTTCATTGCTGCCAGGGAGAAAAGAGAAACCTTGCAAGTTACTATAGAGTCAGTATCAGACAGGAAATAAAAAATGTTTTCTGAAACAGTATCTAAGTATTAGTTCGGTTACATTACATTTTTAGAGCTCTTGACATAGCAGCAAAGTGGTCCACCTGTAACACACTAGTACAGTTGGAGGCATTGTAGCTTATCCTGTGGTGACCTTCTCTTTGGTTAGCCTTCCAGCTTTAGTTTAATTTACGCATACACTGACCTTTGCTATGGAAACGATACAGAAATACACAAACAGCTTGGCAGAGTTTCCTGCACAAAGCAATGGGTTGTGTGTCACGGTATACAGTTACTAACGGAGGGTTTTTAGAGGTCAGTAGTGACAGTGTACTGTCGCTTTTTCATTATTTACAACATTCTGTAGGATGCCTTGTGCAAAATACATATTATGCGGGGAAAAATGACATTATCTTGCATGCAAGTGTTTATTTTAACTGGAAGAGAATCTGATAGTAAATATATATTTAAGTAGGTTCTGTCCTTTTTTTGTAATGTTATACTTCTGGCTTCTCTCTACTCAAACACCAGTTTAATTTACTATGTTTGGGTAGAAGACATGTGGTTGCATAGTCACTAGAGTGGCATAAATGTCAGCAATGTAATATAACTTAATCTTCATTGGGGTTATTTACCAGTGTCTACCTTGAATAAGTATTTTGAATTTTAGAGGCAGACAACTAGAAATTCAGTTGCTCTTATTGCTGTATAGAGAAGCCATGCACTTCTGCTTAGATATATTGTTATGGAGAAAGATGGTAAGGGACAAAACGGTCAGAGGAAACCGACATAAGCAAAGTGTTGATTTTATTTATAGCTTTTTTTCCCTGTCTCTCTTATATTCTTGATCACTTTTGCTTTTCTGCCAGTTCCATCCTTAGAAAATAATTTACAACTCTTAGCAAAATTGTGCCTTTTCAGTTAAGAAAGTGAAATAAGAAGCAAAAAAGAAGCAGACAGAAGCTGCTGTTCTCTCCATCAAATATGCTCTAAATATGGTGAGCTGAAAGCTGAGCTGTTTTATGAGTTCCATAAGGCGGATTCTACATGTGACAAAGAGCCAGCAGAGTTTCTTGAACTAGAAAGAGTCTGCTTACATAGGCATTTATGCAAGTTGGCCCAGATAAACATTCAAGGTCTTATGCCTAGTTATGGCGGATATCTGTTCCCGTAATCTTCTCTTTAGGTTATGTATGAACCACCCCAATAGGATGGGGAGCAGTTTCACTTTAGAAGGAACTCCAAGGTGTGTGTGTGTGATTTCTAAATAATGCCAATAATAGCTACCTTTTCTTTCCTGCAAATTTTTGATACACAAGTCCATGCTACACTTCTCTACAGTGTGGCAGTTATAATTTGAAGCAAATGGTATGCGACTGTGTTTGGTAATATATATATAGCAATATAATTTTATCTTTATATTTTGCAGTTCGTAATTGTTCATAAGGATGCATGTCTATGAAATCCTTTGACTGGAATGGCTCATGTCAAGCTATACTGTCGTTTTTATCGCAGCAATTTTTAAAAAATGCATTTGCATTGAGGCAGATAAAGAGAAGCATGCGTTTCTTGTCTTCAGAATCTTACTTATGCAAAAGAAGTGGCTTTGCAGAAATATTATTTAGCGCAAGTGAACACTAGAGGATTGTATCTCTTCTCTCTTTTCCTGACAGCTCTTGGGTTACAGCGAAAAGCCAGTAAACCTACAGATGTTCATTGGAACAGCAGACGATCGTTATTTACGGCCACATGCTTTTTACCAGGTGCACAGAATCACAGGGAAAACAGTTGCTACTGCTAGTCAAGAAATAATAATTGCTAGCACAAAGGTTTTGGAAATTCCACTTCTTCCTGAAAATAATATGTCAGCCAGGTATGTCGGATTATTATTCTGTTGCACTCAGCTGTTTGATCATGGGACATTAGGGATCTTATAGGACATTTATTAATGTTTTAGCTCTTCCTTCAGGGATGTTTCTGCCAAAAGCTTCTCAGGTCCTTCCTTCCTTCCTTTTTCCTTCCTTCTGTTAGTCTCAAAGGTGCTATAAGATTCCTTTGTACAGTATTCTGATTCCTCAGTCTAACATGACTATGGCCCCTTACAGACTGCCAAAATAAAACTGCTTCGGGTCACTTTGGAGGTATGCTGTTTCAATGATGCATGCATACTAAGAGTTTGGAAGCTGCACTAAAGCTGCGCTCTAGTCCTTAGGACTGGATCATGGCTTTGGTGCGGCTACCGGACTCTTAGTATGAATGCATCATTGAAACAACATATTTCCAAAGTGACCCGAAGCAGCTTTATTTCAGCCTGTCTGTAAGGGGCCTATGTCTTTGAATTCAGCTCTAGTATGTTTTAAATGAGCCTCTGTGTAGGCATGAGATCCCTTGTTTGTGGGTTTATAGATGACAACCCCAAAAGATCAGTTACAGATCGGCAACTTGTTCTAAAGGAAGTGTGACAAGGTATTGATGCTGCAATCTAGTATGACTCAATCAAGATGTATACAGATGTTGCTTTAATTTATGACAGGCATCTCAGCAGCCTGTATGTTTGAATTATTCAGTAAGTAATGCGTAGCTTGCAACTGTTTTCATTCATCCCTCTGGTCTTCCACAGTATTGATTGTGCAGGTATTTTGAAACTACGCAATTCGGACATAGAACTTCGTAAGGGGGAGACAGATATTGGAAGAAAAAATACAAGGGTGCGGCTTGTATTCCGAGTACACATTCCCCAACCGAGTGGAAAAGTCTTGTCCCTTCAGATTGCTTCAATACCTGTTGAATGCTGTAAGTTCTTTCTTATCTTTTCATGTTCCTTCTGTCTAAAAATGTCCTTGCTGTTAACTCATATACCTATAGAATACAGCAAGAACTAAAATTCAAGTAGGTCTTAATTTTCAGGGCTGTTCCGTTGCTGCAGCCCTGAGGACCACCTTTAGTGATTTTAATATACTGAGGCCTTGATTCAACATGATTTATACCACTTCTGTGCAGAATAGCAATATTGTGTGACAGTGACTGTGTGTCATTGTACAGTAGCATACCCACAATGCCGAAGTATGGGATGCACAACCACAATGTGTAATCACAATGCACAGCACAGCATGCCCAGTGTGCAGCTTGCAAAGGCAAGGCACAAGTCAGCATACTATTTCTGCAGCTCCACTTCAGCCATTATCAGCAGAATATATCCTTTGCACAATTGTGAGTTTTGGGCCCCACATGGATAGAGTGACTTACTCATGCGTATGTCCCTAAGACAATTTTGGTCTGAGTGTGTTGTTGCTTGGTGGTAATGGGTAAGCAGGTTGGGTTTTTTAAATTATGTATCTGTCTTCAAATGCATTGTGTTAATTTGGTCATTATAAATTCAGTATGGTGTCGAATTGCTTTATTTATTTTAGGATAATTGGGATAATATTTAATATAATATGGATATCCTTGTTGTGTTCTTGTGAGCTGACATGGAAAAGTGTAAATAGCAAATGAAAACGTTTGCACTACTTGCTATATGAAAACTGCAATTTGACAACAAAATATGAATAAATGTACAGGTTCAAAGCTCAAACATTTCTTATAAAAATCTTACTTTTGAACATGCTAGCATTGTTTAGTAAAGATTTTATGTTGTTGTTGTTGTTGTTGTTGTTGTTGTTGTGTGCCTTCAGGTCATTTCTGACTTAT
>NC_056529.1:4532200-4559548 GCF_019175285.1 Sceloporus undulatus | reverse complement strand
GGCCACCCTATTATGGCAGTTTCTTGAAAAGTTTCTTCAGAGGAGGCTTGCCATTGCCATTCACTGAGGCTGAGAGACTGTGACTTGCCTAAGGTCATCCAATGGGATTACATGGCCAAGCCAGGATTCGAACCCTGGTCTCCAGAGTCATAGTCCAACGCATGTATGTATGTGCACACATGCTTGCAAAATATGAAACACAGAAGAACTAGACATCTCTTGTATTCAAGTTCTTTCTGGTGCAAACTTATTCCTTCGGGAGGAACTGCACAATGAGAGTGATCACCACTCGCTCTGAATAAATCTTACCAAGAAAAGTCTGTTACAGGGTCGCCGTACGTTGGAAATGACTTCAAGGCACACAACAACAACTCCACAATAAATGTGCATTAAGGCTTTTGGTGTTGTACCTGCTTAGCCATAGTTGCAATATACTGACATATTTTTGTATATCTTTTTCACAAAGCCCAGAGATCGGCCCAAGAACTTCCTCAGATAGAGAAATACAGCATCAATAGTTGTTCAGTAAATGGAGGCCATGAATTGGTTGTGACTGGATCTAACTTCCTGCCTGAATCAAAAATAATATTTCTTGAAAAGGGGCAAGGTAAGTTAGTCTTTTTTTAAAAAATGTAATGGAAGGTGCTTCATTATGAGACTGAAACGGAGAACCAAAGGTGTGTTTGTTGTAAATAAACGTCCTCTTGTCTCTTGCACAAGAAGAAAATTGATACTGATACCTAACACTGGAACATAAGTGTAGGAAGATCTCTCCTTCCTTTCATTTCTTCTTAGACATGCATCTGTAAAGTGTAGATACAGTATTATTAGCATCTTCTTCTGATTCTTCTTCTCAGCCTCAGTCTCTTAGCATTGTCAGAATCGGAAAACTGTTTCATACATTTTTTTTTGATCTGAAATCCAACTAGAACTGGAGTGGAACAATATATATTCCGTAATGTTTGGCACATGTTCATGAGGTCTTTGGTCTTTAAAATGAGTGCAGGATCTTCAGTAAGAAACTGTGTCAGTGTTTTTTTTCTCCACCTGATGTGGTCACTATTTCTAGCATACAGTATCTATCTATATCTGATTCCAATCTGTCATTATGCTTTTTCCTTTTGCTGCATTGGATGAATTAATTCTGAATGGGTCCCAGGCCAAAATATCACCTGATTTCTCTTCCTTCAGATTTTTCTTTGATCCCAACTTTGTCTGCACAGCATTTCCATTTCTGTAGTTTCCCTAGAAGTTAGACTTACCCTGCCAAGCATCTTTAGTCAAGACAATTTCACTTCAATACTATGCATGGCACTAGTACTGAGGATATTTTGCAATGAAACATGCCTTTCATAAGTCATCATTACTGTTAAGAATTTCAGTCTTGTGCTGTATCTACCCTTATTAACTGAGTTATGTTTGAATAATCTGATTTGAATTAAAACTTTTGTCTGAATAGATGGACGGCCCCAGTGGGAGGTGGAAGGAAAAATAATCCGGGAAAGAAGTCAAGAGGTGAGAATTCCTTTCTAACTTATTTTTTAATTCAGGTTGCTTGACAGAAAGTTAAGTAAACTGTGTTTGTTCATAAATGTTACTGCTTACTAACGGAACGGTATTAATTAAAAAAATACATTATTGACATTGATTTTCTAATATCAGTCGCTTTGCAAAAATGCGGAATTTAGAACCTAGCCTGTTCACTTAGGAACTTGCATTAAGATAGTGCCATTAGATTTAATTAAAATGATAATAAGGTCCTTTGAGGCCTTCAAAGTTTACAGGATTAGCGCATGTGACTGAGACGTTGCAATGGCCATTTGTTCAGAAGAAGGCACCATCACATCAAAGGGGTCAGTACCATAGTCTTAACACATCTTAGGAGATAAAACATATGCTTCATCAGGTAACCTAACAAAGCTTATGTAGAAGAAGATGCTAAGGTACACCTTGCATTTAATATATAACTTTATTCATTTTTATCCAGTCTACGATTGTTCTTGAAGTTCCTCCGTATCACAACAAAACAATTACGGCTGCTGTCCAGGTGCAGTTCTATGTTTGCAATGGCAAGAGGAAAAAGAGCCAGTCTCAGCGTTTTACTTACACTCCAGGTATGTATCGTCGTCTGAGTGTGAATTATGGATGATATTAAAATGTTCTTCACTGGGTTGTGGGGGTCCTGATTTTCTAAATAGTTAAACTTGTGGTTTCCATTGATTTGTAGATCCATAGTAGCCAGATTTAGACCAGGATTTTCTAATCCTTGTAATGGGTGATACAATCCAGGTTCCAGACTTTTCTCAGTACTACTCTGGAGTTCTCTGTGCTTCTTACAGCAGTCTCACTTGATTTAATGCAGCATCTTGCATGTATTGGTTTTAATATTTATCCATTCATAGTGAATTTTAGTTGGTTTCTTTTCTGTTATACAGTTGTACTGAAACAAGAGAACAGAGATGAAATGGATTTGTCTTCGGTTCCATCACTGTCCCTGACTCATTGTACAGGCGTCAAAGGACTTTCTTCTCTCCAAACTCAACTGCCTTCCCCCGATCCAGGGCTCTCACATGAAACTTTACTTTCTACTTCACCCAGGAGCCTTGTATGCCCTATTCAGCAACCATACACGCCCATGGTGTCCTCAGCAGTATCCCCATTGTCACACATTCAAGGTAGAAATATTAGTCCAGGTGAAGAGCATTCTGTTTTGCCCCCAGGTGTAGTTCACCAGTCTTTTCAGGTAACACCAACATCTTCTGTGAGGCCTTCCTACCAGCCTATGCAATCTAATGTTCTATTTAATGGACAGCCTGGTCTTCCCATTAACTCTGCCTCCTCCAGCCAGGGATATGATGCAGTTTCATTTCAGCAAGATGCAACTGTACCTCCGCTAATAAACCTTAGCTGCCAATCTCTGCCACCAATGCCGTATCATTCTTCGAATCCAGGTTCAGTGTCAACTTCAGCTGGAACAGGCGGGCATCCTTCAGCACACCCAGTTCAGTCAAGACAATCTTCACCTCATCTGCAACCGGTGGGGTACCATTGTCCAAATGCTCAGCCAGGTTCAGTCTCCTCTGCAATGACTCAGTCCCTTGGACACCCTTCCGCACAGTTGCAGCAAGTCACTTACCATTCTTCAAATCAAGGTAATAGTCCATCACCATCACCAAAATCCTCTCATTCTTTGGTCCATTCACCACGGTCTGGGCCATCTTCACCACAGTTGCAGCCTTTGCCTTACCAGACTCCTAGCTCAGGACCTGCCTCATCTCCTCCTCCAACTACTGTTAGTCACTCTGGACAACAGTCCCCACAGGCACATAGCCCAGGTTTGGGAGGAATTGCTGCAGCTTCATCTTTGATGCATCATAATATATGTGATACATCTCCATTTTCATCAGAGGGGTCAGATGTTAACATTAAGCCTGAACCTGAGGATCGAGAATTGAATTTTCAGACAATGGGGCTGCAAGACATCACTTTAGATGATGGTAAGTGATAAATGTGTTAGGACTGAAAGGTTTGAATGGCGGGTTACTTTTAGAAAAACAGTATAACAAAAAAATTACAATTGGATAGTTTGATCCAAACTCTGCACACATGGCTGTTCAGATTGTGGGGCTTTCCTATTCACTGCACTATTGCGGCACAAAGATATAAATAGGTAAATGCATTTGGGGAATATTTACTTGATTTGTGGACATTACTGTTGTAGTTCCACAAAACAGATACAGAAGATGCTATTGACACTTTTATTTGTGAGGTGTTTTCAGATTGGGTGGTATGGTTACAGATTTCAGAATACCTCTCAGAACATTCCTTCTGAATATAAATCCTGACAGTCTGAAAATGCTCTGCTTGATGCAGAATGCTGTTTCATGAATAAAAAGGCAGAATGGTGCTTTATTCTTGCAGATGTTAAGTATACAAGAAGCAGTATTTAGATGTGATTTGTCTTATACAGATACAATTGGAATGAATTTGGGTATTTCTGAATATCATCTTCGTGGTAATATTATAAACTAGTGATTCCCAACCTTGATCTTTTAGCTGTTTTGACTTTAAATGGGGGATTATAATGGAGGGAGAAAACCAGTTTGTAAATGTTTTCTGTCATATAAAGATTAGTAATATTTCATTTCATCTGAGGTTTTAAAAAATGCAAATTCTAATGCAAATCTGCAGGACCTGTTTTATTTGTGTATCAGAATACCACAAATGATATTAAATGTGATCCCCTGAATGTTGCACCACTGGGATCTAGGGACACGGATAACTCCATAAAAGTACATCATGGGCCATGAAGCTTTTAATATTTACAAGAAGTTGAAATAAATGTCGGCTTCTTGCTGAGTAAATGATAAGCAGATTGTGGTATGGAGGGGGGGTTAAGTTTTAGCCACTGAACAAAGATGCTTAAGCTCTCCAGAAAGTGTATATTTATTTGACTGATGTAAATAAATATGTCTGCTAAAAGGAATTTAATGATAGAATGAATAATACAACTATGTAGCTTTGAACATTTTTGTTTAAAATTTCTTTTTACAATAGTCAGTTATGCAGTCTTTGTTAACCAACTTGAGGTTACATTAACCTTGAATTATGTTCACTATCAGATTATGATGACCTTTTGTTAATCTTCTTTTACTTCCTTATCCGTTGTATCTCCCATTACATAAAGCTGTGGATTAGAAAGCCAAATAATAGGGCTGCACATTTATTCTAGATCAAAGCTAGCTCACTTGTTGGATTTCTCAACAGGACAGGAATCTGCTTTTGAACTAGTCTATGAACACATAGTAAGATCTCAATTCATTTTTCCTCTAAGCAATGTTCTTCTTATCTCTATATAGTTTCAGTTTATTCATGTGACGTTCTAGAGGGTGGACTGGCCCTGTTGAGGCTGTACATCTAGCACATAACCTTAATCATCATAGAGTATTGCTTACATCCTACGCATGTCTACACTCAAGCTACTTTTCTGTTCTTCAGATATGTATTTCTTAAAGTATATACATCTTGGTTTTTTCCTGGGAATCTCATGGAAGTCTGGGAGATATGATGCAGATATATGATATCACCTAGCATACTTGTGCACTGGTTACCATTTCATTGGTGTTCCTGGTGCTGGTGGCATATTTAGAATATGTAGATTCCCCCGAATGATATCCTCACTAGAAGGGCAGATGTGAAACAACTGGTGCTGGATAAGTCAAAGTGACTCCCTATTGCTCAGTCTTGTGACTGAGAAATTCTAGTTTTAAAGGGTCCAGATCCCCACTGTAGAAAGCTGAGTCTTAAATCACAGAGGGATGTGTATGGGACCTTTATGGTGATGCAAGGCAACTGAAAGTAATACTTAATTTTGATATTGAATTAATAGTCTGTTGGGAGATACCTGTCAGCATGCTGTGGTTGTTTGAAAAACTGGTGACTTGTCAAGGCCACATTTGCTAAGCCTGAAATATCTGTCTTCCATATCATCTCTTGATTCCAAGCAAGCTGAATCGCAGAGGCTAGGCCACAGTATAGAATAGGACAAGTTAATTATATCCTGGCTTGCTGCTATAGTGAAAATTGACATGATACTATCTGCTGGCTCTGCACAACAAAGACAAAGCTAAATATATTGTACCACTTCAGCTTCCAGTTACAAGGCTTGCAGCACAATCACAGCTGCTAGGGCTTGCATGAGGGTGCAGGTGCAGTATTCAAGGGGAAGTAGAGATGGCATTAAGAGCTCAGTAACCCTTGATGCCTGCTAGTCATCTTCATTGACTAATACCCATTAGCGTCTGTGAATGTCTCTGCCAAAGAAACAGTTAGTTATATTTTTCTGGAGCAACACATAGTGATTAATAATTTAACACTGGAAATTAGAGGAAGAGCAGCATTTTGGCCATGTCCAGAAAAAGGGCTGCTGTGGTGGGCTTCCATGAAAGAATACTATATATACACCTGTGAATAAGTCTAGAAATTTCAGTCAAAGGATTGACCCCAAAAACCTGAGCTGGCTTATCCACAGGTCAATGTATGTACTGTACTTTAACTCTTATTGAAAAAGAAACCATCTCCTGGTGGAAGCACTGACTCACCCTTGCTCTCTCATCCATCCAGCCTTTTAGTGTGAGCACAAACAGTTAGGCCTGCTTGAGTTTTGTAAGTTCTTTGGCAGTGTTTTCCTTTGCTTCATCCTTCAGATGTTTGTCATGTGCCCCTAAGTTTTACCCTCAACTTATCTACAGGTCATAGCAAAATCCATAATTCTGACCCCAAAACCTGCCCTCGACTTATACATGAAGTCGACTTATAGTCAAGTGTATGCGGCACTTGCCATTGCAGTCACTGATTTTGTGCCGTAGCACATGCTGTACTTTGCTAATATGTGAAGGCAATGGAAAAAATGTAAAGGATGGTCCTAGCAACCTTAACATCTCAGTTCTGGGTATTACATATGAAGATCTAAGTCAGTTTCATCTGACTTCCATTGCTTCTGTTCCTACGCTGTGGGTGAATGCATAGCCCTATGTGGCCTTCAGAGTGAACTTAGGATATTAAATAGATTTTGTGCTGTCCCCCTGCCCCAGATGTTGTGCCTGCCAGTGTCCTTGTTGGATTACCTATTTTCAGTACTGTCTACATGCATGACACTCATAGGCTTAATGTGTGAGACTTAACACACTTCCAAATGGATGTGTGCACATTCTGCCTATGCAGGTTAGGCTAAATACATAGATACACACATAAATACACACAAATAAGAGCTGGAATTGACAGGATTGCAGTCCCCCCACCCCAGACATTACAAATATCTGAGACATTATGTGCATCCTCTGCTGTGAGTGGATGCTAAATAGCATGCATTATGCTTTGAAAGTTGACCACTCTTACAACTTACAACTCTCTTGCCTCTGTGCTTTTCTGGATGCTTCATTTGCTCATGCAGTTCTGCTCTTTCAGCTTAATGGATGGGCACTTATTAGAGAATGCATTTACAGGCAGTAGATTCGGCCGTTTTTAAATTGAGAGATCTTTTTGTATTGTGTGTGTGTGTCGGGGAGGGAGTGTTGTTGTTGTTGTTGCCACTGCAAACATCAGAAGTCTGGCAATTATTCTAGTATATATTTCATTTATGCTACAAAACTTGCGGGTCTAGCCCATACATAAAGTGGTTCACACACACACACACAAACTATATAATAAACAGAATATATCGAAGGAATCCCTGAAAGGCATATAAGACTCCAGCGTAAAGCATTTTCATGTTGAAGTAAGAGTGGGCCCCCCAAGCCCTGGCTGTGCATCTCCTTTCTGAATAGCTGTGCATTGAGTGTGGTTGATAGGACTGGAAAACGGATGTGCAACTAGGATAGACCCATTTATTTGCTCTGTGACTTTCAGTGGTCCTCACAAACTGCCAAAAATGTTAAAAAACAAAATTTCAACCCCTGGCTTGAAAAACAGGTATTATTTTCATGTTAAACAGTGTGCTTGGGACAGGGGGGATACTGTATGTTTAAAAAGTGCATTGATGGACCTGGGGATTCTAGGAATGGTACGTCAGCCTTTTGAGGCAGAAAAAGAGGGATTTAGGAGAGTCGAGAATTGCCTCTTCAACAACCTCTGCTATAAATGAACACCACATAGCAGACAACAACACCCAGTACTTCACCAAAGAAATGCCCTACACTTAAGTGGTACCTGAACAGAGCTTGGCATGTTAAGTTTTTTCCCTTATGTCTCTTGGGACATTCTTGGCACATGCAGCTGTGCCAATATTCTTACATTTTTGGCATATCTATTTCAGAAGCAACATTACCTGGGAGTTGAGTCTGCAATTTACATTGCTCTCCTTCCCCAAATATTTTTTTTTCTGAAACTGAATTAAAACTTAGGCCTGTTCCAGACTGCCAAAATAAAGCTGCTTCGGGTCTCTTTGGAGGTATGCTGTTTAAATGCTGCATGCATCCGAAGAATCCGGAAGCTGCACCAAAGCTGCACTCTAGTGCTTAGGAATGGAGTGTGGGGGCTTTGGTACGACCTCCGGACTCTTAGGACCCATGCATCATTTAAATAGCATACCTCCAAAGAGACCCGAAGCAGCTTTATTTTGGCAGTCTGGAACAGGCCTGTGTCTGTGTTTAACTCTGTTCCAGTTTGACGCGTTAATATTTACTTTTGAGTGCAATTTCTCTCTCCTTTGTTCCTGTTTAAATACTGTACCTTTGCATCCTGGCAATTCACAAAGTAGTCCTTGCTTCTGTCTCTGTGTATGTGTGTGCAATAGTCTGGCTGCATTTTAAATTAGTTGTGTTTCTATTGAGGGTCTGCAACTCGAAGGCAGGTTTTGGTAGACTTCTAGTTTAAAGATCAAAAGGCAAAGGAGATCGTTCCAGCAACTTTATCAAGTGTCACTTGCCACCTGTTTCTCTTACAACTATGCCTCAAAATAATTTCCAAATGGTCAGCAGGTAATGAAGTAGTCTGCAATTCCAAGCTCTCAAGCTACATGTATGCAGGATTCCTGCCTTGCTTTTCTTTCTTTCACAGCTTCTGATCTTTTGGAGCAACATACACAAATGCATACAGTTTATAAAATTGCAGATGCGTCTCTATGCAGAACAAGAATTTACAAAACATTACAAGAGGCTTTCAACAATGAGGTTTTCCTAACTGGTGCTTCTGCTACTCGTACAGTCTTTATCAGATGGTTTTTCAAAGGATACTGCCTTACACACAGTAATTGACAGATTACTCAGAAATCAGTCCATTGATATAAATGATGTTTTAACACTGGCGCCAACTTCGGCATTGTTAAACGTAAAAAATGGGAAAATACAAGTTTTATCTAGGCCAGTTATCTGAATAACCAAATAGTAATAAGTTATATGGGGAGCTAAACATACCTTGTGACATTCGTCCAGTGTTTATAACTCACAGTTATATCTAACTGTGAGTACAGACTGAGAGTCTGAATCTCTCTGGGGTGCTTCCTCAGGCCATAGGGTTGAATAAAAGGACAAAGAAGCATGTTAAGACTTTTAGAAAAACAGTTTTCCAATTAACTCTCTAAATCAAATAACTTGGACAGGGATAAAGTAAAACCAGGCTGCAGACTTTGAAACCTCTTGCTCATGACAGTAAGAATTTGAGACATCCCTAGCTTTTGGCTAAGCCATGGAGACGTTACAGAATATATTGGAATATTCACTTGTCAGAATGGTAGGATTAGAGACAAGAGGGGTGTATAAATTGGAGGAATACACTTTGACACCACTTTAACTGCCATGGCTAAAGAAGCAGCAGTACATTTCTTTCTTTAACTTTAGTGAGAAGTCATGATCCTCTTTAAATAAGTTAAATTCCAGGGATACCTGTTGCAATTCCCAATGGAAAAGCAAAGTGAAGTGGAGAAAGGTTAGGGGCAGAAGTGTGACAATAGTGCTCAGAAGTAAAATGTGTAGTTGTGTGATTTAGCTCTATAGAGAGCTAAGCACTATCACCACTTAGTATATTGTTATTGCACATAATTTGAATGATTGCCAAAAAAACCTGAGAGGAAATTATGCCTTTATGTATGGCTGTGTCATAGTGAGTCTCAACTGAGAACTAACTAAGTTTTAACAGTGGTTTTAACTGACTTGGAATAAGAACAAGAAGTTATCAGCTCATAGTCCAGTGCGCCATAGAAAAGGCTGTACTTAAGGAACTGAAGAGAAACAGGATTTGTACTGAACTTGACAACCTTTAAGATCTTAAGTCCACCATTCTGTTGAGGTTCTTCTGAAGGCATCGCTTTCTGTGAGCTGTTGCCACAATTGCTGTGCTTGGAGTCAGTGACAAGTAGACCGAAATGGAAGAGCTTTTAAGGTAGGGAATGTAGTATCATGTGCTGCAGCCGAGAACAAATCCAGTGAAACCCTAGTGTAGCTTAGACCATTGGAGTGTTGTCTTGTATCTATTTTGAGAGATCTGTCCACAGAATGCCCCTTCTGCGGTCCTCTGCGTCTGCTGGCTAATGGTGGGTGACATCTGGCATTGCAGCTGGGAAGGAGGTTGAGGCTGTTGCTCAGTTGCATATTCATTTTGCACAAGGCTTAGCAATGAGGGTAAGCCAAAAAGGGGAAGCTGGCAGTGCAAAATGCAGTTGACGTTTCTAAGTAGCTCCCCAGGATACGCTCTTGGGAAAGGCCAGGTAGTTTAAAAGTACAGCCTCTAATGCTGTGGCTGAGCATAAAATCCCCCCTCTCTAGCTTTGAATCAGATGTACTTTGTCCAAGTCTGCTTCAGAGTAGTACAGTACAAAATCTGGCTGTAGCATACCAAGTTTTGGAATACTGTCTTCTAAGAATTTCAGCTGGTTTTTCTTTTTAGTACCAAATGAGTGCCTTTTTCTCTGTTCTGCCTTTGACTTGGTTTTAATATTGTGTTTATCACAGACTGTTTCATCTGCATCATTGGTTTTATTGATTTGGGGGAAAGGAGTAGGTTGGTATGATAACCTTGTTTGAAGAGTGGGAAGTTTACCTACCGATGACTTCTTCTTTTCCTCCTTCTCCTTCCTATTATTATTTCTTACCCGCCTCTTCTTATGGATTGAGGCAGAGAACTACAATAAATTAAATTAAATGATGATGATTATTATGTTTTATTAATAAAGCACTGTAAAATTTACATAGCGCTGTATGTATGATCAATTAAAAATATTTTAATTGCATTTTTAAAAAAGTCCTGTTAAGAGAGAGCTTAAACTAGTGTGGCTGAAAGTCTATAGCAGTGGCTCCTAAGCTTTGGTCCTCCAGGTGTTTGGACTTCATTTCCCAGAAACATAGCTAGAGATTCTGGGAGCTGATGTCCAAAGCAACTGGAGGACCAAAGTTTGGGAAACACTGGTCTATAGTATCACTATAAGTATGATCTAAAATGGAGAGCTCTAAAAACAAGTGCAGTTCAGGGAATGAAAATGAAAATTGGGGAGGTGTGTTAACCTTTTCTTCTTCTTTTTTTCAGTGAATGAAATCATAGGAAGAGACATGTCTCAGATCTCTGTTTCCCACGGAGCAGGAGTGACCATCCATTCACCACATGCATGCTCAGCATCCTTGGAGGCAGGAATGTCCGATGGAGTTCCATAGCTATTTAGGCTTATGAATTAAGCAATCCAGAGAACTTCGCACTTTCCCCCTTAAAAATGCTCCATCCCTTCACTAGAGTTCCTGTGCTTCCGACTTTGTGGCCTTGATGATCTGGAACCGTGGATCCTTGCAGAGCTGTTCTGGGGGATAGCGGGGTTACCCTTCTCACTTAGGGACAAAGCATCCTAATTCTACCCTTTTAGGATGCTGTAAAATTGTTTTGTAAAAATGAATACGAGACACAAGATACTTTAACCATGACAAAAAACGTTACCAATGAGCTTTGCTTGTTTTGTGCATTTAATAGAATTCTTTTATATTAAGTACTTAATTGTATGGAGAAATATAGTTTTGCTCTCAATCTGTGCAGTACTGAATGTGGGGATTTTTTAAAAAAAACACATCTTATATGCTGCTTTTCCTTAGGAGTGATATTAGGATTGTAAAATAAATTTGTATATGCAGGGGGAGGGATCTTTTTGAAGAGCCTTTAAGCTTATATGGTTTTAAAGAGAACCTTTTTTTTAATAATGAAATATTTCAGAGGCACAACATTAATTGTCATCTTAAGCCAATGCCTTTGGAAGTCTTGTTGTATAAAAGATTGTTAGCATTTTCTTTGGATTTTTAGGAAGAAAAGCCAAACGTAGATCTGTGTTCTTTATACACTGAACATCTTTGGTAGGCTGCAAAGAGACCATTCCATCATGGAAGTATTGGGATTAAAAAATACATTCCAAAATCTAACATTTATAACTTTATACTCCCCCCCCCCTTTGCCGGTTCAGGCCCCTACTGACAAAAACAGCTTTACTTGTTTGGAACAGTTTCTACGAATGCATATTTTTAGAGAGACAATTAAGATTTTGGGGATTTTTATTTTAAAAAAGCCATAAACCTTAACTGTTTTCAGCAAGGTTTTGAAATCCCTCAGGTAGGGTTTTTCACGCAGTCTGTGTCTTTTTGTATGTTAGATAAAAAAAAACCCTGATTATTTATATCTCTTGTGACTAAAACTTGCTTCTTAACCTCTTTTCTCGATGACATTGTGATGCTCCATTGTCTGAGACAAGGTGGGAATCGTATGGCTCTCCAGATATTGTTGACCTACTACTGCCAGCATTCTTCACCGTTAGTTATGCTGAGTTCGGATTCTGGGAGTTGCGGTGCAACAACGTCCGGAGGGCTGCAGAGTCCCCACCGGTGTCTGAAAAAGATGAATCCCAGCATTCAGTAAGGGGGAAGGTAACAGACTTTGATTGAATCAGTGAAACCCATTGTAGACCTTGACAAATTCTCTAAGCCCTTACGCTGTCAAAGATGTGCTCAACCTTGCTAATACTGTAGAGTCAGTCTTCGGAGGCATTGGCTGCCGTGAACTTGTTCAAGCAGCATTGAAATTCATGGGGATTGTACTTCCTATTACAACTTCCAGCTGCCCACTGTCAAGGAACAATTGGAGGTCTTTAAACAGAGGCTGGATGGCCATCTGTTGGCGATGCTTTGATTTGATTTCCTGCATGGCAGGGGGTTGGACTGGATGGCCCTTGCGGTCTCTTCCAACGCTATGATTCATGCCATGTCTTTAGAATCTCAGGCCTTTAGTTAGAAACAACAGAGTTGAGATTGCAGTTGAAACTGCCTAGTGTCACCGTTTCATATTAATATTTCATACAGTGCTGTAACTTGGAGGAGCCTATCTGATTTGGAACATGCAGGAGTATATAGGATCCAGATACATAAGATGGGAATCCCCACTCGATAGACTTGATTTCCGTTGATGATGTTTCTGAAAAATCAAGCTTATTAACCTTTGGATAACTGAACAGAATGGAAGATGCCAACTGGGAAAGAAGATTGAGGGAACCTTTGGAAACCACAGGATTCAGATAAAACTGTGGGTTTTTAAAAAATCTAACAACAATGCAGTATGTGAAATGTTGATGCTCTTTAGAGTGATGAACAGCAAGTTTGTCACCATAATGTCTGCCTTGAGCACACTCCAGGAAACCTGACTAGGGCTGCATCTGCACTGCAGAAATAATCTGGTTTGACACCACTTGAACTGCCATGGCTCAATGCTGTGTAATTCTAGGAATTGTAGTTGGTTGCGGCCCCAGAGCTCTACAAGGCATTGAGCCACGGCAGTTCAAGTGGTGTCAAACCAGATTATTTCTGCAGTGTGGATGTAGCCCAGGAAACCCTACGAGTTTCCTTTTCCTGTGAAAACGTGGAGCCTGTCTTAAGCCTCCTTTTAATCAGGCAAATGGGAATCCAGTTGGCTGTAGTTTGCAAACCAAATGATGTAGTACCCTCTTGCGTTTATTGGGCCAACCTGCCTTGAATCCCTTTGTGGGAGAAAGGCAGGATATAAATCCTTGAAATAAATACTGTAAAATATATATAAAACAAATGGCCTGCCAAAATTCGGCTTCTCCTTAGCTCCTGAGAATAGCAGCTTTCTTTTGTGGTTACTAGATTGCCAAGTAGAAAAATTAGAAATCAAAGGGCGTTGCTGAGATGTGGAGATGGTAGCCCCTTCTGCTGTTTCTTTGCAAGTCCATCTTGTCTTCTGTTGACGGAGTTCAAACTGATTTTTTAAAAAAGCTGAATGAAGTATGGATAGTTAAGCGTGTAGCCCTTCACTCCTTTTCAAAGAGTACACACCTTTTAATGTGTCCTTTACGATGGCAGCTGTATTGCCATTTTACGGCTTATTATAGTGGGTTTCCAGCAACCAGCATTTTTTGAAGTGATTTCATCTTTTGGAGCTTTCTGTGGCATCTCGTGCCCCTTAATGGTGTCTGATACAACCTCTTTTCCCTATAGGTTAGGGCTGCGAATCATGCAGCCTTCCAGGTGATGCTGGACCTGCAACTCCCAGCGTTCCCAGGTGTGATATTTAGGGCTGAGGGGAGTTGCAATCCAGTAAATCCTGGAGTGATGTGTGTTTTCCCACCTCTTCCTCCCGAGTCGTTTTGAGTTTGTATTGTACATAAAATGTGGGAACCCAGACAATCCCAAATTGCTATGCACTAAGTGAGCAATCCTCCTAGGCCCACAGCGTTACCGCCTTTCTTGCAGAAGCCTATTGAAAGGTACAGAGACCTCGTGGTGGTGGATTTTTGTTTTTGGATTGTTCACAGAACCTTCTGATGCCTTTGAATACCTTGATGCCTGTAGATGTAGAGATGCTTTCCTATTTAAAAGAGAAATGTAGACTTTGGGTACTAAAAAAAATAATGGTTGTATTTGCCTTGTAAAAGCTTCAGTACAAGGGTCTTAATTTTATTTTATTTTATTTGCTTGTGTGATGCTGTAGGTAAGACTGTTAATTTTGTGTAATGTAGTGGATATAAAAGCACACAATCTCCATTGGACTATGCAATTTACAACCTTCAGCAGCAGCCTGTGACTAGCATTTACCTTACTCGCCTCTCCTGCCTCCAAATCTACAATGGCTTTCTGTGCTGGTGTCCACTTAAAAATAAATACGACGGAAGGCATTGATTAACTCTTTTATAGAAAGAACAGAGGCTTTTGTAAATCAAATGAGGAGGCAGTGTATAAAGCCCATTTGATATGGGCTTTAAAAGTGGTCTTGGTTTTACCAGAGTTTGGCCACAGTTTGGCATTCATTGTAATAAACTTCAGGAAAAATGGAACTGCCATCCTTTCTAAACCAAAGATTAAAGAAGAAGACAAAAAAAAAAAAAGACAAATTTTGTTTGGATGCAAACGAATCTTGGGGAGCTTCTATTTTTGATACGCCGAATGTATGTCATTCCTTGAGGTTTGGAGATTGTTCAAATTGAAAATTTTATATTTAACAAACGTGGGACGATAATGATTTAAGACTAAAGGTTACATTCTAGATGTTTACAGAGCCTTGTCTTGTAATTTCATGTACATTTGTGTATTATTAAAAACATTTTTGTAAGTTATGATTGCAGTGCTACAAGCAGAAATACAAAGGGAAAAAATATATATATATGCATTTTAGGCTCTTGAATCATAGTGTTGAAATAAAGAAGGAAATGCATTAAAGTGTAGGTGTCCTCACTGAACTGTGGTTTGCGTGGCACAGTAGATGTCATTTATGGGCACTCAGCTAGATCAGTGATTCCCAAGCTTTGCTTCTCCAGATATTTTCCACTACTGCTCCCAGAATTCCTGACAGGTGGCCAAGCTGGCTGGGGCTTCTGGGAGCTGAAGTCCTGAAATATCTGGAGGACCAAAGTTTGGGAACCACTGCACTAGATGTTGATCAAGAAGCGGGACTCAGATGCTCAAAGTTGCTATATTATACCACCTCTGCTCTGGAATCACCCAAGACTAGGAGTAAGTCCCTTGCAACAAGTGATGTGCCAGCGTTGGCAAAGGCATTAACTTGCAGAGCTCTCAGATGGCAATGCCTGGGGCCCGCTGGCTTTTGCGTCTGCCTCTCTGCAGAAAGAGAGCAACTCTTCAAATGGGTCAAGGCAAGATCCTTGACCAATTTAGGATGGGTCTCCTTGATGGCGCCTTGGTCTTTACGGATGGTGCTGGTGATAAAAATAGAGGGGGACAGGAAAGAAAGAAGTAATGGAAGTGCCAAGGATTTCATGTTGAAGCAGTGAGGTCTGAAGCGCTCTAAATATAGTTGGGGAGTCTCTTGAATGCTCCTCTGTATTCTTGCCTTGGAACTAAACATAATGCTGGGACCATGAAGCACTTAAGGCCCTTGATGAGTTGCTTGTTTGATTTTAGGTTTTTGGAGGAACAGCGAAACCGATGGAGAGGGGTTTTGTGTGTGTAGATGCACACAGGTGAATGCAACATAAATGATTTGCACAGCTGCTGGTCTCATGCCACAACTGTGTCATAGCGGGCCAATTGAGTCCCTAAATTACTCGACGGACTCGTCGCCTTTTAAGATGAAGAGTGCCATGACAGGGAGGCATTTGCCCTTTCTAAATGGGTAATTTGCAAGCCTGCCTAAGGTTTGGAAGCACAGCTCATTGGCATTGGGGTTGATAGATGTTGCAGTCAGGCACAAATGGAGGATTGCAGGTTGAGTGAGGATGGCCTATCCTCAAAAGGCTGTCCAAATACCTTACCTTCTTGTGCAACCGAAGTCATCTTTTAAAAAGCTTGGGAAGATCAGCCATCTCTATTTTTCTGCAGCCAAGTACCATAAAACAAGAAATTGTCTTCATATGACCATGAGAGTTTATACAATAGATAGAGCAGCTCTTCAATCCTCCACTGCCTTAGTGCTTGGCTTGGCTTCTTTGTATTCAGCCTCATCCACTTGTTCAAACCTAGAGATGGAGCAAATGTGGGGCCCCAGATCTTGGATTGCAATGCGCATCATCCCTCATTGCTGCTGGGAGTCGCAGCACCAACATCTGAAGGGTCCTATGTGATTCCCAAACACTGATCTTCCAGATGTTTTGGACTTCAGCACCCAGCATTCCTGACTGTTGGCTTATGGGAATTGAAGTCCAAAATACCTGGCGAACTAAAGTTTGGGAACTATTGCTCAAGATCTTAAAATCAGGTATCTGATAACACCTTACCAGGACTGGAGTAAACACTGCTCTCGCTGCAAATAAGGGTCCAAAACATATTGCAGAAATAATCCAGTTTGAGACCACTTTAAATGCTGTAGTCCAATGCTAAGAAATCCTTGGAAGTGTAGTTTATGGTGGCATCAGAGCTCTCTTGACAGAGAAGGCTGTCACAAAGCTAGTTTCTGAGATTCCTAGCATTGAGCCAGGGCAGTTAAAGCAGTCTCAAACTGGATTATTTCTGCAGTGTGTTTTGGCCCAAGATTAGGTTTCTTCTAACTCTTACAATTTAATGTCTTCATTACTGATGATTGGATTGCAAAGAACCTAACATGAGAGACAAAGCCAAATAATGTCATCTGCTGTACAGGAATCCAGTGCTCTGGGAGCAAAATAAAACTGCCATCCCTTCATATCCCATGGTTTTAGTATGAGATGTGGGAATCATTTGCCTCCTCGCTGTACTGAGAAGAGGTGTCTTGGTCTTCAGGCCTTCACTTTCCCCATCCGACCCAGGCGCTGGTCTCGCCTTCAGCTTCATTGAAGAGCTATTAAAAGCCACTTTCATTCTCTGAGTCCTCCCTTGACACCTCTCAGACTGGCCTCTCCCTACTTCGCCTGCCAGCAACATCCATTAAATGGCTATTTCAGGTAGGGAGCAAGAGGCCCCATTTATACATTTCCAAGCAGGCAGGGCTGCATTTCTTCTCCTTTGCTCTGCATGCATTAGGACAAATGGTTCCCACAATCAAACATAATGCCGGGGCACTCAGAAATTCAGGAAAGACCCCCCTCTTGCTGTACCCTAAAGAGTACATTACGTGCCAAGGGCTGATACACAGAGAGAAAGATGAGGCTTGTTGTGCGCCACAATGTGGGGAATGGAGTGAAATCCCACCAAGGCAGGTGATAAAGAGCTTGCTTTAATCCCAATTTGGAAAATCATTCAAACGAGCTCACTTCAACGCCCAAAGAAGTGGCAAGTGAAAAGCCAATAGAAAGACCAGTGTTCTTCAACATCCGTATAAATGATTTTGATGAAGGAACAGATGTTTGCACACGATGCGCTCATGAAATTACATTTCCAGAATATAACCCAGGGACAAAAGGAAAAATATAGCTCCCCACCCCCCAAAGCTAAGTCAAGGAACAATAACAAAAAGTTATAATGGTTCTTGTGGTGTTTTGAATGTGAAGGGGGCCACCTGATGGTGACATGGATTAGTGCAAGTGTTCAAAGCTTTGTGATTCTCAAGATCACTCCTCAATCTTTGGGGTAATGGATTGCAGCCCCTGGAAGCCCCACCTGGCTCAACATGTATAAACCCCCATTTCTATTCACACGATCAAACCTTTTCTTTCCCTTTCAATCCCAACCCCGTATCCTCCCATTTTCCTTACCGTACCAGTTTCCGGGTGGATCCCAGCTGAAGTCCTATAGCTAAGAGCAATTTCAAAATCCCTTCTCTTGGGGTGCTTGGAGCAACTCCTAAAGAAGTAGACTTAGGTCTACAAAAGCTCATGCTGCCAACTTCTTTCTTTCAGTTAGTCTCAAAGGTGCTACAAGATCTCTCCACAGCGGGATCAATGGGCACCAGTTTCGTTGTGCATCAGGACACAAACTAGGGAGTGCTGATGCCCACTGGGACATTCTTGCCAGCGTCCTGTTTTGCATCTTCACATTTCACTTACGGGGTTTCGTAGAGCCTGGGCTGCTAGGTATACATAAAGTTACATGATTTTGACCATGTTAAAGGATCCCAACCAGTGCAGAAAAAGCCTCCATTCCCTCACTGCATGGCCCATCAACTCAGCACACCTTTCTGCAATTCTCCATCTTGGGGGTTTTCAATTCAGACCAGAGATGGTAAAGGAGCTCCAAGTAGCCAGTGTTCTTTCTGCAAGTATCTTTTTTATTATTTCTTATCATATAAAGAAGCATACATCATCATTTGGGGTGGGGATAGGGGTCTGATTCCCTTTTAAGTACTACTCAGAGTTGTACGCCTAGCCAAAAGAAGAAGAACGCAATCCCTGCACACACACAGGTCCCTCGAGAGCCTTTTGCACAAGTGGGCTCCTTGTCGTTTCTTCTGCTGTTATTGCACATTTTGAGAAAAGTCCTGATCAAGGCACAGTGAAAACCAAAATCATCTGAGTGCTTCTACAGTAGACGTCTCATTACAGGCTACACAACATAAAAACTATATCCTTTGAACATGTATATACATACATTAAAAAATAAAAAGAGACATGCACTAATTACGTCGAGATTTCCACTCCTGTTTTGTTTGCTTCTTTCGTAATATACAAATAAAGTATTAAGGCTGTAAACAAAAGGGCATGCACATAAACTAGAGCAAAATATGCTTTAATACAGTATCCGAGAGCTATGAGCCTTAAATAAAACAAAAACATATAAGTTACTAGTCCTTAAGGTTTATGTGCCGTACTTGTCCCTAGTGAAATATTACTTTTAACATAAAAATATCTGGATTTCTTTTCGTTTGGTTTACAAGTTGGCAGCTTGAACGCTATGAAACCGATATGGCTTTATGTTTAATTATTTCTGTTGAACCTCACAAAAAAGCTTATTTTAAAAAAAAATCCTGAAAAACATCTTCTCTGAATTCATTTGGATGCTGTTTCCAAGCTTAATCTACAGAAACCAAATAGAAACATCCCACAGGACTTGACAAGGCAACATTTCTGGGGAAAGAGTCTTTGGAAGAAAGGCTTCCCCGCGCCTCTCCGACCCCTTCCTCCAAATAAAGGCACATCTTTTGGCAAACATGGATTCGAAACTAAAACGACGAGTTTAAAGGAGGTTGATTAATACGCCTCCTTTTCCTCTCTGAATTATTACATAAAGCAAAACGAAAATTGATCCCTTGAGGCTATGACTGCTGAACTGCCGTCGGCGCTCTCCAAATTAATGTGTCGGGATTTTTCACAGAAATAATGCATTCTAGAACTATGTTCTAATTTTGGGTGGGATGAGCGGTTCAGTTTCATTCCTCTTGCTGGAAGCCGCTCGCGAGGATTAGTTGCCCTTAAGTTGCAGGAGGAGGAAAAGACACATTGGCGAGGGAAGACCTGGTTGTTCTTGAGGGTGGAAGCTGGTTCCCACATTTCAGGCCATCTGCCCAAAGACCTTTGGGGCTAGACTAGGCAGAGTTCCACACAGTGGCTTCCCAGGAGGCACCCGCTTCGCTCAGCCACGGCTTTCCTGGCCGAGTCCAGGCTGGGGAAAGTGACCAAAGCTTCTCCGCTGGGCTGACCACTGAAGTTGTAAAGCGGGAGGATGGCGTCTGCATGGAGCTGCAAGAATGGAGAGGGAGAGGTCAAAATGCCAGCTGGGGAGCTAGAGAATGAAAAGCCACCCTGCGATGTTGCTTCCAAAACAGGACGCCTTGCAATCTCATGCCTCATGGAGCGCTGGGCCAAGCATGACTGCCCTAGTCTTGCTGGGATAACTTGCCTAACTTGCAAAGATGGGAAGAGTAACTTTTTAAGGATTATGGCTATCATCCTGTTCAGCAATTATGAAATCATAAACTGGACACAAATCTCCCCTGGAAGCCAAGATGACCAAACTGAGGCTGTCATATTTCGGACCCCCATGAGAAGGATGGACTCATTGGAAACAAACAACGATGCTAGGAAAGGTGGAGGGAGGTAGAAAGAGAGGAAGGCAGCATGCTAGATGGATGGACTCTATGGAGGAGGTCACAGGCATGAATTTGCAAGACCTAAACAGGGCAGTGTAGGATAGGCATCTTGGAGATGTCTCATCTACAGCATCTCTGCTGATCCCCTGCCTTTAAAGAGAGGCCCATCTTTTGGATGAAGGGAAGAGAATGCAGTGCTGCACTATTTCTTAACAATCACTACATAACACAAACACACACATGGCAAGAGATTGCAAGTTTTGGATGAAAAGAGACCCATTTATGGCATTCTGTTTGGAACCAATCATAGATTCCAGTCTGGAGTTGCTTGGTTCTGCTCTCATGACCCTTTTATCATTCAGTGATCTGCCTCCAAGCATCATGGTGCTGAATGCCTCACTTGGATTTCTAAGTCTGTCCTTGCTTTACCAACTATCTGGAAGCTAACTTTGTCAACTCAAAAAAGTCAAGGGGTTGAGGAGATGAACACACATACACACCAGCCTTCACCAATCTGGCATCCTCCAGATGTGTTGGACTACTACATCTGACTGTGGGCTCAAGGGAATCAGTATCCAAACATCTGAAGCTCACCAGGTTGAGGAAGGCTGCTCTCTAGATTCAGGAGGTCATTATCATGAACAATCTATATTCCTGGAGAGGGAAAGAAACTCGACAGTAATCCTCCACATACAGGATGTGGAAAACTAAAATACACCATGGTCACAGTTCTTGAGGCCATGAATACCACTCCCCATGCTCCACCTTGGAAAGCAAATGTGGAACATCCTGCCATTCCTGCCATCCAACCCCCAGTTGCAGATCTCACATATTCAGTGGACCTGAGGAATATACAGTGAATTTTAAAAGAGTTACCCATGGTGTTAGGCCTATTCTGGTTTAAGATTCAGTACCACAGATACCTCCTTTAAAGGTCTAAACTAGGATCTAGAGCAGATCCACTGACATCAAAGTCACCACTGCATCCAACCACAGAAACAGCAGAAGGGCTCAAGATAAATCGT
Organism: Sceloporus undulatus; assembly: GCF_019175285.1. NCBI lineage: Eukaryota > Metazoa > Chordata > Lepidosauria > Squamata > Phrynosomatidae > Sceloporus > Sceloporus undulatus. Next base: position 4,538,159 of record NC_056529.1, on the reverse strand, counting down.
GGTAATTTTTCTTTTAAAAAGGGGGAGAGAGCCAAGCAGACACATAACACTGAGCGTCCCTTTTCTGCCAGAAGCACAAACATGGCTTGCCATCATAATCATCATCTGTTTTGCCAACTGGGTTAGTTGATTCATGCGGGCGGTTATGCAAGCAAACGTTAGTGAGCAGAGGAGTCCCCATGGCAAGACCGGAAGAGAGGATGCAAAAACAGGCAGGCAAAAATCATTCTTCCCCCGGCAGCCCCGATCGCTTCCATTCACCATTGAAGCCTCCACTTCTGCCGATCTGAGCTTACCTTCTCACCGGAGGTTACAAACACTTACAAACACACCCAGTCTTTCGGTGCTTGTAATACACTCCTCGCTTGGTCGTTGAGCTGAATAAGGCCATTGTAGTCATCGGGCACATACTACAGTACAAGTGTGATACACAAGATCAGCGAGGGAAGGGGAAGGTCGTTTTGTACCAGCAAGCGACTTTTGTGTACGTATATATGTATTACACCTACAACCGTAACATAGAGAGGCTGCTTCATACCAAACTAGACGTTCAGTCCATCTAACTCCATACTCTCTGCCTCAAGACGCAGCAGATTTCCAGAATTTCACTGTCCCATCACAATCTCACTTTCTCAACTTAAATAAATATAATATTTTTGTGTATTTTTCGGGCTCTGTGGCCATGTTCTAGAAGAGTTTATTCCTGATGTTTTGCCTGCATCTGTGGCTGGCATCTTCAGATGATTTCTCATGGCCACATAGATCAAAAAATCCACAAAAAACTATGGATGCCAGAAATAAAATATTGCTTCTTGAGATAAAGGACATGATGGCAGCTCTTCTTTTCCATGTACAGAACTTTATGGGCAGCAGGATAATTTAGGGCAATGATGCCCAAACTCCAGTCTTCCAGATGTTTTGGACTTCAACTCCCCAAAGCCCCAGCCAACGGTCAGGAATCCTGAGAGCTGAAGTACAAAACATCCCGAGGACCAAAGTTTGGGATGCGCTGATTTAGGGGCTTCAAGGCAGGAAGGGCCAAGGAGAGAAGGAAAGGTGGTTCAATTTAACGTGGTCCAACCACGTTGGATATATTTGGGGCAAATCAGCCCCACAACCTGCATTTTTTTAATAAGGTGAGAATAGAAGAATAGCCATGCTCACAACAGGCTGATTCCTGAGCATTTTGCACACCGCAAAACAGCCTCCAATTAGATATGAAATGTTCCAGGGGTTATGAGCATAGCTGGCACACACTAGTCCTCCACTTGGCAATGCAAGCCTGGCTGATTGAAGCAAATCCTATAAAAAGCTTGCTCAGGTCTCATGAGAAAGACTTAGTCCCAATTTCTATGGACCCTGGACCTCTTGTGAGAAGCTCTCCTTTCGCAGGACTCAAGGCAGGCTTCATATAAGAGGATATGTGGGACCCACAGCTTTTTCCTCTAAAAGAGGAGAATGGCCAGAGGCTTTGGAAGGAACAGCTCCAAAGTTAGGGTTTCTCCATTAGATTATGATGGCAGCAGCTTTCCTCGGATCTCAAGCAAGCAAACAGCAAGCTTCCAGGCAACACTTCTCTAAATATAAGTACCATGGTCTGGACTTAGTCCATGGAACAAACAAAACATTTCATGTGAAAAAGTTTCTGGAGGGTGCCAGAGGTTTTGGCAAAGCGCAGGGCAGCAAAAGCCTTTCATCAAACATTTGCTGATGTCATTGAATTTTTTGTAATTAATTTTACCCTGTTAAACCGATGACCTTTGGCTAACTAATAAAATTCAATTTGTCCCCGCATCAATCATCTGCACCAGATGCCTCCGCAGCAGCATTTGGGTGGCTGAGACTCACTGCAAAACCACCCTTAAAAATAAATCTTTGCATCATCTACACTCCTAACACTCTCCACCGGGGAATGAGCAACTAACTTGTTACCCTCTAGTTGCTGTTAGACTGCAACTCCCACCATCCATAACCAACAATAAGTAGTGATGGTGCCCAACATCTGGAAGGCTGCAAGTTATCCACTCCAACCAACATTGCTCAACTGAGCAATTTTAATGTTTAATGCAAATTGTTAAATTTTAAAATTAAATTATAAAGTTAATAAAGTTAGAATCAGTTAGCCTTTTGAAAGTTGTTTAATTGTTTAAATTAACTGCTGTTAAAATCGTTTGGTTTTTTTAGACTTTGCATTTACATTTTAATGCTTTGTATTGTTTTAGATTTTGTTAGCCACCTTGACTCCCTACACTGGGAGAAAGGTGGGATATAAGTAAAATACAATAAAGTAAGTAATAGTAATCATGGTGTAACACACACTATGTTACAACCATGAAATGTTCTGGAAAAGCTAGAATATGTATTATCATCAAAGTGTAACAAACAAGACAGGAAAGAGACTGGAAGGCCTGTTACAGACTGCCAAAATAAAGCTGTTTCGGGTATCTTTGGAGGTATGCTGTTTAAATGATGCATGGGTCCTAAGAGTCCGGAGGTTGTGCCAAAGCCACACTCCATTCCTAAGCACTGGAGTGCAGCTTTGGTGCAGCTTCCGGATTCTTAGGACCCATGCATCATTTAAATAGCCTACCTCCAAAGAGACCTGAAGCAGCTTTATTTTGGCAGTCTGTAACAGGCCGAAATCTTGCAATTTATGCTAGGATCAGAATCCTGTTCAGACATTATGCGTTTGTAACTCAGCACCCAGAGGTTGTTCTCACAAACCTTTGCAAGGAGGTATCCGGTCCGTTCTTATGCAAATAGTTATCCATTTGCTTACAGTGAAATAGGAAAGCTTTAAAGCCAGACCAGCATGTGCGCATAGCTTCAGTTCCCAAGACATGAAATGGCCATTGCTCTGGACATTGCTGATGTGTCAAGTGTGTTGGCAGAATGCTATGCTTTGTGGGATCTGAGCCTAGAGATGCTTTCACTTAGCTAGCGTCAAATACAAAACCTTTCTCTCCTAAGAATCAATGGCATCTTTTTAAATGCTCTTCCATGTCATCAGTCAAGCACTGTCAGCTATATACTGTCCAATATGAAAAGGATAATGTGTTCAGATGTGAAAATCAATTTAAACTGGATGACAGACATTGGATTTCAAAGCATTACTAAGAAACACCGGGAAAGTATTTGGCAACAGATTTCACAGAAGCAAACCAGTTTCCAGTTTAATGCAAGTTTGTAAATAGCCATCAATGGGCCTGTGTCCGAGCTGCTGCAAACTGGAGCAGAATTCCTTCCTTTTATGGTTTTTAGAGCTGCCACGTACAATAAGATGGCTAACAGTAGTATATCTGAGCTAGTAAAATGTCTCTGTCCATGGTTTTCTAGACTTCTTTTCCGAGGCTATTCTAGTTTTACACTGGATTGGGAAGAAGAGAGGGGATCATGGCTATCCTTTTTGCTGTGCTGATGACTAATGCTATGGTTTCTCAAACACATTTCCAATGAGTTTTCCATCTGGTACCACAATTTCTGGCTCTCCAGCCCTTTCCCTTCACCTCCACAGCTTAGTCATACAGTCACCGTTAATGACATTAATTACACTGTAATTAAGACATGTTCATCTAATGCATCCAATGAATTACTGAATTAGCTGCATCACTTGAGCTTATGTGAATGTTTTCAATAACCTCCAATTTGCAGCGCTAGGTCATAAGTGGGAATCATGAAGCCGTGCAGATGCTTTATACTGCAAATCCCATCATCCCTAGCCAGCACAGCCATTAGTGATGAATGCTGGATGCAGGCTTGCAACCATTCTCATTGCTGAACTAGATGGCAGTGAGTAGATGTGCCTTTGGAAAAATAAGAGCAGAGGCGACTATTCTTTAAAAGGAATGCCTCTTGGAGTGTGGGTGCTTCAGTATTATGAGCATATTTAGCTGACATTATCAGGGCTGAGATGCCTCTTGAGACACAGTGGAGCAAACAAAAATGGTACTCAGGAACGCATAAAGGATAGAGCAAAAATGAAAGCTTAAAGATCACATAAACGTCAAGACTGCCATCCTATCCTTTGACACAAGCTCATGATCATGGCATTCATATACTGGTCTGTTCAGACATATACACATTCTTCATAATAATTATTTGTTGGCTGCTTGTATTACTGTTTTCAAACTGCTATACTTGCTGCTTTCCTTGGATAGGTTGCGAGCCCCCATGGGAAAATGGCATCCAAAGAAATAAATGACACCAATGATAAGAAACAACCAGGAATATGCCATGCTGAGCCCCAAATGTGCCCCCCCCCCCCCCCCCCGTCCCTTCTTTCATGCTCACAAGAGGACTGGGCGCTTTTACATCCATTTTAAAACAAAACACAGTTCTCTAGACATCCAAAGCTGAGCATGTTTCACACTATTTTCTCCCCAGAACAAGCTAGGAAGTGAAACCACAGTTTGATTCTAAGAAGGAACAAGCCAGGATCAAACATGGTTTCAGAGGAAGAAGAGGAAATTGCTGACATAGCCAGAAACCATAGTATTTGATAACATTGGAACTAAGCCATTGTTAACATAAGAAGAGGGTTTGTTGGATCAGACCAAAGGCTTATCTAATCCAGAGATCTGTTCTCATGGTGGTCACTTGGATGACCCAAAGGGCTGCCCACAAGTGTGGTGTGAGCACAACACAATACACTTGTTCATATTGGAAGCACGCTTCAATATTACTGGGTGAGTGGATGAGAAATCTGAATTTAAATTACAATTTTGGAATCCAATTTTATATGTAGCTTACACATTATCTTCCATTGTAAAAGCAGCTAGAATTCCTGGGCTCTGGGGAGGATCCAGACTGCTCCCCTTTCAAAACACAGACCAGAGCGATGTTGGGCCATTGAATTTCAATTCTAGGCATGCGAGGACAATGTCCTTTAAAAACCTCCCCTCTGCTTCCTACCCTGTCATTCAATCAATCTCCCGCGTATCAATGCTAGCCAATGGCATCACAGCATCTAAATATACAGCGCTACGTTCTTTGCATGACAAACGGCGAGAGGCTAATTCAGTTCGACAAAGCAGCAGCGGCACAGGGAAAGTTCAAGAATAGATCCTGGCATGAGCAAATGGTTCATTCATTTTAAAGACTCCTAAGTAAGGGAGGGCTGTTTGGAGGAGACAGGGGAAATATATAGAAGGACGGTGTAACTTAAACCCAAAGAATGCTTCAGGTGGGCTGGAGTGGCGGTGATGGAGAACGGAAATTTAAAGTGATGAATACACAAATATTCACAGGTAGGAATAATGGTCTGGGAAGAAAACTAAATTGGATATAATCTAATAGCCAACCTGAACACATTCTAATCCTTCAAATTAGGTTATGCAAGCCTATTGATAACAAACTCATTCTTTGGTAGCAGGTTCAATTCATTAGTAGCCAAAGGGTACTGCTCACCTGCATGAAGACATGACAATCTTTGGGAATTTCCCCAAATTTAAGGGGGGGGGGGAAGCAAGGGGAACTCAGTCTTCCCAGCTCACACCCAAAGACCTCAGTCCAATAGGAAATAAGCATCCCACAACACTACTAAATGCTCACCAACCGCTAGAGAGGATGGAGGATGCAAAACTAGGATGGTGGGGAATAAATAAGTAGCCAGAGAGCCAAATTGCCATCATTCAGTGACAACTAGTTTGCTATAGTTGTTGGACTGGGATTTGGGGTTTGAGAAGTAGAGCAAACTATTGCACTCTACTGACATGTTGGACTATAATCTCCATTGGCCCCAAGCAGCATGGTCAGGGATTATAGCTGGAGTGAGCAAAGTGGAGCTTGGTGGCCACATGAACCTCTGGGTTTCAGTTCTGCGGCCCATGAAGCTTCCTCCATCAATCTTCCAAAGCACCCAATCCCTCCAATTTGGGGGGAAACGTTTTGACTCCCTTTCAAATGGATTCTTCTTGCCTGAAAATTGTATAGAGAATTCCTTAAAAGTACGCAGACACAC
>NC_056529.1:4499833-4532190 GCF_019175285.1 Sceloporus undulatus | reverse complement strand
AGCCTAACACAGAAAGTCCCACTAGAAACTCTAAATGCTTTGTTTGTTAGAGTCCTTCTCAAAATGGTAACTGAAAAGTGATGCACCTATAATTCTGGCAGCCATTTTGGGAAGAACTCCAACAAAGAGAGATCTGTCCGTAAAGCAGATGGAGATATTTAGGACTCCTGATGTGGGATGAGTTTGCAGCCTTCAGGGAAGTTGGGGAGGATTGGCCCCTGGCCATGCACAGTTGCCAACCCCTGGATTATAGAAGTGGTCATCCAAAATATCCGGAGGTTACCTATGTCTCATCTACTGTCGTATTTTTTTGGATTTATTGTACTTTAGTAAACTACTCATCAGCTGAAGAGCAGGATAAATCAAAGTGTTGTGAATAAATTCCCAAAGACAGGTTTGTCCAGTGAGATATTTTCAAGCCATGGATGCTTGAATCAGTAGATAAAGAATCTGTGGATGCTTGAATTTGTGGATAAAGAATCTGTGGATACTGATGGCCAACTATACATGGAGAGACCATCCCGAGACAAAAAAAGGTGTGAGGAAAAATGGATAAGCCCAATACTGACCTGGTAACCCTGGAAGAAGCTGAGAATCTCCTTCATGCCGGCATTGTAAGGCAATCCTTGCATCCGGACAAGAGCACCAGGCTGGGGCAGCATCGGAGTGTGTGTGGCTGAAGTGGCAGCCGCAACCGCTGCTTGCGGAGCTGTGATGTACCCCACTGTGGTAGGGGACACTGGAGGGCTGGAAGAGGAGCAAAAGAGCTTTGTAACCAAAAAAAAGTGCATGCAGAGGACACACATCATGGGTTGTGTACATGCAGATGGTGCTATCTGGACTGGAACAGTTAAGAAAGGAGAATTAGTGTTATAACTGTGTAGTGCGAAAGGGTACTAATTCATTTGGCAAGTTGATATGGCTCATTCGTACATGCAAGCTACAACCATCATGCAATGAAACAAACATGGAGATCCTCTAGCCTTGGGTTATGGTAAGAGCAACCAAACAGCCTTATTCAGTACTTGAGACCCAGTTTGGGTCCAGAATGCTTGACAAACCAACAAAAGCAACAAAATTGTGGAAGTGGGGAAATATGGAAGTGGGAAAGTGAAACCATGGGTCTTTGGTGCACCTTGTTGCAAGTACTCTATACACACCTAGGAGAAAGGCACTACAAGCCATGAAAAGCAATGGGGCACAGAAGCTCCAAACTCTTAAGAATATATTTTTAAAACTATGAGGATTAGAACTTTGTAAATATGATGGCTCAAGGTAATACATTTCTACACATTGAAAGCAGGCAAAAGATATGATTGGGAACCACCGGGAAAAGCTCTGGAGTAGAATGATGACCGTTTCTGACTTCCATTTTTTTTCATTATAAGAACAATAAAATGACGGGGGTTTTGTTACTATTGTTCAACAACTGTGCATAAAAACCCTCAAGACCACAGAAATGAAGATAGCATGGCGTTATCAAGGGCAAACCTTTGCAGAAAATGACTGAGAGTTCACTTTAGTTCAGGCTCTGAGCATCATTTCCTAGATTCAGAATAGGCTCAGGTCCATCCTTTTATTTACTTCTTAGTGCCTAACCTTTTGAACCATAGTGGATCTTGGGGTTCTAGTAAAATAGATAAACTGAACCATACCTGGGGTAGTATGCAGTGTAGTTCATATAAAGCTGAGCTGCCTGAGCTGGGTAGTAAGTAACAGCTGGAGTAGCGGCAGCTGCGGCGGCGGCAGCTGCGGCGGCTGCTGACGCTTGCTGGGTCCTTGTCTGCGGAAGGAGCGCTTGCGACTGGTATATGGCCGCTTCTGCTGGAATCACCGCAGCTGCAGCGGTCTGGAAAGCAGCATAGGCTGGGGGAGAAAGGCCTAGGGATAAACCACAAAGGAAAACCAACAGCAAGTTAACAAAATACAGGTGCGCTGGGCTGGTCATCCATTTCAGTGTAGCAACGGGTGCAAGTAAGGGAGGTCATGCATGAGAGTTTCATGCATAAAAGTCAAAACAGAGAAGCTGAACGTTGTGTGATCATTGTTGCCCAAGTGAATCATTTGGAATCCTCAAATCAGACTTAACGCACTTACTGAGGTTGCATGGCAAGCTTCTAGATCTCATGGAAAAGACGTTTCACCCAAAACTGAAGGTAAAACATGATCTCTGGACTTACAGTGGAATCATAAGAGTTGGAAGAGTCATGAAGGACTACCTAATCCAACTCATTGTGAATGCATTGTTACAGCCCCACTAAGAATTGGTCATCTAAGGATGGATTCCTATATTGGCAGGAATTGGAACAAACAGTTCTTGGACTGTCAGCTTGGAACTATCCCTAGGCCCTGAGATTTCTAGGCTGAGATCTAGGGATGACTCCTTGGTGATGCAATGGGAGATAGTCCCTAGCAACACAGCCACACAAAATATGCAATTCAGTCAAAAAGCACCATGTATAACAAATGAGGAAATACAGACAGCTTTCAAAATAGTACTCTCTCCCTCAGATTCCTCCCCTCTCCTGCCGAAGATGAGAGGAGGATACCTATTTTACTATTAACCCTCCCCGAAAACCAGAAAAAGCAAACTAGGGTCTTCTTTGCCCTATACACCAATGAAAGTGATCCTGCTGCTTGGTAGTGTTTTAAGACTGTGAAAATCCACCAGGCTTTGGTCCATTGAAACACATTCTCCCAATAGATGCTTTGTCTTCAACAACAAGCTCTCTCTGGAGAGACAGCTCCTCCTTACTGCCAGCAAGATAACAAGGAACCTCGCCTGCTTTACAGTTTTAAAGAGAACCGCTTCCCATTTGGAAAAAAATATGCAGCTAAAGAGGTTCTGTTTATTGCAGCAAGTTTGCAAGAGATTGTGAACTGAGGACCCCAAAAGGGCCAACATTTAGGGTAGGCAATTCTCTCCTCAACATAATGAAAAAGGAAATAAAAAAGTGAACACCAAGGTATCAATATACATGGAGAGTGTCCTAAATACTGCTGTGCCAACTAAAGCAGACCCAGTGAAGACATGAGACAGCATAAGAGTTAATTTACTGTTCAGTGATTGATTCAATGGGTTTACAATAGTTGGAATTAGCAACTGAATTTAGGTCCCTTGTTTCTATTTTTTTTTAATGTTAGGGTACATTTCCATTTTTATATACAGGTTGTCTCCCTTATTCCCTTATTTTATATACAGGTCGTCTCCCTTATTTGAAATGCTTGGGGCCAGAAGTGCTTTGGATTTGGGGATGGGTAGGGATTTTAGAATACCTGCATTTGCATTAATATACATAATGAGATATCTTTGAGATGGGACCCAAGTCTAAACAGTAAATTCATTTATGTTCCATACGCACATTAAACACATCGCCTGAAGGTAACATTATACTATATTTTAAAAATACTTTTGTGCATGAAACAAAGTTTGTGTACCCTGAACCCTCAGAAGGCAAATGTGTCACTGTCTCAGCCGCCCATGACAAAAAGTTTTGGTTTTGGGGACATTTTGGATTTCTAATTCCGGATAAGGGAGACTCAAGCCTGTAATTAAAAAGGGCACCTATACTGAGTTCCGCTAATGCAAACATTTAATTCCATGTTTTAAAAGAAACCCAGTGAATGTTGGAAAAAAGTGTAACTAATCAACTAAAACAGGGTCACCATAAGTCAAAGTCGACTTGTCGCCATAACAAAAATCAACTAGGATTGCTTAAGGAAGGGAAAAATGGGTCTCAAATCACACGTGGTTTTGGCCCCAGCTTCCAATCCCGGCCCAACGGCAGAGGGGTGATTACAGATCCCAAGACAGAGCGGGCAAGACCACCGCAACGCCTCCGCACCTACCAGCCATTAGCAGCACAGAAGAGAGCGGAAGGAGTCGAGACTTACATGGTAACTTACATGGTGGCGGAGACAAGCCACTACGATTTAAAGTGCCACCCATTAAAACAAAATTCATCTCCTCTCCTGAACACTGGAACACTTCCACGTAACGGTCCTTCATCATCTTCTTGTGACACTTCTGGGCAACCAGGTAAGCCCGGTCGGAGGATTTCATCTGGATGAAAGCATCTCCGGACGGGCGGCCCTGAAATCCAGAAATCAGGCAACGAGAGAAGAAAACTGAGACCAGTTGGGACTAAATGGCTTTGGGGTTATCAGAACTGCATTGCAAACCAGTTTACTCCTGGTCTACTTGAATGAAGTACAGTGGGCCCTTGTTATCCGCTGGGGTTTAGTTCCAAGATCCCCCGTGGATAACAAAATCTGTGGATGCTCAAGTCACATTAAATATAATGACATAGCAAAATGGTGTCCCTTATAAAAAAATGGAAAATCAAGGTTTGATATTTGAAATTTATACCTTTTTAAAAACATTTTCAAACCATGGATGCTTGAATCCATGTATAAAAAATCAGTGTATATGAAGGGCCGATGTTAGAAGATTTGACCCACTATTTACTACAATCAGTATGTGGAGAGATCTTGTAGTAGGGCAGCTATGAGTAGCACTGGGGCTAATTATGCAACTGGATGCAAGTTGAATGGACATTCAGCTGTTGCTGCCTTTGAAATGTGTTTGGGAATTTCATTGGTACAAAGAGCTGCATAATGGGAACTGAGGCTGGTTACATACAGGGACAATACAGCTCCAACAACTCCGCCACTAGCCAAATTAGAATATAGCTCATACTATGCAATAGCTGGTCCAGAGTTTTAAAAAGTTCTCTTTTTTTCCTGGACATGATCCAAAGTGCTGATTATATTGTACTCATTTTAATTTATAAGCTACTTTAAGGGTCATTTTTGGGGGAAAGGCAAGGTAAACATAAAGTCAACAGAAAGAACCGTTTCTCCAATAGCCAAACCCAGTGTCCACTGTGAATTCGAAGGCTTTCACAGCCGGCATCCATAGTTTTTGGTGGGTTTTTCAGGCTATGTGGCTATGTTCTAGAAGAGTTTATTCCTATAAACTCTTCTAGAATATGGCCATATAGCCCGAAAAACCTACAAAATATCCAGTGTCCACTGCCACCCCACTCCGGTTCTTTCCGTCTATGGTTTGAATCCTAACGTTAATCCCAACTACTATAGACCCACTGAATCAATGGGATTTAGCTATATGTCAAGAATCATTCCAACAAATGATTTCAGTGAATTTACTCTAATTGGGACTAACCAATAGGACTCAGCCTAACTTTTCGAATATAATCTTGAGTTTCCCGTACTTGCTGGTTCAGGACCATGTGGACTCCGTGAGGCTTGATGTCCGCAGTAGCTTCTCCCATGAACTCCAGAATGTCGTCAATCCCTGCAGTGTAGGGCAAGCCCCTGAGCCGGACACAATCCCTGGCGCTGCCGGCAGCAATGGTGTAAGGCGGTGGTATCACAGGAATGATAGGCGTGGGGAGAGTGGGGATGAGAGGGGTGGACATGTATCTGTTCAGGACCTGTGGACAAAAAAAGGAAACAACCAACATCAGGGATGAGAAAGGTAGTACAATGCGCCCGTGTTATACGTGGCTTTGAGCTTATGCGCTCAAGCTGCGGGGAGCACGTGGGATGCAAGGGGTGGCATGTCCCATTCAGATGAATGGGGCACGCACCCCTGCCACCATGTCACCACACCACTGCACCCCATTCAAGTGAATGGGGCTCCAGCATAGGCGGAATTTGCCTTATGCGAGGGGTCCGGAATGGATCCCCCATGGAAGGCATGGGTTCACTGTACTTTCCAGGATATGAAGTAGTTAGAAGGCAACAGTGGAAGGATTAAAACACAGCTCAAGCAGACAATTAGTGGCTAAGAGAGAGTGCAAAGCACCCAGAAAGTGTTGGGAAGAAACTCTTCTAGAACATGGCCACACAACCCGAAAAACCCACAAAAAACCATATTGTTGTTGTTGTTGTTATTATTATTATTATTATTATTAAATTCTGGGGTTCCCACAATTCCCAGGATCAAATCCTGTTCTATTATAGTTCTGCAATAGAAGAAATAGGAGACATAAGGTCCAAAACACACTGCAGAAATAATCCAGTTGAAAGAAAAGGCATATAGCTGTGCCCTCCATGAGTCTGTCATTCCACTAACAAAAGCCAAAATGGACCACAGACATCACTGCTTGCATTGACCCCAAAACAGCTTAACATCTTGAAGAATATCCTTAACATCCTGAAGCTGTTTTTCTTGGTTATGAGAAATCTTAACTTCAGGCTACAAATAATACATATGTTGCCCTGCTCCACTGCACTCTGCATAATATCAATACCAAGAATTTCTACAGACAATACCGGTGAGGCAAAAGAAAAACAAAACACAGAAGCAAGTTAAGTGTTAAAAAACCACAACCTGTTGGACTTCTGCTGCCGTGCTTCTGAAGAGCTCAATGTAACGCTTCCCAAGGATTTCCTTGTGTTTCTTAAGTGCATTCTGTGCAAACTCTTCGCAAGCAAACAGGACAAAAGCATCTCCCGTGGGCCGTCCGTCTGGATACTTGACGAAGAGGAGCCCTTCCTTCCCGCCTGTGACCGGACATTCGGGTCCCAGGAAGCCCAGGACATCCTCCGGTGTGGCTGTGAAAGGGAGGCCCCGCATCCGGATGATGACTTGGTTCTCCTTGGAGAGGAACTGTGCTACTTCATTGGAGGTGCCTAGCGGAAAGGAGAAAAAGGACAACAGTCATTTTCTTCTCTGAAACCATTTTTAAAAATTGTAGTGATCAAAAATTAATTTGTCTTTTATACCTGTTAACACAAGTGTCGTATTAAAGGCTGCAGTCTTATCAAATGGCCTTTACTATCAAAAGCTTTCCACAATCAAGAGCTTTCTAGATTGGCTGGAATTCCCATCATGGGAATTACAGTAAGTAATTCCAATCCATTTATGTTGGCTGGGGTTGATGTGAGTTGCAGTCCAATCCATATGAAAGGCACCAGGTTATGCAAGAGGCTGCCTTGGATGCTAGAATATAGTTGAAGGGTGAACACTTTGGGTAGATTTCTCCCTTTATTATTTATGATGCTGTTGCTGTTATGTGACTGCCAGCCAACTCTGACATATGGCAACCCTGTCCTAGGGGTTTCTTGGTAAGATTTATTTTGAGGTGGTTCGCCCTTGCCTTCCTCTGATATTATGCGTAATGGTGTCTTAATGCCTGGTCTCAGTTACCTTTAGCTGTATTCTAACTGCAGCTAACTGACAATTTTCAAAATTTCATTATAGTACTCTAACTCAGAGGCTACAAGAACATTAAAAATACCCTGTAGCAGCACCATCTATGATATCACCTTCTAATAATACGACACGATTTCACTTACCACACATCAATTTTTAAATAATTATCTTGATAGCTATTTTGTTCAAACAAATTCTCAACAGCAATATTTCAGATACAGACTTTATAAGTTTGCACTCACCTCCAGCAATCTTCAGAAATTCCTCTCCGGTTGCTTTGTAAACCTGAAGCAACACCAAGGGGGGGAAAATAAATTATTAATGAAACTGATGATACAATTAAATCTGAAAGTTTTAGCCCTCTTGCAAAATACACTGATTTCAGATTGTGATCAAATAGTTCCACTCTTCTTAGCTGCCATCCAACATCCCCGCAGAGTAGCATAGATATCCACGTGCAGAGATATGTGGCAACCAGAAACCCCAATGCAGAACAGCGACATTACACAACACATGTCAACAACACTGCACAAGTCCACTTCCGCCGCTACCAGCACATCACCTTGCATGCATATTGAGCCATGTGCAGTTAGTTGTATCTCACTAACAGAATGCCAGCCGTTGTATGTCTTAAACACGGGGTGACTTGACAACAGCTGCTATTTAATCTCACAATATCAAACTGCATTACTTATTATATCCCTAGTACTCATCTCCCACCTTTCTTTGTACTGTCCCATAGGATAACAGTATCTGAAAGCATTCAAACCTGTGTCGAAAGAGCCTACCTCAATGTATCTACTCCCCATATGGTGTTTATGCCGTTCCAGGGCTAAGTCTCTCTGTTCGGAGTTGACAAATCGCACTAAGGCCTCTCCGTTTCTCCTCCCTTGAGCATTCAGACACAGGGCCACACCACCTCTAGAAGAATAAATAACAAAAGAATAAAACAACAACAGAAGAATAAAACAAAAACAACTCCCCCACCCCCAGAAGATAAACTAAGGTATGTTGACTCCATGCCCATGAGCAGAGTTTCAGATGGGGAAAGGAATCTATCATTACTTTCAGACATAATTTATTTTAGCATGTGCCTTTATGGATTTCAATCCACTTCTTCATCAGAGGCACCAATGGAATACAATGTTCGAGCCACCATTCTTTAAGCACAGTTGCATAGTGTTAAGGGATGGGATCATAAGGGGAGACACAAATTGTGACTTTGGCCAGAAAATGAATTATGCAATAAGACACAAGTCTGTCAAAGCCATGTTGGTTGAGGTTTTCTGGGACCAAAAAAATGACTTCTTTATGCTCTGCACATGCTGCAAAGAGTACTTGGGAGAGGGAAAGTATAGAGTTGAGACATATTTAAGCGAGGCTTGGTACTAGGCAGACAACCATGTCTGCAGTCCTAACAACACCAGATACATGTTTCTCAGGCTTTCTGATGTGGAGATCCAACACTTATTCCTCCCAGCACCAATGGGACAGGACTGGTACCATCTTTGTGACCACTGAGTAAATAGGGTCACAGAGTGTATATATACCCCACTCACTACCATGCCAACATTTTCTGAACTTCCAGAACATGGCCACAGAGTCCACAAAAACCTATAGTAAATATTGTCTTTCTTTCCTGGAAACTTGCCAGCAGCCAAGGACTCAGGGTCCCCCACTTTGGAGCACAGCACCCACAACTCCATCCAGCATGACCAATGTTAAGGCATTTGTGGGATTGTAGTCCAAATCACGTGAACGACAAAACATCCCCCACCAGGTCCCTAAGTATGAAAGTGTTTCTTCCTACCACACACCCAGAATCCACGAAAACAGAGACCAACAAGGCATGCCGCATCCTACAAAATGATACGAAAAGAAAAAGCACTGGATCCTGAATGGTGAAGTTATTATTTCACACTTACTTGGCAATATTAAGGCCTTTGAAAAACCGAGCTATGTCCTGGTCAGAAGACTGCCAAGGGAGACCTCGAGCTCGTATGACTGTTTCGCTATCCACTGTTTCTGATTTACTACTGTAAGAAAGAAAGGAAGGAAGAAGTCAAATCAGTTATTGATCCAGGGACTCCATAGTTTTTCCTCTTAATGATACTGCAAACACTTATTTCATGGCTCCTTATTAATCTAACCCAGTGGTTCCCAGCCTTCCTAATGCCGTGACCCTTTAATATAGTTCTTCATGTTGTGGTGACCCAAACCTATGAAATTATTTTCATTGCTACTTCATAACTGTAATTAAATAGGTGTTTTACAATGGTCTTAGGCAACCCCCTTGAAAGGATCATTCGACCCCCAAAGGGGTCCCGACCCACAGGTTGGGAACCACTGATCTAACCATATAATTGTATACAATGTTCATCTATAAATTGATTGATTGACAGTTACGATATTTATTATATTGTTTATAATAATAATTATATTAATTACATAAATTGTTATATTACAAGCCACATTCACTCAGCCTCGGAGGAAAGCAAAGGCAAACCCCCTCTGAACAAATCTTGGCAAGAAAAGCTTTTTACTTTATTTTAGGGTCTCCATAAGTCAAAAATGACTTGAGGGCTTCAACTAATTTCTGCAGACTTTCTTCATCTAATTTCCTCCACATCAAGCTCAATTGTATAAGTTTCTATGTTCCTTTTTAGACTTTTTTCCCCAAAGCACAAAAATGTCCCCAAAACGTAGCCTTTCCTGGCTAACAGGCCAAGGCTGCTCCAGGCTAGTTTCCCCTTCCCTCGATATTGTATATCATCATGAACTCTAAATCATATAACATGAAAAGAAATATAAATACCAGTATGTGTTTTCAGAGACTGGTCCATCAATGCTTGGCTGGTTTGCAAATGCAGGACCATAGCCTGAGGCTCATACATATTATAGTGCTATGTCTCTACTGTCTTGGTTCCATCTTACAGATTCTTGGAATTTGTAATTCAGAGAAGGGTACTTAAAAGTCTCATCCAGAGCACTCCAGTACTATATACCCCAGGATTTCACAAACAATTGGAAGTGGGATCATAGCTCCATAATGGTGTGTAAAAGGGTCCATGGAGTCAATACACATGTGTGAACCTTTTTTCTTCCTAAAATGTTCAAGTCTATCCTCAAAATACTAGAAGCGTTACGAAATGGATAAATACTTGGGAACTTGTTTTGGAAAACTGAAAATGCCTGCTTTTCAAGAAAACCTAACACTATTAGATGGTCAACATCTGCATGAGTGCCTTTCCAATAACACCTAAACTGGGAACAGCAACACCTTCAAAATGCAGGCTTGTGACTAACATCTTCATATATATATTTTTCCTCTTGTATGATTTTTAACATCTTTGTCTGACAAAGAAGCCAGTGGAGCTTTGAAAGTTTGCAGCACGCATTTTGTGCATTTTGGTTGGCCAATAAAGGCATCACGGTTTTTGTGGATTTTAGATGTTCTTGTACTACTAGATGAGTCCAAGATCCCCCTCTCCGATAATTACATGAAAGGTAGCTATCACCACCCCCAAAACACAATCTTCAGTGTAATATATACATTTTCATTTTGTCTAGATATCTTTTTCCCATCTCTAAATAGGAAAATACCCCCTTCCCCCCACAATCCAAGAGGATAGAACTGAGGAAAGGATGAGGTGGAAATCCATAGGTCTCCTCTGAAGCAAGTGCCAATCATCAGCCCCGATGCCAACGGCCCGCTCATTAATACGCAGCCAATTACACACTCCCAGAGTCATTTCAGCCCAAATGGAAAACACACAGCCAAAGACACCCCAAGAAGAGTGAGGAGGAACAGCGTCAGCCACGTTGGCTCAGGTGGCGTGGCAACCCCAGAGTCGGACAGCCTGCAAGGGAGG
This sequence comes from Sceloporus undulatus, assembly GCF_019175285.1. Lineage (NCBI taxonomy): Eukaryota > Metazoa > Chordata > Lepidosauria > Squamata > Phrynosomatidae > Sceloporus > Sceloporus undulatus. The sequence goes on along the minus strand of NC_056529.1, from coordinate 4,521,135 downwards.
CGGCTTCCAAGAAACTCAGAAAGGCACACCAGGTTCCCCCACCACTTAGCCATCTCTCTCCCCACTACGGTTGCCACACAGGTGCCAAAATACCAGACAAAACCCACACCCGAACCCGAGTCCGCCTTCAAAGAGCATGCCCCAAACCGCACTCCAAGGCAACGAGAGCCTTTTGTTGCTTACATTACTTCCAACTGCAGTTAGCAATACACAGTTTACAGTAAAATTGCTTCTTTTTTCCCCCATCCCTCTGAACTGAAAGAAAAGAATATAGGACATCCTATCAGACACTTCAATGTGTGATACAGGGCTGCTAGCTCATCTTAACTCAACAGGTGGGCAGGGACTGTGTTAAGCAGGACAGAAATAGGTAAGGAAAGCAAAATGTCTTGTTGGACCTACTAGGGATGGAATGAATGTTTTATTGCTATTTATTTCCTGCCTGAATAATGGATTTCCTGATGCTCAGGAAGAGAATATCAATCTCTCACACACAAAATTAGCTTTGTTTTGTTGTTTTTGTGCAGGATTGCTCTTTTTTGCACACAATCCAGTAATTGTGCACAAAAATCCCTTATGTTTGGATATCTGGAAATGCACATTTAAAGAACAACATCCTGGAACACTTTTGGATGCATGCATACCAGGCGCGAACTGTGCAAGAATAACAGTTTTCTTCACAGTGGGGAAAAAAACGACAGACATCCTCATACTGTCTGGGGATGATGGATGGCAACACTGTGGGATGTATGGCCCAACACATGCGGAGGATACCAGTTTGGGGAAGATTCATCAGTACCCAACTGTCCTGGATTAACGCAAAGCTTTGGTGTGATGCATTGGGATTCCACTTCTTACAAGTATTAAGTTACACAGATAAAATGAAACTATGCATAAACAGGGGGATGTACAAATCAAGGGGGAGATTAGTTAAATACTTGCAGTGCTAAACCTTACAACCATTATGGTAAGCCTGAACATCAGATCAATGCTCTGGACCTTGCCACAGGAACTCCAACAAGTCTCAGAAAGGAAGTGGCAGCTTGACATGTTACAATGCCCCATAACTACACATTATGAGTCAAGGACCAGCAGGAGAATGGGGAACTAAAGGGCCCATTGATCTCTGCCTATCTACTATCTTTACAAATGGATTGGGCAATGATTAATTCTACTGCTGTAACTGCTGAGTTCATATGCTGTATTTCTTGGGTTACCAATGTTTAATGGGAGCTAGTACCTTGGGACAAAACTGCCATTTAATTGCAAAACAAATTAATGAGAATAGAAGAAACAGACATTGTCTTTGTTTTAGATCTGTGTATTTGCCTCTACCTTATCTTACCCATTCCCACCTTCTCTGCAATCCCAAAGATGGATAAATATAACAAAAATTGGGTCCATGGGGGGAAGGGAAGGCAGGACTTATGAGAAAACCAGTTCAATGTGGCACTTACCAAGGTCCAGTTTCATACTTGTATTTCACAGTTTCAGGGGTAGTAAACCGGTGATCTGCAACTGATGGAAATGCAGACAAGGTAAAATGTAGATAGATAGAAAAGAAAGAAGCAGCAGAGAAATTGCATGTGCTCAGTTTGGCACAATGGCACAAAATGTTGCAGGTCCAGGAAAATGTATTTTCACTTACTACATGAATCTGGAAGCATGCTGAAAATAATGGCCACCATGGCTTTCACTTGCCACACTCCAAAATCTTCCTCCGTTTCATCTATCCCATATCCTATAGCTGGATGTTAGGCTCAAGAAAACACAATGACGGATTGCAGAAGGACACATTATGATTGTTGCATAGTACATGTCCATTGAACTGCAGGGTTGAAGGTGTCCTTAGAAGCCATGTAGTCTAACCCTCTATCAAAGCAGGAAATTCAATGCTAGGACATCCATAGCAAGTGAGTGTCTTGTCCAATATCAGCTTCAACATCTCAAACAAAGAGCTAGTGTGGTGTAGTAATTTCAGTGTTAGACTCCAAAAGACTAGGGTTCAAATCTCCACTCTGCAATGGAAACCCAATGGCTGACTTTGGACACTTCACACACACAGTCTTAAGGTGCATCTGCACTAGGGAAATAATGCAGTTTGACACCACTTTAGGTACTCTAGCTCCATCCCATGGAATCCTTGGATTTGTAGTTAGACAAAGTCTTTCACCTTCTCTGCTAAAGAGTGGTGGTGCCTCACTAAACTACAAATCCAAGGATTCTGTAAGATGGAGCCATGGCCATTAAAGTGGTATCATACTGCATCATTTCTATAGTGTAGATGCACCCTTAGGTGAAGGGGATGACAACCCTCCTACGAAGAAACTTGCTAAGAAAAGCCTATGATATGGTCGCTGTAAGTCACAGTCAAGTTGAAGGCACATAACAATGACAAACATGGCATTGTACTATAGGGTTATTCTTCGTTACAATTCCACAGTTTTCCTTAAAATAAAAACTGACCACATTCAGATTAGAAAATCCAGGACCCAATCTGTCCCATGATCCCCAAGTAGGATCCCCATTCTAGAATCCAAGCAGCTAGGCTATCTTTATTGGAAACAAGATAAAAGGATACACTCTGCCATAGACTGGATAGTCTGATCCTTCGCGGAGGCTGAGTTTGGATAGGAATCGTGGAATTCTTTGCGGAGATCATAAAACGAATAAAAGCAGTCAGAGAGGAGGAGATTCTATGATGGAAACAAAATGAAGGTTGGTGGGTAGGATGAACAACACACATGGGGCATTAAAAGGTCTCATAAAAGTCTTTGGGAATGGTCTAGGATCTACATCCAAAGTGGGCACCTTTGGAGAGTCGAGAGAGGAATATTCGACCTCTGAGCCTCCTGGGACCACATCACCCGCATCAACTAAAGAAATAGCTGGAAGTCCAGTTCCATTTCCAAAAACACACACACCCTTTTTTGAAATTAAAAACAAACAAACCAAGACAGGGCATATCATTACCATATGCTTTGATGTAAAGGGGAATCATGCTTTCTGGAGCTTACAAATGCAACTGGACACATGAGAAACAGGGGAAAGGAGAATGGAGGGAGAGACATGAACAGGGAAGTAATATGTTGATGCTTCAGTTGCACTCAATTACAAGAGGTTAATGTAAGTGTAATAAGATCAAGTTCTCCTACGAATGCTGCAGAGATACCTGTCACAGCCTTTGGTGTGGGGCTATTGGCACACCACAGAAATAAAACATCTTGGCACTACAATAATTGCTATGACACAATGCTATAGTATGCTGGAATTTGTAGTTTGGTGAGATGTTTAGTCTTCCCATGCCAGAGAGCTCTGGTGTCCCACCAAACCACAAATCCCACAGTTCTATAACATGGGGCCATAGAAGTTAAAATGGTGTCAAACTGCTTTATTTCTGCTGAGTGGCAGCAGCGTAAGTTATAGTTTTTAACCTGGAACAGACGTATAAACTAGACTTGTCAGCAAAGAGTTATGCTCATCATCTTTATTGGTGTCCTTCCATATTTATTATCAAAATGGAGACACATGTGGCTCACTCTGCTTCTGTATTACGATGTTTTGTCAAGTTTTGAGTGCTAAATTAATGAGTGAGATGTTATCTGGCTATGGTCTCCAAGTAATACAGTTTTATGATGTTTGGCTTTAATCAAACCCAAAGAACCGTTGTGTCTCTGTGTGCTGAGAAACAAAGGGAACTTCTATTCAAGTCTCACAGCAAAGGTTTGATTTTCCAGTGAGATTCCTTAAAGCTTGGAGGCAGGGATGTTCATATTAAGAAGCAAAACACTAAAGAGCAGAAGCAAAACACTAAAGAGCCAAAGTCTAATAACTGATTGAGGTACTTTGGCACACAGCGTTTTAAGTATTTAATGTTTTGGGCAATAAGATTTCAGTTTGCTGGGCTGTTTTCACAACACAGAACTTTGAACAAGCTGTCTTTGGTGGGTCTCTTCTTATTAGCTCTAGTAAGCATAACGCTGGGAATGTCTTAGATTTACTCGTATCCGTTTTATTGTTTGTATGTACAGCGCTGTGAAAATCTAGAGCGCTATATAAATAAAGCATAATAATAATAATAATAATAATAATAATTGGAGTCCAAGAATAAATAAGTAACATTTTCAAGCATTGATTCTTCAGTTTGTAAGAGGTGGAGTAAATGGGAGCTTCTATTTTAATTTCCCACAATGGGAGGTTATTTTCTCTCAATGGCCTGAATATCCAGCATAATGTAGCATCAGAGAAATTTAAACAGTGGGCTCCAGAGCAAACCCAGGGCAGGCTATCAGTAATGGTAGAGTCTTTGGATCTTGGCCTTTGGATGAAGGGGTGATCTAGAAGGCTCCACAGCTCCATAGTGCCCCCTTTAAAATGGTATGGGTTTCAGCTGGCCACCCAACCATGCCCATTCCTGACCACTTTAAAGATAAGGCCAATAAAGTCTCAGCCTCCTTGGCTATTTCCACTGTGGGATTACCAGTAGTATAGGCCTGTTACAGACTGCCAAAATAAAGCTGCTTCGGGTCTCTTTGGAGATATGCTGTTTAAATGATGCATGCACCCTAAGAATCCAGAAGCTGCACCAAAGCTGCACTCCAGTGCTTAGGAATGGAGTGTGGCTTTGGCACGACCTTCGGACTCTTAGGACCCATGCATCATTTAAATAGCATATCTCCAAAGAGACCCAAAGCAGCTTTATTTTCGCAGTCTGTAACAGGCCATAGTTTCCTTCATCAAATTGCTAACAGCTGGATTAAAAAGCCCAGGTCTTCTGCTTCTGTACAAATAGGAACTATGTTTTAAGACAGCCATTAAGTCACCTCTCAGTCTTCAAGCTAAACATATCCAACTCCCCACTTTATTCCTCATACAGCATATGCATGTTGGTTTCCACACCTTCTATCATTTTGGTCATCCTCCTTTGGACATATTTCAACTTGTCAATATCCTTCTTGATCAATTGTGGTGCCCAGAACTGGACAGAGTATTTCAGTCAAGATCTAGCCAAAGTGGCACTTCTGCTTCCCTTGATCTGGACACCACATACCTGTTGATGTATGGATAATGTCCACTTCTTTCCAATGTACAACATACAATAACTGACCATAACATTAGTCATTTCTTTTTCTGCAGGATTATCTCATTTAACTCTCCACGCAAATCCTGTTAGCAACATACCTTTTTTGAGGCTTCAGGGTGAAGAACCTGTCGAATGAGTAGCTGGCCATCTGTGCAGAAAGTGTAAGAGCTTTTCCCCAGAGCTTTCAGATCACTCGACACTAGCTGGCTGAACTGTAGGAACAATAAGACAACATCCTATAGTCACATCCACAGATTTTGGACCCTATTGACTCACAAATTAATACAGTAACCAAATCTGCAATCCAGAGGAACTGGAAAAACTCAGCCACCAATTTGTGAAGAGCTGTTTGGCAAACCTCAAAGCAATTCCTCTTCACTTGGATTATAGTCGGAATAATTTAGGCTTTGGCCCTGACTGTGCCAAAGAAGGTCTTCTCTCATTTCTCTCCCTCTATCCTTTACAGGTTGGAAGTAAGCAAACTGCTGCACCCAATCCTAGCTTCTATGTTATTCTTCATTAATACTTTTTGGCATCTGAACCACGTGGGCTTGGCCACACCAGGAAACCTCGGCAAAAGCAAACTGCTGCAGCCGCTACTAAGGTTGTGCGTTCTTCCTCATTAGTAACTTTTGTCATCATGACCACACTCTGATATTGCTGGGCCACACCTGTCCTAGTTTTCATCTGTGAAATGTAGGAAGGTATGGTCTCTTACTCCAAAAGTCCAGTCCTGTGCCACAGTCTGCTATATAAACAGCAAGAAAAGGGTAGTGCCAGTTGCAAGAATAACTTCTAAAACATTCATAAACGTGGGGAAATAAAACTTGCCCATGTTTCTTCTAGCTTGAAGAAGCCAATGCACTTCACCATTTGTGAAGGCTTTTCTTTTTGCTGTAGATAGAGCAGACTTTGTCTTGGTGCCAGCATTTAAACAAACACAAAGAGAGCCTTTGCATTTCCCCTGAATTTGTTTTGAAGGAGTGTAACTGAGCGGCATACTAGTATCACATATAAAGGGAAAAGATGATTATAGCCAAAGCTCCAGTGAGAAAGGAGGATTTATATACAATTAAAAACATGTTGAGGAATACTACTACCTGTCTGTTTATTCAAAGAAATATTAGATTTTAGAGAGCAGAAAGTCAAGATTTTGACTCAGTGAAGTGCATATCAATTTGAGATGTCCCATACTGGACCATGGACTCCAAATACCTGAAATGCATCTGAGGAAGTAGACTGAAGTCTATAAAAGCTCATGCTGCCCATTTCTTTCTTTCAGTTAGTCTCAAAGGTGCTACAAGAAGATTTCTCTATGTACTGATTCTACAGACTATCATGGCTCTGTCTTTGAATTCTTCTTACTGCTTGTAACCTAAATGGAACATATGGGGCAAGATGGTGGGATGTGGGGAGAGAGAGGCTGGTTTATAAACTGGTTGAACAGGATCCTTGGCATTTATCTGGGAGCAGAGAGAAGCAGCTCAGCTTGTTTAGCTAGTACTATGTTGGCCAGCAGCCAGCGTCTGCCCTCTTGCAAAACATACCCCTGCTTCATTACAGCTCACAAAAGTGACTTTTCGGACTGCAGAATCCATGCCGACTGGGGACAAGGGGTTTTAAAAAGCAGTGCAATGGAACTGGACACATCCTATGAACCCAGTGTAAAAGAAAGCCTGGGTCTCTATAAAAAACAGTTTGTTGTTGTGTGTCTTTAAGTTGATTCCAACCTATGGAGACCTTAAGGCAAACCTATCATGGGGTTTTCTTGGCAAGATTTGTTCAGAGGATGGTTGCCTTTGCCTTCTTCTGAGGCTCAGTGTGTATGGGACTTAACCATGATCCCTCAGTGCATTTCCATGGTTGAGAAGGGATTCAAACCAGAGTCATAGTCCAATGCTCAACCCACTACACTGTTATTCCTCAAATTAGCCCAAAATGTTCTGGTCAAGAAATATCTGCATGGCCTTCTTCAGGATTTGTTGAAAGACAGAAGTGGGACAAACATCTGCAATAATAACTGTACGCAAATAAGAAATAAAAACTCATTTTTCTTAACATATACTCCATCTTTCTTTTACACTGGGGACAATGAGATCTATAGTCCAACACATCTAATGGAAGAATTCAAAGACATTACTGTGTTAGTCTGGAAAATCAATATGCAAAGGGATTGTGAAGCACAGGATTCCCAAACCTTGGTCCTCCGAATGCTTTGGACTTCAACTCCCAGAAGCCCCAGCCAGCTTGGCCAGCAGTCAGGAATTCTGGGAACTGAAGTCCAAAACATCTGGAGGAACAAAGTCTGGGGATCACTGTGTAGCACCTTTGAGGTTAACTGAAAGAATGAAGCTGGCCATGAGCTTTCATAGACTTGAGTCTACTAGGTAGACTAATTCTAAGTAGACTCAAGTCTACAAAAGCTTATGCTACCAGCTTCTTTCTTTCAGTTAGTCTCAAAGTTGCTACGAGATCCCTTTGAGAAAGGCTGATAGGTTGGGATTAATAAGCAGACAATGGGGTAGGTGGCCAGGAATCATGGGGAAAATCCTATTCCTTCTTACCCATGCTGCACAGATTAATATAAGGCCTAATTTTCTTCATGCGTGAAATGGGAAGAACCATGAAACAATCCACAAGAACACAATCCTGGCAAAGCAAGATAAAGGCTGTGGAACACCCTGCACTTTGCAGAAGTCCCATGCAGTAATCATTTTCTCCTGGCCTCTCCGATTTGGTTTTGTTTAAGCCTTATCTATTGGTTAACAAGGCATGAATGAGAGATTAGCCAGTGTGCCAGGCAACAAGGCCAAGCAGCAGAGGGAAAAAAGAAGGAGGCTGCTTCTGCCCAGCTTCTACACTCCACTCATTAGCTGAGTATTCAGTGTACTCTGTGGTTGCGTGTGGTTGTACGTGCATAATTCAAGGAAGAGACAAGATTAAGATGGTGGGAGAGACCTACACCACTCATCTCTTTGTCACTATGGTTCAACACCTCATTGTCTCTGAACAAAAAACAAGCATAATATCTACTCATCTCTTTCATGCAGGAACTGGGAGTCAGTAACTAAAGTGCACTGCCACAAATCAACAGGAGACTAGGAATGGAAAGGGCATCAATAAAAGAACTATACAAGATCGTAAAGAGTAAAGATAGACAACCGAGCACGGAAGTTAGAATTGTTCAAATCTTTGTATTCCCCATCACTATGTACAGATGTGAGAGTGGGATGGTGAAGAAAGCCGATAAGAAGAAAATTAACTCATTTGAGAAGTGGTGCTGGAGAAGAGTGCTAAGATGCTGTGCAAAGTCAAACAGATCATGCCAGAACTCTGCTTAGAACCCAAGATTATGAAACAGAGGCTATTGGACTTTGGCCACATCATGAGAAGGCATGTCAGAAATGACCATAATGTTAGGAGAGATGAAGGGAAGCAGAAATTGGAAGACCTCAGGCCAGATGGACAATCAGGGAAGTCACAGGATCAAACTTACAAGACCTGAGCAGAGCAATGGAGGACAGGGATCTCGGAGATGTCTCATCCACAGGGTTGCCATGAGTCAGAGTCAATCTGGGGACAGTTAACAACAAACGGACCATGGCTTGTCAATTCAGACATCAGGGAAACCCACTTTTTTCCTCCTTTGATTGAGTCTGGTCAAATGTCTGAACTGTGTCAGTGCTTCATGCTTATATTCTTTAGAAAGTCAGCAACTTGTTCTCTCCCTAATCCCATTTTGCTGCAACCTCTGATTCGGCCTTGCCAAGCGGAATCTAATGCACACAAAACAGCACAAAGAGAGGAGAGGAGTTCCCTTGGATTACAACCCTCTTTGGAGGCAGGACAAAAGCCAGATAACTTTTTTAAACAGAGAGCCCTTCCACTTGCCTTTTGTTCATCTGTTAACTGTTATTCCACATGGCTGATAATGGGATCGCTGTGACCTTGTGTGCTGCACATGCACCAAGTGCAATCCATTAAGCCGGAACTCATTTCTTTCTGCTTCTGGCAATATAACAAAAAAATGTTATGCCGGTTGCATGCGAGATTTCTGGTGTGGGCCTAAATGATCCCAAAGTACCGAGTTTTTGTAACTGCCACCAGCTCTGGAAAAGCCAGAGAAAGCATGCAAGTCTGTATATTTGGTCCCTAAAACCAACAAAAGCAGGCTTGAACGCAGAAGGAGGAGGAGTGAAAATAGGAGGAAGAAATATCAATCTGCACAGAGGACAGGGAAGTTGACATGAGAAGGGTTCTTAGCTGGTATCTGAAACCAAGCTGTGCAAAAACATTCCTTGCTTTTGCTGCCAGTGACAGAATAGAGTCAAGGTGCATTTCCTAGACAACAAGCCTGACTTTTCAAGATGTGAGCCCTTCCAAAACAGGCTGAATCGAGTCCTTCAACCAGACTTTCTACTGACCAGCAGCACTTCTACTTTGTAGGGTTTAATTTCAGCTTCTTGGCCCTCAACCAACCTGTTCTACTAGGCTAGAGGTTTGGGTGGGGAAAGATAGGCATGAGTGTATTTATACTCTCGGTTTAATTTAAAATCACCTCCTAGGCAGGTTCTAGTAGCAGAACGAGAGACTCCCCATTCTTTGTTGCTCAAGAGAATATCACCAAGAGAGTGTTTTAACTATGACACAAGTCCTGTTCAGGAATTACTCAAAACATTTTCTTGAACCTGGGAGAAGTTTATCCTGCCTTCCTCCATTGTCTCCATCCTCACATAGAAAGTAATACATCTGAAGAGGAGACCATACTTATACGCTATGGGAAAGGTCCCTAATTTCCCAAGGGTACCACTTGACTGGATAGTCTCCACATACTCAGGAAACTCTCTTTAAAACAGGTTTGCTTTCAACACAAGGAAAGTGATGGAGAAAGAAAGGACTAGACCTAACATCTGAATAGGGCTACAGATATAAAACAGAAGTTGAATAATTACAGACAGAACGTCTGCCAACATTACAAAGATGAAAACATTACAAAAGTTATGAATAAGGAAGTACACACAAGCTAGGAGAGGTCGCCGCAGTTTGCTTTTGCCTGAGCGTACTGGGAAGGGCAACAGTCCCTCACCTTTTCTCCTCTCGTCCCCCAAGTTAATGGAGTGCAAACTGTGTTTGCATTTTGAACTCAGTTTGCACCAGCTGAAGTAAAGCAAGGACAAAGGAGGAAAGCGGGAGTATCCCTGCCAAATCGGGATACTTAGAGCGTCTGAGGCAGGTAGGAGCTGTAGTAGTGTGTTATAGGAAAAACACAACCTCAAAAACACAACTCTTTGAAGTTTACAAATACCATGACGGCACTGTTTGTGGGCTGACCTAGATCATCAGATGCAGTAGCAGAACAGAGGGTTCAGTTCTTTAGTCTTTCCATCCTTACACACCACACTTGGAAGATCAAATTCAGCAGGTCCTCCATATTCAGGGTGATTTATTCTTATTATTAAAATATCTCCATCTAAAGCATTCCTTTCCCCCACGGCCACCTTCCTCTCTGCAACCATCTTTCAACCTGATGAACGCTTGGGCGAACACAGCCTCCAAGTCTCATGGCTCACGGCCAATGGAGGCTAGCTATACAATTATCTTTTTACACAAATACACAGGAATCTGGACCGTAAACCACTATTTAGCAAACCAAGGAGATAAAAATGTAACACAGAAGTTATGATTCTAAATACAGGAAAATAAGAAGCTGAGAGAAACTAAACGTGAGAGTCATCCACCCGCACCAAATACACTGAGAAAGTGTGGCTTGCCAAAGATCACTTAATAGGTTTCCATGACTGAGTAGGAATTTAAACACTGGTGTCCCAGAGCTGTAGTGCAAATCCCAAACCAATACACCATACCAATTCAAATATGAAATGTCTCCAAAAAAGGGACATCTGGAAAGCCTATGGTGGACACAACAGTGAAGTGAGCTCTGCTGTTCTGGGCAGGAAACCGGCCAAGGCAGAAACAGTGGGACCTTCTCACTGTGTTCCATAGGACCTTATCACACACACGTTTGCCCCCCATCTGGGCACAAGCAGGGGACACCAAGTGAAAACGAATTTTATTGCATGCCATACTGTCTTCAAGGTGGCCCCATGCCATCATCCGGTGCTAAGCCGTCCCCGATCAGGGCTCAGGCGCATGAATTTTGAAAGACAGAAGCTTTGCAGCAGAGCAAAACCATGCAGCTGAACCCTGACTGGGGACGGCTTAGCACTAGGCAATGGCATGTGGCCGCCTTGATGATAATATGGCATGCAATAAAATACATTTTCACTTGGCCATGTGCATCCCCTGCCCAGATGGGGGGCAAAAGTGTGTGCAATAAGGTCCACAGAATTATAAAGTTGGAAGATCCCATAAGGGTCAGCAAGTCCGACCCGCTTCTGCCATGCAGGAAGACAAAATCAAAGCACTCCTGACCGATGGCCATTCAGACTCCACCACACTCCGAGGCAGGTCTTCCACTGTCAAAACATCTCTTATCGTCAGGAAGTTCTTCCTAATGTTAATGTTTTTCCTCTTATAGTTTTGCAAGTGTGGCAACCACTTCACTTTGCCCTATGCCAGGGCCAGCACTATGTAATCCCATGTCCAACACTCAGATGGCAGATTATTATAGACATACATTGGCAGGAGAATGCAATCCATGAGGTGAGAGGGGACTGGAATGCAAAATATGGCAAACATTGATCATTACGTAACTGTGGTCATTAACAAACAATAGCTGGATCAGAGCAGAGAGATTCTAGCACAGATGTGCTGCTTAACCCATTTATTGTCATGAGAAATTGGACAGCACAAAGAGAATTAAATTAGAATATCTCATAGTTAAAGGAAAACATTTAATCTGTATCTCTGAAGTAAAGTCACATCTGGGTCCTTCCCTGATTTCTGCTGCTTGCTCTTCCTTTGTTCTGCATTGTTTCCCTGTGAATCAGATGACACTTCCATCATTCACTAAATGAAGTGAGTGCAGTCAGAATACAAACTCTACTTTCAGATCTCCATAATGTCTATGGGGATATTTTACATCACGCTTTTCTTTCGTGAAGCATTGCAAGTTCCACAAGCGTCTCTGAACAACCGCCTGCGAGGAAATTGTTAAGCCCCTCTCTCTTTTGCTATTCTGGTCAAATTCAGCATCAGTACCTTTCTCCCTACTCTGCAGAGTTTGCATTCAAATTTCTTTAAAAGGTGAGGTGGGTTGGACATTCAATATGACCCCAGCAACTCTGGCATCAGGGTACTTTAGCACATGTAAGAGTGTGGTTGCGGACAGCAAAGCAAATGGACTGTTTTCAAAAGTATTTGTTCACAAGCGTCCCATGCCGATAAACAGAGAGCCCTTTTAAAACTCGAGTTGCATGGCTTTCTATTACACCAGCGTTGTCCCCTCTCCTGCCTCCCCTCCCTCCTCATTTCAAGGGCAAGCCTTCCCCAGCAACGTGATCTTTAGCACTGACTCTATTGATTGCCCAAGCACAGCCCTGCCATATTTACCCAACACTCTGGCCCTGTTTGTAGTGCAAAGCTGAGCCAGCCAGGGGGAAGGCCACTTAGGCCAGACAATGCCTACATAGGTGGGGAAAAGGGTACGCACATTTTTTAATCCCTATGTCAGGTAGCGACTAAGGTGCATAAGATCCCGACGCTTTCCAACACGACAGGAAGCAAGCCAAGTACAAGGAAAGCACTCACCTTGTCTAAAGCTCATTGTGGGATATGGGTCACTGCAATGTCTGTTCGAGAAAGGGCTTTCTAAATCAGCAAATTGTTGGAGATGTAACAGAGCTAACACTATTTCCTGCATGCATATGTTTTGGAGTTGTCCCATAGTAACTACATTTTGGGAGGAAGAAATCGGACAAGTAAACTTGGTCAAACCACTAAACTATGCTGTCACTAAATATATACCTCTCTCTCTATATATATACACACACATATATATATAGGGTAAACAAAAAGTCACTTGACAGTCAGATGTATCTGTTAATACAAATCTATAATTTAATAAAAAAATAAAAGACAAACTAATAGTCAAATCAATTAAAAATCAATCCATAGATAGCTATGTTATCCCAGTCTTTTAAATGTATTAATATAGCCGTGTTAGTCTGTAGAATCAGTATGTAGAGAGATTTTGTAGCACCATTGAGACTAACTGAAAGGAAGACATTGGCAGCATGAGCTTTCGTAGACTTCAGTCTACAAATGCATCTGAGGAAGTAGACTGAAGTCTACAAAAGCTCATGCTGACAATTTTAAATGGATGTTCAACACTGGTCACTGTCTTGTGACTTTTGCTTCACCTTTTATATCTGTGTGTGTGTATAACAACTGGTTAAACAGATTTTATTGTACCCCACCCTGAGAACTGCATGACATAAAATGAGACTTAAATATTTTAATTAAGAAATAAAATACATTTTTCATATGAAATAACTTGGCGAAAGCTTCCTGGTAGCGCTGATGGAGATGCATCCAACCCAAATAAAAATCAGTCACTAAGGAAGGGATAAGGAGAGTAAAGCAGAAGCCTTCATAAAAGCAGCTGTTCACTTCTGAAAGGGTTATAAAGGGCAGTCCAGTCCTCCTTCGCACACAAGGCACAACAGGAGCTGCTAGGCAGCATTCCTTCGACACCCCAAATCAGTTTTTCAAATCAGAAGTCAAAGCATGCAGCTGAATCAGCACTCTTTCTCCAATTTTCCTGATCATGTAAGAGACAGACTCTTGCACTCGAACACAGAAGCATTCTCCCCAAAGATTCCCCCCAACAGACACACTTATCCTGATCATCTGTGCTTGCTTCCCCTGCCACACCATTGCAATTAAATCCAAATTGTTTGCAAGGCCATTAAAAGAGGCACACACCCTTTCCAAGCAGACTGGGGCAGGAGAAGGCTGCAGAACAGGTTTGCCTTGAAACAAAAATTGCAACCTGTTAATCTGGCTGGAGGGATCTCCATGGGCTATGCTACTTCTTCGTGGCCTCCCTTCCCCTCCTCTTACTTTCTCCCTCTTCCAAACATCCCACACAATTTCTGCTGACTTAACCAGTACTGGGAAAGGTGTTGGCTCTGTCCTTTGACTACAAACACATCGGCAGGACCAGACTTGAACCCACCGAGGTCAACCCAAGCATCTGCTCAGCTAAATCAGCTGTTAGTGCATGGCACCTCTGCATACCTTCACCGCTGAAAACCAGGACACATGTGGCCAAGCAACGTCACTATGGCCAGAACAGCAAAATATATTATTGCGGAAGAACATGAAACACTGGAAAAGCTGCAGCAGTTTGCTTTTACCTGAGTTAACTGGGAAGGGCAAGACTCGGTCGCACCTACCTATTCCTCATTGTCAAGTTGCTTGAGTATGGAGTACCTTTGCACTTTGAATTCAGTTTGCAGCAACTGAAGTAAGCTGAAGAGAAACTGGGAAAGAGGGAGGAGGAGAGAGAAACTGGAATGTTTTAAAAATGGGAAAGCAAAGGATTAATCAGGACTGATCCTGTCAAATCGGGACAGTCGGAGGACATGCCACTGTACCTTTACTATCCCATCCTTGACCCCCCAGGCTTCAGGTGTAAAGAAATGAGAACACCCACCCAGCAAAGATGACAATATTAAAAATGTACCTGTAAACATTGTGTCATCATTAGATCTGCAATGGAACCACTAGTTTTGAATTTATGGCATGGAAGGCCACATTTCCCCATACCCTCCAACAGTCCCGATGTGGCAAGGGAAGTCAGGATTAATCTTCTATTACCCCATTTTCCAGCTGCTTTTAAAATGTCCCAGTTTTTCTCTCTTCCTCCCACTTTCCCACTTTGACCTCAGCTTCCTTCAATTGCTGCAAAATGAGTTCAAAATGTAAAAGTACTTTGCACCAAATGAGTCAGAAGAGAGTCTTATTCTTCCCAGCCAGTTCAAGCAAAAGCAAACTTTCTGCAGCCTCTCCTAGTTTGTCTCTTCTTCCTCACTAATAACTTTTGCCATCTTAGCCTTGATGTTGCTTGGCCACAGGTGTCAGAAAAGACTTTCTCATACACAGAGGGGATAATATGGAAGTAAAAGAATTTTTAGCACTTGTTGCCAGAACTAGTCCCCCCCCCATAGGAAACTATGCAAAATTACCATGTGGAAGAGATACAGTTACAAGTGTAGAAGAAAAGGGCTCAGCTACAATTAAATGTTGAACAAAAGGACAGCGAAAATCCAAAATGCCATTCGTGTTTCACAGTGTCTTTGCGCGGCACACTCCCTCTTACAATCTGAGTGCCTTTGAAGTGGCAAGGAGAGGTACAAAGAGATAAGGGAAAGGCAGAATATGCCTCCCAGGAGATCAGACTATCCATCCAGGTGACTTCTAAGAGACATACAGGGAGACATGCACTCCACAGCCAAATGCCCTGCAGCAGAGAGAGCTCTCACAGCTTTCCATCACAGGCCTCAGATTGTGCTTGGAACTGCAGCTATAAGCAATCGTCCCTCTGGACTTAACCTAATACTTAGATCCATATTAAACAAGCTATAACTCTTAAGTTATGTGAAGATTCCCTTTGATCTTCAAGGACACCTTTTTTTAAAGGAAAGCAAAGATAACACAAAACTAAGCCCACAGCCCACTGCTTCAATCAACAATAAGCAAAGGGAACCAACATTAAGAGTAAAAGTTTGAGAACCTTCAGAACATATTCTCTAGAAGAATCTGAAAGAGTTGAGAAGCAAAAAATGATCAGGTCTGCCTGGGAACTTCTTCACAATTGGTTCTATTAACTGAAAACTATTATCTTTATGATGCACGGTCCACCATTTCGACCGTGCATCACTGGCAATGTATAAGGGAATCCCATGTATAAGGGATTTGTAAGTACAGTGGGCCCTTGGTATCTGCTGGTATTTAGTTCCACATCGCCCCTGTGAATATGAAAATCTATGGATGCTCAGGTCCCATTCAATATGATGACACTGTAAAATGGTATCCCTTGTATCAGTCTACTTCCTCAGAAGATGCTTTTTCAAAAGTCTAATTCCCTGCCCACTACAACTGGTTCTTCTAGTGTCTTTCTAATAAGAGCATACACCTCTTTGGCTTTTGGAGCGCATGGAAGGCCAGCAACCACAGAGAACATAGGCAGAGCATACATGAGATTTCAGCAACATGTAGCAGCAGGTGGGCAGGTAATGCTGAAGCAGCAGGTTTTGGTATGAGAACTGGAATGTCACAAGCATGTTTTCATTTGCAAATTATTGGAGGGTATGTCACTGGAGAGAGCAGGATGGGCAGAAATCAGAGTATTCTGGTTCTGACCGGTCTCTGCCATCTGCATGGACTGGGAAGTAAGGGCCTGAATAGACAGGCCAAAATAAAGCTGCTTCGGGTCACTTTGGAGGTATGCTGTTTAAATGACACACAGATATCTTAAGAGGCCACAAACTGTGCTCCAGTCCTTAGGACTGGAGCATGGCTTTGGTGTGGCTTCCAGACTCTTAGGATGCATGTGTCATTTAAACAGCATACCTCCACAATGACCCAAAGCAGCTTTATCTTGGCCTGTCTGTTTGGGCCCTAAGCAAGGTGGGTTGAAATGAAGCACACATCTGGGTTGTGGGGCTGGAAAGCAGAGAAACCACGCTTCTGGTCCTTGAGGATTAGAAAACGCCTTAAATAAATGCTCAGACTCTCAAGACTTCCATAAGCATGATATTATACAAAGATAATAGTTTGTAGAATGTATGTGGAGAGCTCTTGTAGCACCTTTGAGACTAACTGAAAGTGTCTCCCACCTGATATCCCAAAGAAACCCAAAGATATCCCAAAGAAACCATAAGCAAGGTTCAGCTGGAGCCTATGCTCAGAATCCCTGAGCCACCCTTTTCCTCCATTTCACCAAGATGTCTCCGCCGCACCTAGACAAAGTTAGCATGCGCTCCATCTAACTTGCAATTTGTGGAAACAGAAGACTATTTAATAAAGCCCACTGAATGTAATTACGGTGTGTCACTTAAAAAACAAGAAACAAGGTGATGAACAGCAAAGTGTACTTAGCTAAGCTGCTCCAGATGTCTTTGGTTGCAAAACGTAGGGCAAGATTGAACTTGCAGCCTCCAACGTTCGTCTCAGCGCTATTTCTAAACTACTGCAAAGTGGGGGGGAGAGAAGTCACTTCACAGCCGTAACAGGTCTTGCATGAAATCGAACTGGGGTGGGGTAAGGAGCAGAGATGCACCACACCTAATGACTTCCTTTGCAGAAGTACATTATTTTTTCCTAGAGACTGCTGCGTTCCCCATTAAGACTAGGCATGATTCAATCCAGACTGAAAGAAAAGCAACACCAAAGACACATTGCGCATGGTGGCTACTTGCCGGGCTCAGCCGAATCATCAGAAGTGGCAACAGACTCTAACCTGTTTTACCGCCTTGGCAAGTTTCTCCCACAAACTTTCACAGCGATTCAAATAAGATACGAAGAACCAGTTTCGTGCATTCCACAAAGCTATACTATTGTGTTTTCCATTTGACTTCAGAATGCTTTTCATCACGGCTTTAGAAAAGATAGGTAAAAAGTATAAGCCAAACCAACTTCCATTGTGTATTATTAAAGCTAAACAAACGTTCTGCTCTTGTCCCTCCCCATGTTAATGGCCAAAATACAGGAAGGACTCTATACATCCTACACTTTGTTGGAGGCTCAGTAAAACAACAACAGTACATACAGTGTTGTAATGAAGGCATTCTCTGAAGATGCCAGCGAAACATCAGGAATAAACTCTTCTAGAACACAGCTATATAGCCTGAAAAACCCACAAAAACAATTATAGCTAAAAGCTGAAGGAGGGCCATGACAGCTGGAAACAGCGGATATGATGAAATAGGAGAAAGAAACTGCATGACTTCCGAAGAGCCATCATGGACCAGACCAAATCCAATGTTCTGTTTGCACAACTTGCTGCCTAAAGCAAATCCATAGGCAGGGCTACAAGTGTGACTGCATCCTCCATTCACATTTCCAGCACCTGATACCGAAGGCAATATATAGCTACCCAGGCGTTGACGGTCCCATCCACCACAAATTCATCCATTGCCTTTTGAACTTCCAACTTGGTTTCTACAAGAAGACAGCTAGCAGTACTATAATACAACTCTTTTATTGAAACAACTCTACTGGATGCTGGGTTGTTTCCAGGCACTATTCAAAGCCTTACATATGGCTCTGGTCCAGAAAGAACATATCTGCCTATATGAGTCTACCTGTGTCTTGAGATCTTCTGGGGAGGCCCTTCTCTCTGTCCCACCAGCCTCACAAATATTATACAGGAGATTGCCTTCTTGACAGTTTCTTTGAAAGTCTGGAACTCCTTCCCTAGAAATGGAGATTGGCATCCTCCTTGCTACCTTTTTATAGTCAGGTGAAGACCTTTTGTTTTGGCAGACCTTTCAGAGGTGACTTATGTACCATGTTGTTTAGATCTGTTGTTCTTTTTTTACGGTCTGCTTTTAACTTTATTGACATTTTAATTATATTTTAAATTTCAGAGGCACAGCTGTGTCAATCTGCAATATCAGTCTGCAAAGGTATCTGGTAACACCTTTTGAGACTAATTGAGAGAAAGACATTGTAGCATAAGCTTTCCATAGACTCAGTCCACTTCCAGGCATTTGGGGAAGCAGCAGACCAATTCTGCAAAGCTTTTGCTACAATGCCTTTCCCTTAATCCCAAAAGTGCTACAAGATCCCTTTGTATTAGCTGTATCTGTTTTAAATTTTGTAAATTGTCTTGAGTCCCAACTCAGGGGAAAAAAAATCAGGATATAAATAAAAAACAAGGTTTCCAGAGCTGGTGATCTTGTCTTTTTGACTGACAGTTAAAAACACCAACAGCAACTCTGGAGAGCTGTCAAGCAGGAAATTCTATGCTCCTTCCCAAATTCAAAACCCCAAGAATCTGTAGGATAGGGACAGAGTCACAATATCAAGCTGCTCTAACTGCAGAGCGGATAAATCCAGAAACCAGGGAAGGGGCCTGTGGTCATCCACAGCAAAGACATCATTCCCTCATTGTCTATTCTATGTACAGAAGCCACCTAGATGGGTAGTTCAAGAGGCATAGAGATAGGGTTTTCGATCACATCTAAGGGCAGCAGGCTAGGTTCAGGGGTTCAGGAGAGTGTGAATCACAGTGTTTTGTCCTCCAAGAGAGGAGAATGGCCAAGGGTTCAGGAAGAAATGCTATCCTTGCTGCCACCCAACATTGCCCACCTAAGGCAGCTGTTTCACTTGGTCTAACAGTAGAGCCGGTCCTTTGCTTTTCTAGCAGGTTGGATTCAAAACAAGGGCCGCTCAGTCCCCAGCTCATGTTTTTGGTTCCCAGTTCGCCATACCTATCAGCATTCAATCTAGAAGTCACCGAAGGCCAGAAATGTGTATCCATGTGGCAGATAAGCCCAGCAGGCCCCTGCGGAGGGCGAACCACCTTGGCTATTGCTGCAACGCAGAGCCAGCTTGCCAAAGGTTTCAAAGTGAAAGTCAAAAGCGAGTCTGTTTGCCTTCTTGCATCAGTCAGAATCCTGCTCCTTGCATTGTTAACATTTAACCCTCACCTGTTGGAGAACTCGGTCCAGCGGCTCCGCTTTGCTCAGGCCTTCGGGGGTTAATCCTGTCGCTTCCTGGCATTGGTCGCTCAGTTCCAAATTGTCCGCTTTTACCAAGCATTTGTGTAGGGTCCCTACCTGAAAATAGTTAACAAAGTGGAAACGAATGGGAAGGGATGGGGGAAGAAGAAAAAGTGAACAAAAAGTGGAATAGGATTGTGCGTACGTGTCCATAAGGACTTTTTGAAAGAGCCCAGTTTGCATTGCTGGGTTTTTAGGGAATGCACTGTATGTGGCTTGTTTAAAAAGATGCAGGTGACAATGTCACAAAACCCCAAGATCTTTTCATTTTGCTTAGGGCTCCTATCTCCAAAATATCGACAGCGGCTCTCTTGCCATATTTCCAGGCAAGAGTGACTCGGCTACAATATTCATAAGGACAGGGAGGAATCTGTGACCATCCAAAATGTGGTTCACTTAAATTCCCATCATCCCCGAACACAAGCACTGGCTGTGGTTGATAGCAACTGGATAGAACAAAAACACCTAATCTGGAAAGCCACAGGTTCCTCAGCTCAGGTGCAAAATGCATTGCAGAAATAATCCAGTTTGAGACCGCTTTAACTGCCCTGGATAAGCATTAAGGACTTCTGGGAATTGTAGTTTTGTGAGACATTGAGCCTTCTCTGTCAGAGAGCTCTGGTGGGGCCACAACAAACTACCGTCCCCAGGATTCCCTAGCAGTGATCCAGGGCAGAGAAAGCTGTCTCAAACTGGATTATTTCTGCCATGCGTTTTGGACCTCAGGTCTTACATAAGCAATGTCTTACTGTCTTCATGGGAAAACTCCCATCAAATCAATGGCTGGGTTTTGTGGGGAGACTGGATAGCCATGCAGTGCCCCAAAATCAGACCCAACCATCATATGACAATTGGGCAAACCAGTGTTTTAGGATATCCTAAAAGCCTTACAAATCGAGTCGCCCTTATCCAGAATCCCAAAACCCCAAATATTGCAAAACCCAAAACTTTTCTCGGAGGTGGCTGAGACAGTGGCACCTGCGCTTTCTGACGGTTCGATGTACCCAAACTTTGCTTCACGCACAAAATTATTGTAAGAAATAATATGTATAAAATTGCCTTCAGGCTATGGGTATATAAGGTGTAGATGAGACATACATAAATGAATCTGGGGCTTAGCCTTGGCTCCCGCCTCCAAGGAATTTCATTATGGACTTCCTGTTCACTTCCCATAGGAAACCATAGAAGCAACACACAGGCCTGACTCACAACCCACACCCTCCAAAAACCCCAAATGAGGACAAAAGAGAAGACTCCATTGCTAAGAAAAGCAAAAGCTTGGGCATCTTCTAGAAAGAGACAAACTTTGCAAGAGGGAGTGAGGCAGGAAGGGAGGAGAAAATAATATACCATTTTGCCCTCGAAATTTCTATTCATCCGCCTTCATTTTCAAGGACAATTTTGTTTTAATTATGGATTAAAAACCTAAAAGCAGTAGATCCATTCACACCATAAAAAAACCCCACAAACTTAACAGGTAAGAAAACAGAACTCTCCATGCAAGAATCCCATTTAAAAGCGGACTC